>NC_031972.2:917261-1264761 GCF_001858045.2 Oreochromis niloticus | reverse complement strand
TGAACCACTTCTTTGGAGGGGAAACAAGAGCAAATGTGGAAGTAAATAGGCGACAACATGCAGAGCGTGGTCAGAGTGTGGCTCGCAGCGGCAGGTTAACGTCCACACGCCGGTGCAGAGCGTGGTCACACATCGCTCTGTGGTTATAGGTCAGTCTACTCTCATACAGCAAACATAAAGCATTTACTTTATACATCAAACTACTGCTGCTGCTACGGCTTCCCCTCACAGAGGCGGTGTCGTCATCCAGTCCGATCTTTTGTGATGATCATCACGACTTTGCAAGTAACCTCTGCCTGACCCCGCCCCCCCAACAAAAGAAGTGGCAACTATTGGATTTCAACCCAAACTGTGATCTTTTCTAAACTTAACCAACCACCAGATGTTCATAAAGTAAAATTTGATGATGCGTGTGATTCAAACTTCACTCCATCACCACCTCCAACATCCAAACATGGACTTTCTTCTCTGTTTAAAAGTAGGAAATATTAATTTCATGTTCGTATTCCATCTCCAGCTCACTGAACGTTTAACTATGGGGGCAGTAGTGTTCATCCAGAGGTGGGCTGACACCGACGACACAGGTTATTTTATTTTATGTTGACACAATATTCCCAGATCCTTGTTTTAAAAATAAAATTTTATTTTATTTTTGAACCAATATGAAGAATTAACCTCTGATTGCTAAGTAAAAATGTCTATTTCCTGACTGGTTGGCGACTGGTTGCTGGAGAAACCAGTTGCTGCATAGAAAACCTCGCTGTGCTGGCTTTGGTTTCTAGCAGATTGCCGTGGTTGCCTGTACTTTGCACGGAAGACACAGACTTGTCTGAACACAAACTACTTGCCAAGTAGATGTGAAGCCAAAGAGTGCGATGCAAACTGGGAATGGAATAAAAGTTGTGCCTTCCCGCTGAAACCAGCACACTAAAAGCACAGCTTTTACTCTTTGCAACCAATCTCACGTAGCAA
Source organism: Oreochromis niloticus (assembly GCF_001858045.2). Classification (NCBI taxonomy): domain Eukaryota; kingdom Metazoa; phylum Chordata; class Actinopteri; order Cichliformes; family Cichlidae; genus Oreochromis; species Oreochromis niloticus. The sequence continues at coordinate 1,263,789 of NC_031972.2, read as the reverse complement.
AAGCAAGAAACTTCCTGCATCCACTCACCAACCAGTTGGGTAGCGCACATTTTGCCCTGGTAACCGGTGGTTACTATGGCATCACTGACTGGTCTTTAGGCAGCATGGCTGGTGATTAGCAATTGATTTCACAGCAACTGCCAGCAACCACCCAGCAACTGGTCTGGGAATGCTCATTTTCCCCAAAGACTGGTGGTCTCAGGTGGTTACCAACTGGTAGCTAACCAGTTTCTAATCCAATTAACCAAGCGTGTTGATGGTCAACAAGTCCTGCACAGCCTCAGCTAAGACACAGAGAGTAGTTTGGAGACAGTGCTGATTAACGCCAGGCAGAGCTCAGTGACTGTAAGGACAGCAGCACAGAGATACAGCGGTGGCCCCCTGACCCCGCTGAACACTTATGGCGACTCGTGAAAACACAGAAAGCTGAACAGTCCTGAGAAGATATGCAGCTCTCTGAATCATTGTGAGATCATGCTGGCATAAGTCGGGTTATCAGGCTTGAATAATCTCTGCTCACGTGTTTTTTCTCTTTGTGTCTCTTTGTCTGACAGGAATCGATCTAAGCTCTTTCATCTCTGATTCACTGCCTTACTCAACCAGCTGCAACACTACAAACCAAACTACCCAAACTCAGCTGTTACTCTGGCTCATTACAGCTGTAGAGACGAATCAGATCACACTGGATTCAAACACGCTGCACATTTCAGCATTCCTTTAATCCACAGCATCTAAAGTGGAAGAATGAGTGATTCTTTATCTGATCATCAAAAAACAACAAAATAAAAGCTAAATTTGTTTTTTATTAGTCGCTCATCGTGGCGCTGACATCAAACAGATGCTGAAGTTCGGTGTTCAGACCACCGACTCATCAGGACACACCGCCGCCCATTAATGTTCCACCAACAGTCCCAGAACATCTCCACAAAACATCTGCGAAGCAGTGAGGCGGAGCAAACCCTCAGGACAGCAGCACTGAATGAACACGATTACTGTAATGTATGAAAGATCTCTTTCCTCTGATTTAAAAGTCTTATTAACAGCGACTCCTGGATTGTGTGTTTATCTTCAGCTACACTGAGACAGTGAACATGTGGCAGTGGTGAACAGTGTGCAGGCAGCAGTTACACCGCACTTTCATTTTACCTTAGAGGACGCCTCACACTAACCTGTCCACACACAGACTGTAACTAAAGATGTACACAGCCACTGTGATGTCACATGTTGGTTACAGAAGCATGAGCTTGAAGCCCAAATGCCATCTTTGTGTTTTGAAGCGAGCGGTGAATGTGACTAAAACCAAAACCAACCACTTCATCATCTATTTTTTAAGCTCTAATATTAAAAATAATAAAATAATCATGTTGTATCCAGTAACCGAGACCATAAACTCATCAGCTGTGTTAACTGAGGTCAGAGAATAAAACAGCAATAGGCTCATTTTCCTCTACACTTCTATACAACATGCTGTCCTCCTGAAAGACAGCAGTCGCCCCCTGCTGGTCATTAGAAAGCCTGGCTGTTTAAGGTGCCTCCATTAGCTTCACCGTGCAGACCCAGAAGATGCATCCATGATCTTTTTAGAGGTCCAGTCTCTATTTGCACACAGACGTGAATGAATGTTACAGACTGTATTTATCTTTCAAAGAAATTCCCCCACAGTCTTAGATAGAGCTCCAGCAAACGTTTGTAGTTGAACCTGCTGATTAAAGTTTGGAGAGAACATTTAATTTGAAAGTGTTCTTACACCAACTATGTGGCAAAAATAGTATAATCAGTGAAAGAACTGGATATTCTTGGTGTTATTCAATAACAGCAAAGGATGGAAATCAAAATAAAACTAATTTTAAAAAAATGCATGTCTGTAACAGTACCAAATATAGAGCATGTAAAGACCTCTCTGCCCAACCGATCACAGCAGATGGCCCCGCCCCTCCCTGAGCCTGGTTCTGCTGGAGGTTTCTTCCTGTTAAAAGGGAGTTTTTCCTTCCCACTGTCACCAAAGTGCTTGCTCATAGGGGTCATGTGATTGTTGGATTTTTCTCTATATGTATTATTGTAGGGTCTACCTTACAGTATAAAGCACCTTGAGGCAACTGTTGTTGTGATTTGGTGCTGTGTAAATAACATTGAATTGAATTAAATAACTCCTTGTTGGAAATGAGCCGTGCAGGTGAAATATTTCACATGATCGATCTAAACAGGTGGTCAGACCACCATGTGGCACCGATGCCAAGTCTCTAGTAGTTTATGAGTTACGTCATTTGCATCTAAAGCATTTAGTAACCTTCGTGTCCTTTGGATGTGGGAAGTGTCATCATGGAAGAGGGAAAGGTTTACTATAAAGATGATCACTTATTAACTTTTGCACAGCTGTGCTGTGATCCTTAACCCTTTAAGGTGGAGCCAAACGGTGCAGGTGAAATGCCCACTGCAGCATGACTGACAAACTGGATCTCCTCAACATTTCCAGGCCACATTTAAAGAATCTTGTGAAACACGAGTCATCGAACCAAATCGCTTTTCCCACATCGCTGCAGATGTTTGTCTGCAGCTACTGAACTGTCAGATGTGGATTGGTTGTGACTGTGAGGGATGTCTGGGCATTTCCGCTCCACCTGTGATGGATGGATGGACAGGTTGTATTCAATACGACTTGAAATGTTTAACGAGGCCATAAGATCATCAGGCCCCAGATCGACTGAGCTGAGGTTCAACTTTTATGCAGTCAGACTTCTTTGTGCAATCGGAGAAGTCGCCCCCTGCTGGTCATAGGAAAGAATGCAGGTGTAAGGCAATAGAGATTGACAGACGACGCGACTTTCGCGCATTGCATGTTGGGTACCCGTGGCAACAAAATCAAAATACTGCATCAAGCGCTAGTATTTCCAGCACCGGTAATCATTAATTCTGTGGTTTTAATCCCTACTTGCATTTTATTTGCCCCAAAAACAGTTATGTACAAAACGACGGAGAACACAGCAGGTCCGTACAAAGACAGACTTGACGAAAAGGCAAAAAAAAAAGTATGAGGAAAAAATGAAAGCAGTGAAAGGGTCAGACCCATACGAGCATACAGAGCGGAGTAAGGACGTCAGCGTGCTGCCCAACTTTCATCACACACATATTTATTATTATATGGTCAATTCAAATTCAATTCAAATCAATATAAGACTTATTTACATCAACAATTATGTTATGATAAATTACGTAAAAACTACAACAGAAGACTTACCTTTGTGGAAATGCTTGGAGCAGACTAACATGTGAGCTGGAGTGTTCTGGGACGTTATATTTGGTCTTCCAATGGCTGCGATCCAGGCCACCCGCTGGGTCTTTGTTACTTCGGAAACACAGCTTGAACAATTTCTCTTCAACGACGTAATCCGATAACAACTGATCTCTTTACCCGTCGGCTTCCCGTGGCTGTCATGCGACCGGCTATTGCAGTTAATAATACAACAGCTTCTTGCCATTTTTTGTGTTTCTTTTTATCGCTGTTTGACTGTTTTCATGTGAAAGCCTGCGTGCACTAGTACCGCTTGTCACGCATTCCCAGAATCCTTTGCGGTTTTACCCCGGAATGACATCACATTTTCAATCTCTATTCCAGAGAAGCTAAACTCTTCAGACTTGGTGCAATGCCCATCTTTTATATACAGTCTGTGAATTACCCTCGTCTGTCCCTGTTGGACCTTTGTGACTTGCACTATGACCCCTCCCAGGCAGGTTGACAGTGCTTCCCCTTCCTCCTCCATCATGCCTGTTCTTCCACCTGTTCCTCCTCTGGTCTCTACTTTTCATCATCTTCCATCTTTTTCTCCTCCTCACCAGCTCACCCTGTCGTCCATCCTTCTCTTCCACAGATTCTGTCTCTAATTCCTCCTACCCACCTCCCTCCACCCCAAACCCCCTTTCCATCACCACCTCCTCTCCGTTGCCGTGGGGATACAGGGGTTCATGACTGACAGGCAGCTTGCTAAACCAATCAGATTCATCCACAGCTTCAAAGGCGAACATTCATTGGCAGTTCCCAGGGGAGCTGGAATGTGTGTGTGTGTGTGTGTGTGTGTGTGTGTAATAGAGTGATGGATGATCTCCTCTCTAACAGCAGAGGAGAGGAAGGATCACTCATTCTCAGTGTCTCTCTGTCTCTCTCTCTCTCTTTAATTCCTGATCTCTCTCTCTCTCTGTGTGAGTGTCTGTCGCTCGCCCCCTCTCCCTCCTCTCTCTGTCGCTGTGGAGAGCCAAAGAGAGAAGACGTTTGTTCTTGGAGATGCTCGAGGAAAACAAGAAAATAGCTGCTTCTGCTGGATGTTAAAATGCAGCGCTGCACGCCTTAAATAAAACACACACACACACACACACACACACACTCCGCGGCGCTGCAACCATGCCAGGAATACCTGCCGTCCATCTGCTGTTGCTCGGTGCACAGGATGTGATGGATACAGCTCCTACTTTCTGCTGGTGAGTGTTTGATTGCCCTGTGTGTTTTTTGGGGGAATGTGTCCGTGTACGCGTGTGATTGTTTGTGTGTGTGTGTGTGCGTTGTCAGGACTGCGGTAGTCCTTGAGCGCTGTGGCGACTAAGCCTGCGGTTCTGACAGCTGAGGGGAATAAGAAAACAGGGCTGGGGGATTTTGCCTCCCTCGTTCTGGAGGGGTGTGAGGACGCCTCGTCACTTTTGTCGCTCTTCGTGTTTTGTCACTTTGGTGTCTTGCAGCGGAGCGTGAGGGGACACGGTGTTGTCAGTGTCACTCCACAGGTTCATCCCTGAAGTCAGAGAAAGGCAGAGTGTGCAACAAGCCTGGATAAAGCAGGAGGGAAGGGCGGGTGCAGGGGGGCTTTGTATCTTTTCAAAGTGACGAGAAGCAGGAAAGACTCGTGATAACACGCGAAAGCTACAACCCTCCCCTCAGGAAACCGAGCCACCGGGACGCTTCCCAATGAGGCGAAAGCGTCCCGGGCTTCATCAGCTCTCGTGGACTGGCGGCCGATGCCGGCGTGCGGTGTGGCGATGTGAGTCAGGAGAGAAAGAGGGGTCACAGGATTGGCTGTGGGGTGATCTCCACCACCGCCTGCCTAATTTGCCAGAACCTCAGCCCCTCTCTCTGCCTCCCTCTCTCCCTCCTCCGTCCTCACTCCCGCTGTATCTAAGCCTCCTCCATAATTAACAGCAGTGCACTGAGGCGTCTTTAAGTGCTCAGACTGAAATCAGCACTTCTCCCCCCTGCCCAGCTAAACAGGGGTCAAGTACGCCGAAGCTCAGTTTCCTCACGTCAACATGCAGCAGCGTCAGGCTCGGAGCGCCTCGGAGCGTCGGCCGTGGACACTTTAAAGACGCAGCCCTCTCCGGAGCTCCAAGAGCGATACGTCAACGTTCATCCTTAATTTTCGTGGCGTGATTTCTCAGGGGGCTCGCAGCACATTTGGACTGATTAGATTGCATGAGCAAAATAGCCTATTATTTTTATTTAATTGACAATAACAGCACTAAGTCACTTTGGAGTAATCCTCCTAATTAAATAATGACAGCAGGCCTTTTAAACCGAGACTCAGTCCTCGTGTGAAGAGGAGGACAAACACAAGCACGTTTGGACCCATTTATCACAATCACATGTTTTTAAGGGAGCCACGCAGCTCCCAGGTAATAACAATTTCACTCGGAGCACAAAGTTAATTATTCTGTGGGGACTTATTGGACTCATATCATTACAGGAGTCCCCAGCTTCACCTCACACCACAAACCACATGTTGTCTTCTCTCTTTTCCTGATGGGATAAAGTCCCATCCTCTCATTCTCTGAACGCACCAACAGTTAATCTGGATTTTAGGCATCAACATTCAGTTTGTCCATCAAACATGCAAATCAAGCACAGACTCATTAGGAATAATAATCATTACTTTAGATACGCTGAAGTCTAACCAGTAACAAAAGGATAATTGCGGAGTGCTGAACTCTATATCCATTTGTTTAAACTACATCTCACTGAAACAATAAAAACCTTCCAGTAAACCGGCTCACAATAATGATCCAACATCATCTGACACCAAGCTTTCACTTATCCGAGCGCTGCAGCCTAAATCAAGCGCCATCTAGTGGACGGCATGCATGTCCTTAAAATGCGTATTTAAGACTTCATGTGCTGGAATGAACGGCGTGAAACCGTTACACTGCAACTCAGTTTCCTGCAGGTTTAACGACCTGTCCAACTCCAGTTGAGCGGTTACACAGCGTACATACGACCACTCACTTTCTACATTTGCACCATTGCATTGATTGGCTTGCTGGAAATGTGCCATTCTTTGGCTCCAGCTCCGCAGGACCGCGTTCATTCAGAAAAAGGAACAAAAAGAAGAAAAATTCAAAGGTGCCAAAAACTGCAGTTCCTCTAACGGCCACCAGAGGCTCCAGCAGTGACAGAAATCGATCACATTGTTTACTGAAATCAATAAATAAAGAGAAAGTCCCACACGGACATCCAGGAGATGTTCAAGAAGAACATGGAAGCAGCTACAGCCTGCTATAAAAAAATGGTTTAGATCTTTTGTAGGTAACGGGGCTACATTTGGTCATAGCTCACTGGGGGGGGGGGGGGGGGGGGGCGTGGCTTCTTTGACTGACAGGTGTACGGTGACACAAATGGCTGTAGCTGCTAGGGTTCACCTCGGCTAGCCCCTGAACTGGACGTCTGGACCATGTTTGTGCTGTTGGAGCCTTTTAATGACGTCATGTGACCAATAATATGGCTGCTGTGAGGTTACTGTAGCAACAAACTGTACAGGAAGGCAGAGTTCCAGTTTTGGAATTCTGGCACTCAGCAGGTATCTGTGCCTGTGTGATGCCCCCATACAGTCCATACAGCCAACATGGCCACGGCTAAAACTGTGACAGTGAGACGTCTAAAACCCGTGGGTGACATCGCAGTTCCCAGGTCTCTGGTGATTCTCAAAGTGGAGTCTGCTGCCCACTAGAGCTCTCTGATGTTACTGCATCTGTTTGAGGTAAATAAATCAAATATTTTCTGCTGTTTCATAATATAATAAATATTTATAAAAACATATGTAGGCTCAAAAAAAGTCACAACTAATAAAATAAAGCCCCAGAACTGAAATTAAAGCTTCCTGCTGTTGTCAAAAGGAAAGCTGTTAACAAGAAAATCAAAATAAATCACAGAGAAGAAAACACTTCATCTTAGTTTGGTGTTAATCAGAGCTGTGATTAAAGCTCTGAGTGGGCCACGGCTGCTCGGCATAATTCTACACTCAGCTGGTTTTTTGTTTTTGGCAGAATTAAATTCAGCTGGAAGAAAAAGTTGAAAGTTAAGCTGCTGCTTGTTTTCTTCTATGCATTTCTTTGCATTTCAATGTGTCTGGCAGATATTGGCATCTTTCTCAGGTGTAGAAGGAGAGCAACGTTTGCTGCAGCTCTGTCTAAAACTTTGTATGAGATTCATCATTTTTTGGAAACTCCATTTCTCAGATCGATGCTTGAGGGGGACTTTTCTCGAAAAACAAATGCAGTCTGTAACAAATGGTGATAGAAACTCATTTGTCACATGAATCACGATGTATTCTTGGCCCTCTCTCATTGTGGCCGTGTTCATAAATGGATTTACTTATACTATCTATACTAAACCACTTGCGCAGTATGCAGCGCCGCCAGGAAAATCAACATGTCTGCATTGGTTAATACATCAGGATATTGCTGCGGAATAAAACTTGCCCAACACAAATCAGCGCTAATCATGTTTATTTGATTCTTCTCCCCATGCTGGAAATTGGGCTTATTGTTTGGAGGTTGTTTCAAAAATGAAGCACTGAGCTGAACAGAAACGGAGACACTGTGGTTCCTCCCGTTCACATCTGCTGATTCTGGTCGAGGCCAGCGTAGGTGAGGAGGTCAGGGCGGTGGACGGGCCGTAGCTTCCTTTAATAATCAGCCAGGGCTCTGACTCTGGCACTCACAGTAACTGAAGGTCACCTTCAGCTACCTGAGACGTTAAAGCATGCACACTAGGATCATTTCCTGGCTTCTTTATTACTTTTTAAGCAACTTTATAGCTCACTAATGACCACGATTATACAGTTACAGAATGCCTCCTTATTTAAACAGAGTATTTCTGTACATGTAGACACACCAGTCTTTATGCATCAGCTGGGGAAGTTTCATGGTGATGTTAGTTGATGGATTTTCACCACTAACATGTGTTTTGCAATAAAAATGTCTTTAATTTACAATCCATAACGTCAGAGGCCACAAATCTCCACTTCAGCACCGCTGACACCCACCAAACTTTTCACTTTTATTCCGGGCTCGGGGGGATCATAAATCACACAGATCTGCGGAGCGTTTCATTCCTGAAACACAGGAAAATTGTCCGACGTCTTTTTGAGAATATTTTCTGATTTATTAAGTAATAAAAAGAATCACCGTGTAAAATGTTTGACGGAAACGTGTCAGCGTAACCGAAAATAATTTTTCCAGCGTAGCGAGGTGAACCGTAAGGTCCATGTGATTTCCTCCGGTTGGCATTCTGGATGTTTAAATGTTTGTTCCTACATCGCTCCGAGCCTGATTTAGACAGACGCATGCAGGAAATGGATTTCATGGATTTCATGAAATGATCAAAACACCCAGAAGCCCCTCTGTAAAAACCTTTGTCTCCAAATCAAAAGGAATTTTGAACCCAGCTTTATCCATCGTTCAGATTTCTGTGCTGGAAAAGTTCAACATGTCACATAAACGGAGAAACCATAGTTCCCAGTTTTATTCCTGTTTGTGTTCTGGAGGTTTGGACTGACAGGTTTGCTCATCTATCTTTCACCGCCTGGTTTATTGATTGATTTATTCCTAAAATACAGAAAAAATGATACGAATCCAAACAGTTCCAGTGGGAAAGATTATTCCCACGTGGAATACACTGAAGACAGTCACCAGTATTCCCAGGACTGGACGTCCCAGCAAATGTACCCCAAAGTTAGAGCGTTCAACAAACCCAGGAGCGTGTACAGGCCTCGGTCAGCGTGGCAGAGGTTAAAGTTCACGGCAGGGCAATTAGAACAGGTTCTGCTGCGACAGCGTTTGTGAGCAGAATCAACAGTTTCACGCCGCTCGCCGGGTGTTAACATTCGGCTTTAGTATTTGCTCAGTCTTCCCGGGGCTTCCACAGCCCGCGGCCCTGCCCACCATCAGTCAGCATCGAGCCACACATGAAACAGTCTGAAATGCAGTGCAGCACCATCAGCTTTGTATCTAGCGACCTGTCAGAGTCAATATAAAAACCCATCTGCTGCCTCCTCCGCACTGAACACACAGGAGACGGTTAGCTTTACACATGTACCGTCGTCAACTGACAAACAGAGGTCGGGCTGTTAACCCGCCTGTGTTTATGTGCTCCACATGCATGTGATTGCGAGCGTAATTAACAGCAAGACTGGCTGCTGATTAAAGAGAGAAGTGCGACTCGTGGGAGTGGAGGCTAAGTGAGAATTCTAATGTTGGTGATGCTAACAAGGAGCGCGTGCGGTAGGAGGGGAGGAAGAGCGGATAAATGGGTGGATGGGCCTCGCTTGGGATGGGTTTAATCGTAAATCAATGGCAAACGGAGGGAGGAGAGAAAGAAGGGAGGGAACGGGGGATTTAATGCGGGAATTCGGATCTTATCTGGATGTTTTGGTGACATCGTCTTCCCCTTCTCGTGCCAATAACACCCAGAGAAATCAATTAAAATAAAAAGAGGAGATACAGGAAACTGGTACACACTGTTCTGCTTGTGTCTCTCTGTCTGCTGCTAACCTGAGCTGCTGATAATGAGTCCAATCGATCGGAGCGAAGCTGCACGCTGATCGAACATAATTCTTCTGATCCAAAAGACAAAATTTCATTCAGTTTAATTCAGTTTTCAGTCTTTTACAGAATCCTTTTACAGGACCGATCAAGTTTTCAGGATAGCAGAGAATAAGAGTGCTACTGCACTTTTCCTACGACAATTTATAATAGAAAAAAAGGTTTTATGCAACTAAGAATTTCCTGGATTTGAACATACAGTTGCACAAGAACAGGCACAGGTGAGTTTCAATCTTCTAGGAAAATAAGAAAACCCAGAAAAGAGGCAATTTTCCATCATTTCTGTACAGATTTGAAGACTTTTATAAATCTTTAGAAGAGAAAAACATGTGTGGGAGTATTAATACCACTGCACAGTGGACATGTCTGTAAAAACACAGTCCAAGGATTCAAATGAAGGAATTTTCAGTGTGAATTTATTTCACCGTATTTTTTAACTGGGCAATAAATGTTACCATTTCTGTTTATGGACATGACAATAAGCATAATTAAAATAGATCATGTCGTGACATTTAGTTTTGTTTCTCTAATCGAGCCGCTCTTGTTCCCACGTAAGAAACGAAACTCTGGGAATCATATTGCTGTGTGGCAGGCGGCGTTTGGACTCCAGAGACGGGGAGTGAACTCCGAACTCAGCTTTACTTCTGGGAAAAATGGATTGCATTTATATAGCACTTTTCGGGGCCCTCAAAGCGCTTTAAAATTCCACTATTCATTCACTCTCACATTCACACACTGGTGGAGTCAAGCTACAGTTGTAGCCACAGCTGCCCTGGGACAGACTGACAGAGGCGAGGCTGCCATATCGCGCCATCGGCCCCTCTGGCCATCACCAGTAGGCGGTAGGTGAAGTGTCTTGCCCAAGGACACAACGACCGAGACTGTCCGAGTCGGGGCTCGAACCGGCAACCTTCCGATTACAAGACGAACTGTCAAGAGTTGGCAAAAACCAAAACACACGGCGAGACAATTAAGCCAATCAGTCAGAGTGAAAAATTAAAGTAGAGACAAAACACAGGAAACAGCCGCTGTGAGGATAAACCAAATAAACTCAGAAATATGACAATAATTAACACAAAGGCTCTAAATGATCCCCAAACCCAAAAAAACCCCCACAAGTCCAGAACTCTGGGACCTGACAGTCTGCTGCTTATTGAGGTCGTTTCTTTACTATGTCAGTGTTAGGACCATCCTTAATTTGATATAAATCAATATGAATTGCACAGGATTACTGCAGCGCTGACTCATGTCAGGTAAAGAAAAAGAGATGAACCTTTCTAAAATACATCCTCACTCAGCGACGTCGCTGTATGTGTCAAATTACACTAATAATGGTCTCGGGTTTGAATGACTGTCCCGTGCATTAAGGTAACAGAATACAGGTGTTCAGACTTTTTAAGACATCCACGAAGATCAAGAGACTAAATGTGTGCAGAAGTGCACGCCGAAGCTTTTTATGCATTTGTTTTAAGGATTACCTCAGCATCAGTCTTTTTTTGTGCTGGTTGCTGGAAACAAAGGACTGTCCTGTATCGCTGCCTTGTTCCACCAGTTGTGACAATACCTTCCTCTTCAGGACTTTCGATGGGGACATTATTATTATCTTTGTATATAAAAGATGTTTTAAACACACTTTCAGGCCTCAATGGCAGCACTTGCCTCTCTGTGTACAGAGACCAGGCTGTAAACATGATTATTTCTGCTGGACATCATAGTTTATGGGGACTGTCAGTGTTGGAGCCTCTAGTGGTCATTAGAGGAACTGCATTTTTTGGCACTTAAAGGCTTTTTTTTTTGCTTGCTGTTTGTTAGGTCTGAGAGGGGATGATGGTTTTAGGTTAAGAACATGTTGATAATACCAGCAAAAACTATCACGGTGTATAAGGTAGTACTGGAGACAAGCAAGCCAAGAGCAGTGCTGCTAACGTTAGCATTATTTTCAGCATCAGCAGCTCCATCTGTCTGATTAACAGCGCTTAAAATCTCTCAAGGAACTAGACAATAAAAATATACAACGCCTTAAAAAACAACATTTTGCCATCACAACGTCGGTCTAATGAATCCTAACCACACAGAACAGCTCCACACCTCCCAGCTAAACCAGTTAACACATCACTTAACAGATGGGCCCGAATATAACCGGCCACTTCCTGTCAACAGCATTTAATGTCTGAAATTGCTGAACCAGAGGAGACCAAACAGAGATTTCTTTGCAGAGGGAAGATCAAGAAAAACAGAGCTATCCCAGAACAAACAGCACAGATGGAAGATCCAACACACCAACCTGAGTCTGTGTGTGCCTGTGTATACACTGTGTGCTGCTTTTATATACGTCCAGATTGCAGCCGGCCTCACGATCACATAGAGACGTAATTACCCAGTAGGATCAGCAGCTTTTTAAATAGATGTTCAATTATTAACGATCTTAAGGTTTATTAGAACGGGAGCCGCTCGGTAGAAAGCACGGGAATGCAAAAAAACACCCCTTTTCCTACACGAAGCATGGAGCGTTTTATTTCCCAGAAACAAAATCCGTCTTCAAAGGTGAACTCGGGTGCCACGAGAAACAGCTTGTCCTGCTGTAATCGTTCGTCACGTGTCTCGGTACAGCTCGCCTCTAAAAGATGCTTTTATTGAAAGTCGAGTCCTTTCTTTGAGTGATTCGCCCAGCGATGTGACACAAAACAGGAAAACAGTGCAAAAAGCGCACGGTGAGGAAAGGACGATTAGCCAATCACCTGCCTGCGATGAGACTGAGGTGGCTATCAGGCGAGTTTAGTGCTGTGACGGTGGAGACATGGATGTAGCATGTTCAGGCGCTACCTCTTTAGCTCTGAGGATTTTAAACCCCTAGTTTTGTGTTCGGGTACAAATCATCTAAAGGAGGAAAATGCCAATATGCTCCAGCATAGTCATGGCCGTGGTGTGCACTGAATGTTCCAGAGACCTCAGCTGGAAACAGTCCAGGAGGTTCTCCTTGGTTTGCATTTCCACATCGTTTCTGCAGCTGTGACCAAATTTACCACAACCGACTGCGGACTATGCAGAAGTCCTGAAAGATCCAGAAAGACTCATCCAGGATGAAGCTGTTCTCAAAATCGATGAGCTGAAATTCTCGCTGCAATCTGGACTTCTTGAAGTTTCTCAGGAAACTTTACGAACTTGTCGTCTTTAGTTTTTTGCCTCTAAATGCAGCAGGTTCATCCCCGGCTTGTTGGCTTTGGTGTCAGGCAGTGAAAGGAGGGATGACAGCTTGAACCCCACGGAGTTCACTGAGAGTGTTTGTGAGTCGTCCTTTAGTCTTAGTACTAAAAATCGAGCTAACGTGTCAGGTCTCATACAACTGTCCATTAAACGTGCAGAATCTCCACCAGCGTAAATTTCTCCTCTCTAACGCACCAAAAAGTAAGAAGGCTCCACCCTCTGGCCCTTTGCAGCGTTGCAGTCATTGCATCTCCAATTCAAACTCATCGTATTTGGCCCAAAACTGCTGGAATACTTTTAAATGAATTCAGATAAAACTCTGTAGGGGTGCGGAGCATGGTTAACCTAATGATCCATTTAAAAACTGATGTAAACTCTCATGACTCAGAAACTTTGATTCTTACACATGTCATGTGTACTGTCAACATAGAGACCGTATAAGGATTTAAAATATCATGTCACATTTGACCTCCGACCTCTCCTTCAAGGTCAACAGATCTAAAGAAAGACAAAGTGATAATAATGCTTTATATAACTATTTCAAAGAGGTACACAACACATTTGAATGGGATACAACTACATTACAATGTAGTTGAGTAATGTTACAGTTTATTATGTACATTATAATAACTGGTTATGACCATTTAAAAAAATTGAATTTATTCCTAAACTGTTAAATAAATTTGACTAAACAACAAAGAGAATGCTACACCTGTGCTGTATCCACAGAGATATCGATAATGTAGTCACTTATTCTTACTGCACTACAAACTTCTTAACGCTGCCTTAGTGGAGGTTTGTGCTCTCAGACTGCTTCTTGTTCTTTATGATTCCATGGTGAATAGAATAGAATAGAATAGAATAGAATAGGCCTTTATTGTTGTTGTACATGTGCAACGAAATTATGAGTGCTCCACACCAACTGTGCAGGAATAAAATATAAATAGTAAGACAGCAGGAATAAATAACACAGTAGAGGAATATATGGAAAACCAGAAAAGAAAAGGACTGCGTATATGTGTGAGTGGCCTGACTGATGGGCGATACTCAGACCGTGGCTCTGATTGGTGAGGTGGGCAGGGTGGGGTGTGGAGGGAAGAAGCTGTTAGTGAGTCTGGAGGTGTGGGACCTGATTGGCCTGAGGCGCCCACCAGAGGGCAGCGGGTCAAACAGTTGGTGGGTGGGGTGCGAGGGGTCACCTGTGATGGCCCTGGTTTACCTGAGACAGGAGGATGTGGTGATGGCCTCCAGCCAGCGATGTTTTGGGTGGTGTTAATGACCCTCTGTGCAGCCTCTCCGTCATGGCCCCTGAGTACAAACACCAGGCAGGAGGAGAGCACGCTCTCCACTGAGGAGCTGTAGAAGGCCAGCAGCAGCTCCTGGTCCAGGTTCTTCTTCCTCAGGAGACGGAGGAAGTGCAGCAGCTGCTGGGCCTTCGTTACCAGGGCGATGGTGTTGTGGGTCCAGGTGAGATCAGCGGAGACTTAAGGCAGCACGTTTTTAGATGGAGGTAAAAACCAGACGTCCTTCTGAAAACCTTAGTGAACCACGGCACAACAAAATTTATTGCAAACGTTTGCAATGAACTCGTTAACTTGTCAGATTAAAAAATGGCTGACTCGACGAGGACCGAGTCTGCGACCACCTGCACTCAGTCGCCGTCTCCAACGCCACATTGGTGCATGGAGATGGTGTTAAAGTGGCAATGAGACGCAGTCTGCTATCAATTTATGATCGAATGGGCTCAAGTTGGCAATTACAGGAAATCTGTTTGTGAAAATACAAAGATTAACTGTGATAAATCAGCAGAAATCATAAATCTGTTACCGTCTGCTTACACGGAAATTCATTTTCATTTCATACAGTAGGCTGAGGTCTGCTGCATGAGATGTCCTTGAAGGGAAAAAGCACATGAGCTTATTTCATGGGGTTTTCTTACACTGCAGTAGTTTTCTCCCTCCCACAGGGAGGTCAGAGGTCAGCAAACACAGAGCCGGTGGGTGTTCAGTATTTTGCTTAAAGGCATTTGTGTTAGCCCAGGGACTGAAGGACAGACGCCTGCAGAGTGGAGACAAAGCAGCTGACTGAAAACACAGCAGCTAATAAAGATGAGAGAGAATCTGACGGCGATTATCTGTCTGCAGGGAGGAGAGTTATTTATGTGCAATCTATAGAAAAGAAAGGCCGGGTGCATCGGTGCCATGAATAAAAGTGTTAATTAGTAACTTGAAAGCAAACAGTTTATTCTGGAAACACAGAGTCATTTATCTGACTGTCCACCTCGTGTTTTGGACACTTTCACTGCAAATTTTATTCAGAGAACGTGTCAGCGCTTGTTTATTTTTCCTATTTATTCCCACTGCTCGGTGCGCTACCGTGATGGAGAAGATATGTGACGAATGAACACGAGGGAAGCTCAAAAACAGTCGAACCGACAGAGAAAACAAAGATTTATGTTCCTGTACAGAACCGTAGCTGAGGCTGAAGGCCCGAGTCCAACCGTTCACTCATATGATCCATACAGTTTTTAATGTAGAGATCAAGACACGCGTTTGTGTTCTCACCTGCGCCCCCATCAGGTGACGTCGTGAAAGGTTCACCAGACGACCTCTAAAAACGTCTTTGAATCGCATTTGTTTATGTTCAGACGTCCACAGTTCATGTTCTCATCAGCGAGGCAGCCGTCGTGGCTGTTTTTATCCAGCCTGGCTTCTTCACCTTGCTCTGTGCTGCTACAGTGCTGTGCAAAAGTAACCGCTCCCTAAACCTAAAAACTGGATGTGCTGCTCTTGGCAGCAACAACTGCAATCAGGTGTTTGTGATAACCGATGCTGTGACGCAGCAGCAGCTCCACGCATCGTTCACGTGTCTGTTTCACAGTGAGGAAGTGTTTGCAGATTACCTGCAGCAAAGACAGGAAGAGCTGTTTTAATTTTTCATGATTTAGTATCCTGACCACTAAGAATTTACTGTTGGAGCTGTAACAGAAATCTAATGTCCCAAAGTATCTGCATGGCAACAACAGCATAACCTGTCAACTATCATTAGATGATGAAGAGCTCCTTTTCTATCTGTTTGAGGCTACATCCAAAAACGCAGCCTTATCTGTGCTGTTTTGGATCACTGAAAACTGAGATGTAGTCACACAACGACAAAGGTGTGCACCACCTTATTGTTTACGTGAGATGAATTTCTACAATGGCAGATAGAGACTATCTGCAGTTTTTACACACTTACATGTACACACACAGTTATTGTCGCTCCATTTAGAAAGACTGCTGCTACGCGCCATCTTTGTTTAGTCTTTCCCTCCCAGGCTCCTAGGCTTCTGATTGGCCAACATTTCTACACGGTTAGAATCATATCGCCACCTGTTGCTTTGGCATGTTCTTCTTATTTTTGGACTTTCCTAGAGTAGCTTTGCATGAGTTACATTTGCAAAAATGTATTTTTATTATTAATCTTGTACTGGGCTTTGATGCGGTTCATCCAGCGCCTGAAATAAGTTTTTAGACGTTTGATTTTCTGCCCTTTGTTGGTTGGTTTATGCTACACAGAGGGAAAAAGAGCGGTTGAGGCTGCGACACGATCAACATTATCGCGACCGTGTGCAATGAACCCCTTTAAAGCTGACATTATGGCTTTAATGCGTCAGCGACAGGGTCCAGGTTCAGGAACCCTGGAACAGGTGGTAAACTGCTATCTTCTGACTGATTGCAACATTTAAGTTAAACTGTCAGCAATCGGTGGCAGATTGTTTGGAGACGGGTTGCCTCTCAGCAGGCGACCTTGTGCATTCGTGTTGCCAGGAAGTTGCACGTCAACCTCTGGGTGAGCAGTTTGTCACCATCACCACTTTCACCACTACGATCAGGCTCCAACAGCAGAAAAACATTCAGTGTAACCAGCAGGCAGTCAGTTTGGTTTTTGCTTTCACATCTATCTCCAAAGATGTAAGCAAGACATTTCCAGGAACAGCAGCTCAGAGGAGGGTGTTAGCAGCGGGCTGCGTATAGCCGTGTGTATCAGCGAGTCCTGAATAAAACATGGGGAACTGGGACCACTTTATGAAACGTCTGCCACATTAGGATGGCGGAGCCCTAAGAGCTGTGGCCCCTGGCTTCTCCCCCCGCTGTATAAGAAATGCATAAATATTTCACATTCGAGCTGCTTTAATCCATTCGCCAAATGTCAATACTCAGCACTTAAAAAAAGTGGCCAGGCCTGCAGTCCCACCGGGTTAAACAGAGCAGCTCCCAGGTCTGTATGCAGGTCGTATAATACATTACTAAATACTTTTATCAACAGTGGGAGGGTCTTTCTCCCTCTAAGTGCTGCACTGGCAAAGAGTGAGCCGGAATAGGTCCCGTGGCCGGATCGCGCCGGCCGTTCGCTCAGCAGAAATCACTTCTGTTCCCGGCAAAGAAAAATAATGCGGAGAGTACAATCGCTGATTTCTGAGGTCGTGACATTTCTGTGCAGCGGGCAGTGATCCTACACGTTAGCTAAACATGTTAGAGGAACTGTGAAAGGCCCGTCACATCTGAAAACTCCTCTTTAATGAAAGTTTAAACCCGGGACGAGAAACATTAGTCATGCCATTAACTGTGTAGAGCTACAGGTGCCTGAATTTATGAATACAGCATTTACACTCGTCCACAAAAAGATTCTTTATTCCAGAATTCAAAGGAAGAATTTCCTTTTTTTACCAAAGAGGTGGAATATTAAAAACAAGTATCGCACAAAAGCCTTAAAAGCATTTCATTTCAACCCAACCTTTGAGACAGTATGTTTATATGGCACGTATGATTAGTGACAACAATATCAAACTAGTATGAAACTGACCTAAATAACAATCGTGTCCCCAGACATGGATTTTCTTTCCAGTATAAATCCACCTCCCAGTTATTTCTGCACTGGCAGCACTTGGTGTAGTTGGTTCAGACCAAGGTTACTGTAGTTAACAAATCTAACAAATGATTTGGGGAATTTGAAAAACTAAAATAAAACAGAAATGCAGAGGAAATATTGTTAGTTTAGTACCGGTCTTAGCTCATGAGACTGATGGATGGTTTTATTGAGACTGTGAGTCATTTTCCTAAATTTACCTGGTGGAAATTGCAAATAAAATCAGCATCAAAATGCAGATTTTAATGATGTTTTCATTTATTAATAGACCAAAACTATGCAAACCTGCCCTGTGTGAGAAAGTCAGGGCTTTGAAATCACTGAAAAACTTTTTTTTAAAATTTGCTCTGGGCATTTTTGTCTGATATTAAAATTTGTTTGATCTTGTAAAAAATTAAAGTGGGACAAATACGCAAATAAGAAGAAACTAGGAAGGGGTCAAAAACTTTTTACAGCATTTATACAGTATATATCCAGTATAGTGTACATACACTGTATGTATACTGTGTACATACAGGGATCCAGTGGTGATGGTGACGCTTCAGACTGTTATAAACACTCAGGTTCAATCACTCTGTACTGAGCGTCTCTAACACCAGCTGTGGAGAAAAAACTAGATTTGAAAGAATATAACTGTGAAATGCTACCGTGAGCTTAAACAAATCAAAGTGAAGCAAACAAACAATATCCTGTTTTAGTTTTTGTCCATACGTTTAAATCTGAAAACTGAAAATGTCTCTGGAGGGTCTGCTTCAGATGGTTACTGAGACAGCCAATCAAAAGAAAGTTGGCTTAAAAGGGGCGGGGCTAAAACACTAAACCCCCAGATCAAGAAGGTTTACTTTGAACAGTGATTAGTGGAAAGTCTAAGTGTGTAAGTGAGCAGGCCTTCACACTTTAGCTGTGTCCAAATTCATGGGCTGCATCCTCCTGAGGACCCGGCCTTCGCGGTCTACGTGGGCCGGGTCCTCCGAAGGTCGGGTAGGCCGGAAGTAAATGGCTGTGAAATTGGACGGTCTAGCCTTCTGATTAGCGTCACCGCTGTCTCGGTGGAGTTTAATAAACTCGGCCGTCTGCTCCTTGCTATCTAAAATATAACAGGACACTGGCGTAAACTCTCGACCATCTCACACGTCTGTTTAATCAGTTTTCTGTTTGACGTTTATTCAGCTGTGTGAAAACCACCCGGGGGATTAATAAAGTTTTATTTTATTTTATTTAAAACTTATTTATTTTATAAGTTTTATATTTTAAAACTTAGTAGCGGCCGCCATTGCCGGAAACTGGAGTTTGGCTGGGCCGCGCTATGAATTCTGGGATATGGTGTGCCACGAAGGACCCATCCTTCAAATTCCGGGAAAAGGAGGACGCATTTGTCGGCTGCATTCGGAGGAGTCTACGAATTTGGACAGCCTTCGGCGTGCCGCTGTGACGTAATTGGTCTACAAATGCGTCCTCAGGAGGATGCAGCCCATGAATTTGGACACAGCTTTTAACAGCAGTGAAATTAGTGATGCCTTACATACGTCACCACATAAAGAGTGGACAGTGAATCTCCATCACTTCCTCTTTCAATAAAAACTAAAACAATAACCACGTTTAAACTGTCACATGATGAAAGGCGGCACCGTTGTGAAGGGGAAATGAAAGAAGTCGCTGCAGGCTTTTAGAGTTAAGTAATAAGAGGGAAATGAGTGTGTGAGCACTGCCGAGGTAAACAGGAGAAATTAAATTAACGTACGGCGGCGTCTCCCGAGAGCGCGCTCTCCAACCAAAAGAGAAAACATCCACAATTAAACCTCCATTTAACATTCCTACCACGCTCGCTTCATTGGCAGAGAGCTTGGTTCTGTTGTTACCTAAATACTATAGACGACGCTGTTGTTTCCATGTCTGTGAAGAGGCATTTACATAACTGTAAGGTTAGATACAGCACAGCAGCTCCCTGTCGTCTCTGGGCGATGGACGCCCGCGAGCGCTTTAATGAGCAAAGCGGAGACGAGTGAGGAATGATCGCAGTTTGAAGTGAGCCTCGTAAGGCAGAAGGTACAAATATAAGTGTCCAATACAGCCTAATTACACACTGACTGAAAGTGCTTGATCGGCACATTCATTGGTTCCAACGCTGTCAGCGCAGCCGAGCGAGCTGCTGCACACAGATGGATGCAGACAGAGAAGCTCCACCGTGATGACTGCACGGGAACATTTTACTGCTTCATCTGTCAGTAACATTCAGGATTATTAAAGTCATGATTTTAATTTTCAGATTAGTTTTCATTCATTTTTTACAACATAAACACTCTCACTAAACATCTGCACCAGTGCCTGGCTCCCGCTGAACTGAAGTACATCACCTCAGGGAGCTTTGTGTTTTAGTTAACTTTTGTTTTCATACAAAGTAACTTCGATACGATTATGTCAAACTTTAGCTCTGACGCCTCTACGTCCCCGACTCCCGGTGCAGGCCCCTGTGTGGGCTGTGAAGGTACTGCAAGTGGTCATTTATGACTTTAAAAAATAACATTACCATAAAATATGTACCTATTTATTTGACCTGCTTTACATCTGGTCTTTTGCACAGGTTGCCTCCCACTAGGCTGTGCAAGTTTGGAAAACATTTAATTAAAAAAAAAAATCTCAGTTAAAATATATAGTTGGCACATAGTTGGCAATAACACCATTTCAGTTCAGGTCAATTCAATTTTATTGATAAAGCACCGATTCAACTGCTGCCTCAAGACACTTCATAGTGAAAGGTAGAGAGAAAATCCTAACAATCAATCCAAGCCAACGACCCCCAGTGAACAAGCACTTTGGCGACAGTGAAACGGAAAAACTCTCTTTTAACAGGATGAAACCTCGGGCAGAACCAGGCTCAGGGAGGGGCGGGGCCATCTGACAGGATGTAGTGAACAAAACATTAGATGGAAACTTTTGACCACAAATCTGTTTTTGTAGCTTTTTGGATTTGGGAATTTAAAAAACAAACAAACAGTAATTCGAAGAACAACGGGTGTATTTAACGTCAGCCCCAGATATGCAGATGTAACAGAATTTAATTTAGTGCTTAGTTTAGAAACTTGATTTTTAGGAGATATCAAAGCCATCGTGCAGAACAAAGTACTTAAGGGTTTTAAAAGAGCGCGCTATAAAAAAAACGAGGAACGAGAATAAGTGACAGAGCAACGTTCAGTTCTGCAAACCTGAACACACAGAGCGCCACAAACAAGCTAATATATGCATGAAGTGCCATAGCTCGTCCTCATCAGCAGCCGGCTGCTCGAGCTCATACTGACAGCTTCATCTACTGTTGTATACTCAACTGTGGCTTCTGCACTCAAGGTCACAAATTAATCAAAACATCAATACGTGCAGTCGACATAGGCAAAGCTCGCTGTAGACCTGTCACCTGTACCGACAACGTTGATTCAGCGCCTCATGAATTATGCAGAAAGCGGCGCAGGAGTTGCAGCACAAGACCTGCGGCAAGCTTGCACGACAGATAGTTGTGGCGGGTCTACAACACCTCGAGGTTATGCGCATCAGCTGCGGCTGCCTGCATCGTGTTTTTGTGTGTGGGTGATTTGATAAGTGTGCACAGCTGCATTGTTCACAGCAGAGGAGAGGTTCAGGGGGCGGCGAGAATCTGTTAATTACAACACAGGGGAAAGAAGCGAGGACTTGTTTTGCCTCTTGAATTAACATTTTTAAGCATCATCTCAGAGCTCCATGTTTTAGCTGAATGAAAGAAAATTAAAAACTTCATCTCGTCTGCCTTTCACCCTTCAGCTGTGGAAATGTGCTCATTCAAACTTATCCAAAAACATACATAACAACAGCGGTCGAGTCACCTCATTGAAAGTTGGGGTTTGTCTAATATCCACCCACGTTACTGCATTTTAACAGAGAAACTGTGATGTAACTTTGAAGTAGTAATCCCAGGCAATGTTTCTCAATATTTCCGAACAGCAGCGTGTTATATCGGTCTCTCTTTCTCTCCCGTCTCCCCAGATGGAAACTGACACCAGTGACAGCGACGGAGGATAATAATGATGGAAGGCAGAGTGATTCGTCCCCAGCCAGAGCCTCAGCACTCCTCCACCGCCCCTCAGCTTCTCAGCACCGCTCCCTGAAGGACGCATCGACCTTGACACATCACAGCGTGCGAGACAACCTGGCACACACCGAGCTGAAAGGTTGCCTCTCTTTGCCAAGAGCGGGAAGACAACGGGGCCAAAGCTTTGGGGACCAGGCGTCAGCAGAAATCCGCTCTGTCTTGCTGGAGTAACAAATGAGCTTTTATTTGTGAAGTTAACACCGCTAACAGCTGACTCCATAAGGGCCAATTACTGGCTGAAGGGAATACGGTGCCAAGATGAAGGAGGCAGCAGTCGTGGCTTGTTTGCTGGCTGAGTTGTCTCTCGCTGCTTTTGTTCTGGCCTCTGAGGGGGCTGCTTGTTGCCCCGCGTTGTGTCGATGCGAGATACGACCCTGGTTCTCTCCCAGCTCTATTTACACCGAGGCTACCACCGTGGACTGTAATGACTTGGGCCTGTCGTCGCTACCGCAGGGACTCCCCTCAGAAACGCAGGTGCTGCTGCTGCAGACGAACAACATTGTTAATGTGGAGAAAAGTTTGGATTACTTGGCCAACATCACTGAAATTGACTTGTCCCAGAATAACATTTCCTCGGTGAGCGATGTTCGTCTGGGGTCTCTCCCCCAGCTGCTGTCACTCCACATGGAGGAGAACTGGGTTCAGGAGCTTTCTGACAGCTGCCTCGCTTCCCTCCCAAACCTCCAGGAGTTCTACATCAACCACAACCTGATTTTCTCCATTAGCTCCCGGGCTTTTCAGGGCCTGGGCAGGCTGCTGAGGCTCCATCTCAATTCCAATCGACTGACAAGCATCAACAGCCAGTGGTTTCAGCCTCTCCCCAATCTGGAGATATTGATGCTGGGAGAAAACCCCATCCTTCACCTGTCAGACATGAACTTTAAGCCCTTGGCAAACCTTCGAAGCCTTGTGCTTGCCAGGATGAATTTGACTGAAATCCCCGATGACACTCTGGTCGGGCTCGACAATTTGGAGAGCATCTCATTTTTTGACAACCTGCTTAATCGAGTACCCCGAGCAGCTCTGACAAGAGTTCAGAACCTGAAGTTTCTGGATTTGAATAAGAATCCGATTGAGAGAATCCAGAGAGGTGATTTTATGGAGATGCTGCACCTCAAAGAGCTCGGCATCAACAGCATGCCTCAGCTGGTCTCCATCGACAGTTTCGCTCTGAACAACCTGCCGGAGCTGACAAAAATCGAGGCCACAAACAATCCCAGGCTGTCCTACATCCACCCTCGGGCCTTCCACAAGCTCCCCAGACTGGAGACTCTGATGCTCAACAGCAACTCCCTGAGCGGACTTCATCGCAGTACCGTGGAGTCACTGCCCAACCTGCGAGAGGTGAGCCTGCACAGCAACCCGATCCGCTGTGACTGTGTCATCCGCTGGGTCAACACGAACAGGACCACCGTTCGCTTCATGGAGCCCGACTCGCTGTTCTGCGTGGAACCTCCAGAGTACCAAGGGCAGCACGTCCGAAAGGTGCACTTCAGGGAGATGACGGAGATCTGCCTTCCCCTGATCTCACCTGGGAGCCTCCCGGATCGAGTTGAGATCAGCAAAGAGAGCTCAGTGTCACTGCATTGTCGGGCGTTTGGAGAACCAGAGCCCGAGATCTACTGGGTCACACCGTCGGGTGTCAGGGTCATGGCTGGCAGTATTTCCAACAAGTACTACATGCACCCAGAGGGAACTTTCGACATCTACGATGCCACGGAGCAGGAAGCTGGCTCCTACACCTGCGTCGCCCACAATCTTGTCGGGGCAGACCTAAAGTCTGTGCTCATTTCAGTGAATGGATACACTGCCCTGCCTTCGAAACAACTTTTACATGTATATATCATGTCTGTCCAGTCTTATTCTGTCGTTGTGTCGTGGGAAAGCACAGGCGCTTTGCTTTCACAACTAAACTGGTCCATTTTAGCAGAGGGCCGCCACCTCTTGATGCCATTTACAGCCAGGCTTCCTGCTGATGTCAAAGAGTATCACATCAAGCAGCTGCAGCCGTCCACTCGCTACCAGGTTTGTGTTGAGGTGGTGTCAGCGCAGCCTGGATACAGCAGGGACTGCGTCAATGTGACCACAAAGGAGACGGCGGTCCCGAGGGAGACGACCCACAAATGGGACGGTGTGGCAATGGCTGCTTGTGCTGCGTGTTTTATCGTGGTCGCCGTGGCTTGCTCTGTCGTCTATACGTCTCTATACAGCCAGGTGTTTTACAGGAAATTAATGGCTGACCAAGCCGAAGCGCTGCTGATTGCCGACACTCGTTCCTCGTCTTCTTCTTTCCTTGAGTTTGGTGCGTCTGGGATCAAGGTGACGGCAACTGTAATAGACTTAATGGATGACTCCGTGTAAGACGCGTCCTTGTATGTAACAGCGCTTTGGGATTAAGTGAGGATGCAGAGTGAGGGACACTGGACAGTTTATGAACCCTCCTTCCACAAGCGGACTTCAGCAGCAGATAAATCATACACTCCTGCAGCTAAAAACTATTTTCTATCTGAAATCGTGTCATTATAGCTTAATCAGGCAGATATCTCGACTATAATCCACACGGCTACTGGTCATTCATGCAGTGCAACCAGAGTAAAGCACAGCACAGGAACTCTTCTCCTCTTAAATACCTTTGACGTCTGCAGAAAGCATTTTCTTTGCTGTGTTACATTAAGCAAAGATAGTTTATAATGGCAGAGAGAAACTTGTTAGCCTAGTGTACAATAAACCTGATTATACTGTAAACAATTTTATGAAAAAATACATTTTTCATTAAACTTGTGTAGTGTCATAACTCCAATCTTTCTCTTGAAATTTAGACCAAAAAAAAAAAAATACCATGCCACGAAATAATTCAAACACTGCTTTGTGTGGATGACGTTTGTGTAGTTTGTGCGTGAGGTCTGCAGGAGACAAACACAATTACAGGGATCGCCCTTCAAGGCAGACACTTTAACGCTGTTAGGGAAATGCAATGCAATCTCAACAGCACGACAAGAGAGATGGTTTGTTTGTGTGTAAGCATGTGTGTGTGCGCACCTTAATGACTGTGTGTGTAAAGTGCGAGGGCATTGGCAAACCCATTGACTTTGAATTGCATTATATTCTCTTTCATTAAAAATCCAATATAGATTCCCAGAACAAACCTCGGCGCGGTGATGAATCGGCGTCATGCACAAACTGATAGGAGGCATTTATCAGCGGGACTCAGTCATAGATCAACCGAGTTTCAGCGCCTTGGACAGGGCTTTTAGAGCGCGCCCATTTGTCACCGCCACACTAGCTAAAATATGACCCATTAGAGGCAGGTAGTGAGTAGGTCAGCAAGAACGTGGCGCCCAAGCCGGCCTGTTCCCAGCACGACCCTGGAGAGATACCGCCGCCGTCGCAGGAACAGCTCAGCAACTATCGCGCTCGTTTGTAAAGTGCTCCACGCTGACTGCAGGGGAGGGGCGAGATCAGGCACCCTGGATAAAGTAGTTTCAGTCCTAAACAGGACGAAGGACAAAGGGGGAAAAGGCGGATGGCGGGCCGGGCTCTTTAAACCAGATCTGGGTTTGCACAACAAGCTCCAAGATGAAGTCGAGTTTAATCTCATGCACACCTGCACAGTTACTCTTTGCATTGTTTGATGACACCTTTTGTTGTAATAAGCATCCTTTACTACGGTTTGCCTCTGTGGCATTCTCACAAAGTCCATCCAATGCACCTGCCTATGGCTCAGCTCCAGCACTCTTTCAGAGTGAGCCAAGTTTCTTTCAGAAGTGATGTTTGGGTTTTTAAGTGCTTCCTCAGCGTGCTCAGAAACATGTCAGTATGAACCATCTTCTTCGTTAACAGACAGGCAGCTTTGGGAACAGTTTCTGCAGGTTCTTCTCCAACTCGTGGGTCATGCTGGTGGTTAGTTATGCTTTTCTCCTCCCACTCACACGTTATGTCCCTCTCACTACCAGTTACAGCCTTTCATGTGTCACGCTGTAATAATTCCTACCATCTGGCAACTGCCTGCATACAGAACTGGGTTCTTTTTGAGCAAGGTACTGATACTAAATTAAAAATGGATCCATTGCTTTGTTCCTGCATGCACAGATGAATTCTGCAGCACACCTGGACCTGCACACCATTTTGGAACCACTGCATTATAGCCTCCTGCTTCAGCGCAGCATGGTGAAAGGTATTCTGGGTATTTAAAAGAGCAGCTGCAGGAGAAAGGAAGGATTTTAAAAAAGGAGCTGGCAGGTCGTTTAGAAGCTTTTCGTTTCCTCCCTCACCTGCTGGGTTCAGATGTGGTTCACTCCTCACTGAGAGGAGCAATATGTCAACAAACTCACAACCAAACCAAATAAAAAAAAGGAAGCGTCTCAGTGTTTTTAAACTCTGTCAAAGATAAAAAAAGAAATGCCAATACACAACACTAAGAAAAAGAAAAAGCCCCAAGTGAGTAATAGTTCACTGCTGAGGGTGTGCGCACAATATGTTGTGGCAGATCCACAGGGAACATCTTGGAACAAGAATAGCTTCGCGCACAGCACCCAGCCCAACTGGCAGGTTAAATTAAATCCTCAGGTCCCAGTCACACTGAAACCAGGAAACCACACTAGCACTGGGAATGCTTTAGCTGACCCTAACATCAGTGGACCCGACTTGGGGATGAGCCGTTTCGTGGCACTTTGATTGGATTTTTGCAGAAATGTCTGCAAACTGCTTCTAGATTAGGCAGTCAGCACCTTATGGTGGAAAAGCTATACTGAAGCCGTTTCAGCAACGCTACTAAAGTGAAATTTTATTCAGAGCAGTAGAAAAAAATGTCACGTGGTCACTAGAATCTAAATGTTTGGCCAATCAGAAGCGGCTACATGCTCTGTACATGTCACTGCCATCAAACTATTCATTTATCCTCTTTGGAAAGTTGCTCTGAAGTGCGGTAACATTCAGGATGTCAGGACATCACAGAAAATAGTTTTTCCTTTGAAATATTTTACATGCTGGCCTGATTCTGATCCTTGCCTAGAGCTTGTGCTGCATTCAGAATAATAAGGTGCATCATGTGGAAAGTCTAAATGTGCTCAGTGAACTTCAAAAAATCTGCTCACTAGATTATATTATTTTTGTGTTGAATGGAAATTTTGCCCTCATGGCAAAGCTAAAGTAATGGAGAGAAATGAGAAAAACATTCAGAATCATGCTCTGGTGATCGTCGGGTTCTTTATTTTACCCCAGTTTACTCTAAAGAAAAGGCTGGACGAAGGGATAAGATACTAGATCTTTATCTATAGTAATAGTATATATCACAATAAACAATATACACCATGAACATGAAGTAAAAATTCAACTTTGGACAGCACAACTTTATTTTTTAATCTTTCCAGGGCGTACCCCGCCCCTCGCCCTATGGCAGCTGGGATTGGCTCCACCCCCCTGTGAGCCTGATAAAGATGGAAGAGGATGGATGGAGGGAATTTTAAATAAAGAACTATTTTTTAAATCGAAGTTTAAAAGATACTGTAATGTGATATTTTAACAATCCTGATAATCACAGTGTGAAAGTCTGTGACAGCACTTTTAATTTTACTTCCTATTGCTCATAATTAAAAAAATGTTTACATTGTGGATCCCTGTAGATATTCTAAAAACGTAGTTATGGTAATAAAATGATGCTGGAGCGTTCACCTCAAAGACCCTGCAGTCTGACGAATGAAACAAAGGTGGCGTTGGCGAGGGCGCGATATGAGTCGATGTCGTAAAGAAGATCGAATGTTCAAAGCGAGAGAGTCTGCGGAGAAACGCTGCAAATACAATGAGACCAGGAAAAACAAGCCGAGCTTAATGAGCTCTGACTGCACGTTTAGTCCCAGCAGAATCATATCTGCAGCCATTATATACGATTACATTACCAGTGTTTACCCACCCCCGTTTCATTTTCAGCTAATAATCCATGAAAAACATCTAACGATCTTAGCACAAGTGAACTAATACCTCTCATTACAACACTTCCGTTTTTAAAGTGTCCCATTTCTCCGCTCCGTGTTAGCGGGGAAAATAAACTTGGCGAGAGAGCAACACCATTTTTCTCATGAATTATTACCCCATTATAAACATTTGGTATTTAGGCCAGGCCTTCAGCTTTTTGCTTCGGGTAAGAATAAAAAAAAGCCTCACATTTATCTAGCATCCCTCATGTAGAACCTCCTGGGTTTTAAGTAATTATTCTCCCGCTCATCGGCCCATTAGGCTCGAACAACATCGCTGACTTTGGGTGATCTTGGAGCACGAAGCTTTCTGAGCTTCTATTACTGCTTCGTGATGGCAGGTTGCAGATGGCGAGAGTGCACTTAACCTCTGCTGATAAACCGAAGCAGATAGCACTCACTTACAAGACAAGGTTATATACAGTAGAGAGGCAGGAACCCATTCGGGTTGATTAATGACTCCACCTCTGACTTATGTTTTTGTTCTTGGCTCCGTGGGTGCCCTTTTTTTAATCTTTTCCAGGAAATACTGACTCAGGACACACAGTTTCACTTTCACACACACAGACTCGGCGAGAGCTGCCGGCGACGGTCAGCCCTGCGGCGATTGTCAGCGAGCTGCTCTAACGCACACTTCTCAGCTCCTGTGTTTGGCTCAATGGCAGACCGACTGGTGACAGTGACCCTTCGTTTGGTTCTCATCTCAGGGTCCAAGTCGGTCAGATACGCACAACATGTACTTTGGCATTGACAAAGCTGGCACCACTGAAGGTGATGATTACAAAAATGTATTCTTAGTTAAGCAGGGAGCTGCTGTGGTTTGGGTCAACAACATCAACCCTTCATGTTAGTAATTGTTACACCGAGTGTTTAAATGTGAAGCCAAGGGGTCCTTTACAAACACTCACATACATTCATGCTAACGACATCTATAGAAAACATAAAAGAAAATAAAGATAGTAGATACATCAGTAAATATAAACTTGTTTATTATGAGTATTACGAGCAAACTAAAGAAAAACAAACATGCATTCATGAAACACTTCATTGGGTACACCAGCCTGGACCGATGTTCAGCACATCCCAAAGGTGCAGTGAACTCATCGTCATGTTCAAGAATCCTCTCCAGTGTGAGAGGATTCAATATGAAGTGTTATTGTGCTGGAAGCAGCCATCACAAGTTGGTACACTGTGGCCACAGAGGGATGGACAGCACTCAGGGAGGCTGTGGAGTTTAAACGATGCTCAGTTGGTACTAAGAGGCCTAAAGTATGCCAAGAAAATATCCCAGCCATCACACCAGCAGCAACCTGAAGTGTTGATATACAGCAGCATGGATTCATGGTGTTCAGGCCAAACTCTGACCCTACCATCTGACCTTTGCAGCAGAAATGGAGCCTCATCAGATCAGGCAACGTGTTTCCATCTTCCACTGTTCAGTTCTGGTGAGTCTATTTAGATGATAGCCTCAGTTTCCTGTTCTTATCTGACAGCAGTGGTACTTTGGGTGGTCTTCTGCTGCTGTGGCTCATCAGTATCAAAGTTCACAGATGCTCTTCTGCATACTTTGGTTGTAACGAGTGCTTATTTGAGCCACTCGAAGCAGTCTGTCTGTTCTTCTGTGACCTCTGACACCAGCGAGGCATTTTCACCCACAGAACCGGAGCTCACTGCATATTTGCTCTCTTTCAGACTTTCTCTGTAAACTCTAGAGTCGGCTGTGTGGGAAAATCCCAGCAGTCCAGCAGTTTCCGTTTGCACGTAGCTGAGATGCTGTACAAGAAAAGGCTTATTTGGGTCTGCGTGTCAATTCGATGCTCACAGCCTGCATTAGCATGTTTCTGCCCGATTTATGACATCGTGACATACTCATGAGGCGAGATCTTGTCTGAGGCAAACCGACCTTGCTTTAAGACTGTGTTACTCTTTCCAGTGTAGACAGAACTTTTCATACTCAACAGCCGCTTTGTTGTATTTTATTATCTTTAGAAAAAGAAACCATATAACCTTTACTGCACCAGTTAGAGAGTCTTACAGCAAACCACGGCTCTGAGAACACTTATGACTACTCAAAATAAAGTA
The DNA here is from genome assembly GCF_001858045.2 of Oreochromis niloticus. Lineage (NCBI taxonomy): Eukaryota > Metazoa > Chordata > Actinopteri > Cichliformes > Cichlidae > Oreochromis > Oreochromis niloticus. Next base: position 1,233,657 of record NC_031972.2, on the reverse strand, counting down.
TATACAAACATATGGTCAGCTTTGTGTATGAACATTGTTGCAGGGACTTCTGAGTCATTTTGTGGTGTCTACAGTAATAATTGTATTACTGCAGGGCCTTTACCTTACAATATAAAGCACCTTCAGGCGGCTGTTGCTGTGATTTGTAGCTGTGTAAATAAAATTGAACAGAAGTGAGTGGTAAACTGTGTGAACTGTGGTTGGAGCTAAGAACAGGATCTGACTGTTGCTTAATCTCGCTACAATGACTGCAGCTCTTAGAAGACTTAATGAAACCCTGGAGTTACACGTGTTGGACGTGCTGGATGTGACGGGCTGTAAGCAGCACTATTTTACTGACGATGACTGATGGTGGTTCAGGTAGTGCAGCTGAACCACGTCACAGTGAGCTGAAGAACCAGTCCAGGAATAACTGTTGAGGTACTGATAACAACAAGGAAGGTTAATTAATTAGCTCCTCGTGCTTACGTTTGGAAGCATAAATGTTTTAGTTTTCACACTTAAACTTTACATCTTCATCTCCTTGCTTCAATTTATTAAACCCCCCAAAATATGACTATCCAGAGTTGGGACCAGGAAGCAGAGTTGCAGTCTTACACGCCTCTCTGCAGCTTCTCTCCTCCTGCTACCCCCCAAAAACCCATCTCCACTGAGACTGTGTCAGCTCCCAAACAGACAAAAAACAAACTAAAAACCAGCAATAAACAACTTCAACATAAAAAATCACAAAGAAAGAACAATACAGTATCCACATCTGAACCAAAGAGTAAAACAGTGAAATGTGGATTATTAAATATTAGGTCTCTCTCCTCCAAGTCTCTGTTAGTACATGACTTAATAATTGATCAACAAATCGATTTACTCTGCCTTACAGAAACCTGGTTGCAGCAGGATGATTATGTTAGTTTAAATGAATCAACACCCCCGAGTCATTCTAACTACCAGAAACCTCGAAGCACAGGCCGAGGGGGCGGTGTGGCAGCAATTTTTCACACCAGTCTATTAATTAACGAAAGACCAAGACAGACTTTTAATTCATTTGAAAGCCTGATGCTTAGCCTCGTCCACCCCAGCTGTAAAACTCAGAAACCAGTCTTACTTGTTATCATCTATCGTCCACCTGGGCCTTACACAGAGTTTCTCTCTGATTTCTCAGACTTTTTATCTGATTTAGTGCTCAGCTCAGATAAAATAATTATTGTGGGTGATTTTAACATCCATGTAGATGCTAAAAATGACAGCCTCAACATGGCATTTAATCTGTTATTAGACTCAATCGGCTTCTCTCAAAATGTAAAAGAACCCACCCACCACTTTAATCACACTCTAGATCTTGTTTTAACATATGGCATTGAAACTGAACATTTAACAGTAGGGATGGGTACCGGTGTCCGGTGCCATGATGGCACCGGTTCTGACATAAACGGTAGTAACCAGACCGAAAAGCAGCGCACATTTCGGTTCTTTATTTCGGTGCTTTTTTTTTCCTGAGCCAATTCTAGCCAATCATTTTACGTTTCCGAGGATAGTAGGCGGGGCCAGGTACGTACATTCTTTTAGAGCAGAGCTACAGATTAAAAATGCCCAAGGCGAAGCGATCAAAAGTCTGGCTGTACTTCACAGCAAAAGATGCAAACTCAGCAGCCTGCAACAAGTGCTTTAAGCTGATACTGTGATACTGTCAAAGGAGGTAACACCTCGAATCTGATGAAACGCCTGGCGACGCATAGCGTTTTTTTTTAAAGCCGAGAAATGCGCCGTATTTGATAGCTTGCTGCGAGACCTCACACCGAGCACATCTACTGCGGGTGTGGTGCCTGTTATCGGACCCGGAGTTAGCAACATCCCCCAAAAACCCGGAGAGTAGAGTCCTGGCCCCTAGCCCTGTCAGCGTAGCAGAAATGATGACGGATGATGATGATGATGGCAGCAGCAGCCGTTTTCCTCTGCGTGAGTAGCTTCATGTTGTTCGTGTGTAATTAACGTTGAGTACGCTAACCACGTTATTACATTAATGCATGTAAGGTGAACTAGCAAACACCGTCGTAGTTACATGCGGCTGTCTTCTTGTTTGATGGCAGATGCTCCCTTCACCCTGGCCAAAAAGGCTAAAATGACCAAAGAAAAAGTGGAAAACAGTTAAACATGAGAGGTTTTTGGACAAAGTTTGTGTTTTTTCCATTCCAGCCAAGAGTGAGACCATATATGCCCTATAGCTGCAGAAAAGGCTAACATTGTTATCTTTTTACAAAAGAAACAGCTGAACATGAGAGGTTTTTGGACAGTTTGTGTTCTCCATTCTTTAAGCACCGGCACCGTTTCAAAAGTACCGGTTTGGCACCGGTATCGGATAAAACCTAAACGATACCCATCCCTATTTAACAGTGTTTCCTGAAAACCCTCTGCTGTCTGATCATTTCCTGATAACATTTACATTTACAATAATTGATTACACAGCAGTGGAGAGTAGACTTTATCACAGTAGATGTCTTTCTGAAAGTGCTGTAACTAAGTTTAAGAATATAATCCACCCACTGTTATCATCTTCAATGCCCTGTACCAACATAGAGCAGAGCAGCTATCTGAACGCTACTCCAACAGAGGTCGATCATCTTGTTAATAATTTTACCTCCTCACTACGTACGACTCTGGATACTGTAGCTCCTGTGAAAACTAAGGTCTCAAATCAGAAGTACCTGACTCCGTGGTATAATTCTCAAACACGTAGCCTAAAGCAGATAACTCGTAAGCTGGAGAGGAAATGGCGTGTCACAAATTTAGAGGATCATCATTTAGCCTGGAGAAATAGTTTGCTGCTTTATAAGAAAGCCCTCCGCAAAGCCAGAACATCTTACTATTCGTCACTGATTGAAGAAAATAAGAACAACCCCAGGTTTCTCTTCAGCACTGTAGCCAGGCTGACAAACAGTCAGAGCTCTACTGAGCCAACAATCCCTTTAACGTTAACTAGTAATGACTTCATGAACTTCTTCACAAATAAAATTTTTATCATTAGAGAAAAAATTACCCATAATCATCCCACAGATGTAATATTATCTACAGCTACTTTTAGTACCATTGATGTTAAGTTAGACTCTTTTTCTCCAATTGATCTTTCTGAGTTAACTTCAATAATTAATTCCTCCAAACCATCAACGTGTCTTTTAGACCCCATTCCTACAAAACTGCTCAAAGAAGTCCTGCCATTAATTAATTCTTCGATCTTAAATATGATCAACCTATCTCTAATAATCAGCTATGTACCACAGGCCTTCAAGCTGGCTGTAGTTAAACCTTTACTTAAAAAGCATCTCTAGACCCAGCTGTCTTAGCTAATTATAGGCCAATCTCCAACCTTCCTTTCATATCAAACATCCTTGAAAGAGTAGTTGTCAAACAGCTAACTGATCATCTGCAGAGGAATGGCTTATTTGAAGTGTTTCAGTCAGGTTTCAGAGCTCAGCACAGCACAGAAACAGCTTTAGTGAAGGTTACAAATGATCTTCTTATGGCCTCTGACAGTGGACTCATCTCTGTGCTTGTCCTGCTAGACCTCAGTGCTGCGTTCGATACTGTCGACCATAATATCCTATTAGAGCGATTAGAACATGCTGTAGGTATTACAGGTACTGCGCTGCAGTGGTTTGTATCATATCTATCTAATAGACTCCAATTTGTGCATGTAAATGGAGAGTCCTCTTCACACACTAAGGTCAATTATGGTGTTCCACAGGGTTCAGTGCTAGGACCAGTTCTGTTTACATTATACATGCTTCCCTTAGGCAGCATCATTAGAAGACATAGCATAAATTTTCACTGCTATGCAGATGACACGCAGCTCTATCTATCCATGAAGCCAGGTAACACACACCAATTAGTTAAACTGCAGGAATGTCTTAAAGACATAAAGACCTGGATGGCCGCTAACTTTCTGCTTCTTAATTCAGATCAAACTGAGGTTATTGTACTCGGCCCTGAAAATCTTAGAAATATGGTATCTAAGCAGATTCTTACTCTGGATGGCATTACCTTGGCCTCCAGTAACACTGTGAGGAACCTTGGAGTCATTTTTGACCAGGACATGTCCTTCAACGCACATATTAAACAAATATGTAAGACTGCTTTCTTCCATTTGTGCAACATCTCTAAAGTTAGAAATATCCTGTCTCTTAGTGATGCTGAAAAACTAGTTCATGCATTTATTACTTCCAGGCTGGACTACTGCAATTCATTATTATCAGGATGTCCTAAAAACTCCCTGAAAAGCCTTCAGTTAATCCAAAATGCTGCAGCAAGAGTCCTGACAGGGACTAGAAAGAGAGAGCAGATTTCTCCTGTAATGGCTTCCCTTCATTGGCTTCCTGTTAAATCCAGAATTGAATTCAAAATCCTGCTCCTCACATACAAGGTCTTAACCCTTTAAGACCTACCATAGAACCAAGTCTGCCAGAGCTTGTATTATATTTTTACATGCTGTAGAGCCATTTTTGGGAGCATTTCAATTTGCTATACATCAATACAACCATTATAGCGCAAATTTTAATAATATGTATGCATTAAGTGCATAGTAATTACATAAATTGCAAAAAATGCAATAAACTACAAAAAAATTGAAAATCGTTTTTGTTTTTTTAACATGTATTTCTAGTTAGAGAAATTTAAGAGGCTTATCCCTCAAAACTGCAAATACAAAAAAGTTGCACAAAATAGTTCAATAGTTCAACTCAGAGTCTACAAGCCTCAGTTAGCAGGTTAAAGGTTCAATTTTATGGCAGGACAATTAGAAAAAGACTGAACATGTATGGCTGTTTGAAAGAGTTGCAGGAGGAAGCCTCTTCTCTCTAAGAAGAACATAGCAGCACAGATTAGGTTTGCAAAGCTGCAGCTGAACAAAGCTCCAGACTTCTGGAAAGATGGGCACAAAGTGGAGATGTTTGTCCATCACACACAGCAGCACATCTGGAGGAAACAAACACCTCATACAGCTGTGAGCACGGTGGAGGAGGGATGATGATCTGAGTGGACCATGAGCTCCTCTGTAGAGTCAGTGTGAGGCCGTGTGTCCCACAGCTGAAGCTTGGACCAAACCGGGTCATCAACAGGACAAAGATCCAAGCACAGCAGCAGATCTGCAACAGAACGACTGAAGGAGAGAAGAATGGAGCTGCTGCAGAGCTCAGAGAGCTGTGCATGAATGAATGCTTTGCATTGCAAATCTCAATGAGCTGAAGCAACGCTGTACAGAAGAGTGGGCCAAAACTCCTCCACAGTGAGAGACTGATGAGGTCACACAGAAACCATCACTGCAACTTGCTTAAACAGGCTCTACAAGCTGCTGAATCACAGGGTCCACTCGGTTGTTGCAGGACTGCATTCAAAGTGACAACAAATATAAAACCCAAACCAAAGCGTGTGAGTCTCAGTGAACGCTTTCAAGCTGAAAATATCAGAGGGAAAGCTGAACACGTGAGCTGCATCACTAGCAGAGAAAACGGGATGATGAGCTGCTTTCCAGTCTGTAGTTCATCACCTGTGGATCTGCCACAGCTGCCTAACCTCTCTCCGACTCCTTTTCATCTCTCGGCTTCCTGTCGTCAGGGTTGAAGGAAATGGGTGTGGTCTCGCTCCCGGAGAGTGGGCTGTGAATTCCCTCATCCTCCACCAAAGGCTGTTCCACGATTACACATCCTGTAATGAATAATTTACCTTTTCCTAATCACCCAGTAAGCTGCTCCATTTAAACACTGGCTTCCTCTTACTGCAGTGATTAGAGCAGGGAGTCAACGTGAGGAAGGAAGATTAGAGGGAAATTAAGAGCGGGCTGTTGCGAGCGGTGCCGTCCCGCTGAACGGCGCCGCTATGTTAGTGCTGGTCACAATTGCACGACCAAATGTCATCGACATACACAAATGGCTTCTGACAAACAATTGAAGCATTTTAGATCTTTAAAAAACAAAGTACAATCTGTCCATTGAGAGCGTCTTTCATGGATGCATTCGGGTCTGAAGCAGAGCTTTTAAGGGTGCATTCAGCTGTGTGGGTGCTGTGAAAACATGAGTTTGGACATGAAAGCTTTTTAAAAGCACCGATCTGACTCAATTTACAGCAGACTGACTGGCAGCACTTTCCTCAGCACCAGGCCATTGCCAACACAGCCTCAACTGATGCCACTCAACCTGAAGGCACGCGGGCCGGGACGAGAGTGTTTCACTCTAAATTATTTCTCAGTGCTGATGCACAGAGAAAAGTGCAGTTTTTTACCCTCCAGAGGATACTTGAGGCTGGATACTTTTGAGGACTTGGAGAAAGTATTCATCCCGTCTCCCTTGAGGTGTCCCATGAGGAATGTTTGGGAGTATGGGGATATGGAGCCAGCTGTTACAGGGTATTCAGTGCCTGTGCAACTGTAATGAGGGCTTGGCTTATACATCTGCTTCCTGGTGGGCAGTGGGCTTCCCCACAGCTGCTCTTTGTCTTAACTTTATGAACAGAATGCAGGATTATGGTGGACCTGCTGGCTTCCTTAGGTGATGACCTCCAAGTCAGACCGTTAGAGTTAACGCTTCCAAATTTATGGCAGTGGTTTTGTGCTGGAGAAGGGTGGAATGCCCACTCTGGGCTGAGGATGAGTTGCTGCCTCAAATATGTTGGGGTCTTGTTCACACCTGTAAGAGAAGTTTAGCAAGACTAACAGATGGATTGGTGCGGTGTCTGCAGTGATGTGGAGGCTATGTGGAGGGCACAGCCGTTACTCCACCGAGGTTGGTCTGAAAACGATGCCTGAAGAACCTGGTTCGCTCCGAAGGTGAGGTGTTTCAGACATGTCCCAAAGAAACGAGATGACCAGGTAAACTCAGGCCAAGCTGGACATTTATTTGTCCCTGTAAGGAACTTTGGATCCCAGGAGAAATCGCATGAATTTCCATACACCACCATGGAACAAACACACCACCACAAAAGTGTACAATTTATGCAAACGTTTTCATCGCACCTGAGGAATCGTTTGGTGGGACCAGCTGGGCCACCCATATATTGCACATGGCTTGAGGTTTAGAGTAAGGAGACAATCACCCTGCGCAGGTATAAAAGAAGAGTCAAATAGATGCCTCTCATCACTCGCCTATAGATCCAGACTCAGCAATGCAGCTCCCAAAAAATGTACTGCATTTCCAAAATAGTGATGATACAAAAACTCAGAAGACATTCGATAAAAGTACATCAGAACATGTTTGGAGTCCACACTGAAAGCCAAAAAGTTTCTAGGTAATCAGTCCTAAAATTAACGGACAGGTCCTTTTCAGTTTTGAGGACAAAGTTTGCCCTCTCACACTATTAATGACTCACATAGTCAAGAAGTGGATCAGTGCTCTTCCTCGTTGCTTGCTTGTTAACACCTAACAGGTGTGTTTAACAGGTGCCATCAGTAAAAGAAAGTCTAGTATCCCCACTTGGACTGCTGTGCCAGCAAGCCGAGGGAAATGGATGGGAGGAATAGCCTGTCCTCGGGTGATGTTCAAAACAGAGTCCATTCATCTCACTCATCTAGACTTGACAATTGTAATTCTTTATTATCTGGTTGTCCTAAAAGCTCTTTAAAGCAAGTACAGGATTTGACCCCACAGATTATTTTCTATCCTCTCCAGGAAAAGACAGTAAAAATATATTCTCCAGTAATTCACCAAAAGCTCAACATATCTGACAAATTAGCAAAGAAACATCTTACTGTAAGGCAGCAGGATTTAAGCTACTTATAAGAAATTAGATTTCTCGACTCTTCTTAACTACAGTGCTGCAAATCTATAATAACCAAGCTCATCAGCCTGAAAAAAAGCAATTTAAATGAAACCTACATGAATCAATAAAAGACTCGAGGGTTGAGTTTTGCAATAAGTCTCCTACACGCTCACCATCCAACTCATCAAATGGACCAGTTATCTATTTATATCCCATTAAATCCCCAATCTATTAGGTAAGAGTGTGGTTAAATATAGACACAAGTGAATGAAACATCTTTGTATGCATGCAGCAGAGCTCAAACAGCGCGCACATGAGCACAAAGTAGTGGATTTGAGCAAACTGAAACAGCAGGAAGCAGCATCTCTGAATACCCGGCGGCCCCATCGGGGGGGGGGGGGGCTGATATCAGGAAGGGCTCTACAGAGACAAAGCAGCAAAAGAAGCAAGCATGTATGCTATTTGTAGGAAACTAGAAGCAAAATCTATCATTTATTGATTACAAAATCAGTCCAGGACATACGCTGAACGGCCAGAAAATGCAGCCTTTTGAATGTGTCTTCGTTTGAGTGCCTGAACCAGAAGCTTCTGCATCGCAGCTTCACTGCAAACACAAACAGAAACCTGAACGGTACACCTGGGAAAGGAGGCCTCAGGCTGCTCCGAGTGCTCAAGGAGTCAGCGTGAACTTTGAAACCAGCTAAGAGCTTAAAAAGAACAATCAAACAGAGATGTATGAAGAGATTTCCAGCTGAGCCAGACAACGATCAGAACATACCGAGATGTGAGTGAGACGAGCCAGAAAACCAACTGTTTGATGGATGTGAATAACTCTCCCATAAACCTCACAGGGGGGGAGAAAAAGTAGACTAGTAGACCAGAACCGCTATCTGACAATATTTATTCATGCAACATGTGTCAGTGATATGAAAAATGATCAAGCTCACCACAGAGTTCCTTTTATAACAATGGAGAGATTTTGGACATACTTCAGGCTCTTTAAAACCCTCCACCTGTCCCTGAAATATGATTTTCTGGATCAAACAAAGTAAAAGTGTAAAAGTGTTGAAAAGAAGACATTTAAACAATGTTTCAAACAATGTTTAGATTTCATTAGAAGTCTAGAAAAAAAAACTATTATGTCTAAATTTGGTTTGTTAGTGAAAGGAAAATCACCTCAAACGTCACAGATGACCAGCAGACCAGAGTGAGACCTTCTTACTCTTATTGCGAGAGCTGAGCACTAACCATTACGCCACCATGTTGAACAACAGGAAGTTCATAAAGAATAACTATAAGCTTGTACAGACAGGCTTTCCGTGCAGGATCTCACCTGCGTGCTAGGTGTAATCCACAAATGTTCGACAGGGCTGGAAACGTTTAACGTTATCCTGCGTTATCCAGTCCACAATGATAGAGCTCTGTTGTGTGTTTGGGATCATTGTGTTGACTGTGTCCAAGTTTCAACCATCTAGCTGTTGATCTGAGGTGAAGCTGAAGAATTTGAAGGTAGTCCTGGTTCTTCATCACTCTATCCACTTTATCCAGTTTATCTGCACCACTGGCAGCAAAACAGCCCAGAGCGTGATGCTACCACCACCATGCTTCACAGCTGCTACAGTGTTCTCAGGTTTGAAAACTTCACCTTTACTCCTCCAAACAAATCCCCTTGTCTTTGTGGCCAATCAGCTCCATCTTTATCTCGTCCGACCATCAAACCTTCGTTTGGCTCATCCATGTGGGCAGCTGCAAATTTCAGTCGAGCTTGAAGGTGTTGATTTTGGAGCAGGAGCTTCTTTCTTGGTCACAACCCTCTCTGAAACTGGCTTCACTGTGGACAGTGATGCTGGTGTTCCAGCAGTTTCCAGTCCATGGCAGGTTTGATCCTTGGTGATTCAAGATTCAAGATTCAAGATTTTTTATTTTGCCATTTGCACACAGGACCAACAGTCCACGTACATTGGAATTCTTGTGCAGAGCTTTCCAAGTCAAATCAAACTTTAATAATATAACAATATAAAGACAGAGAAAGCAGAAGGATAGAAATAAAGTCCGGAGTGAGGTAATCGTACTATTTTCTATATACAAGGGAAAAAAAACTGTACGGAGAGTTTGTAGTTCTCTACCTCTTATTGCACATTTGTTCCACAGATCTGTTTCACAGTCTGTTGTGAGTGTATTGCCCATTGGTCAGTGAACCGATCATACATTCAAGTGGAGTTAAGTAGTGCTGTGTTATTTTAAGTGTTCTGTGGTTTTTGTTTGCCATCAGTCTGACTGTGGCGTATTCAGTGTTGTGTGAATATTTCAGTGTTTGTGTTTTGCCAACAATCTGACAGTTGCGGGAAAGAAGCTATTGAAGAATCTTGTTCTGTGTGTGATGATGCTGTCTGCTCTGTTGTGTCTGAGATTGTATGCGCATTCCTGGATTGTTCCTGACCTCCCCAACTTGTGTAAATCTATAATTTTCCTTTTTAGATCTTCACTCAGTTCCTTGGACTTTCCCATTGTTCTAAGTATTGGTCAGTCCAGTGAATGAATCCTTTTTAGATTGCAAAGAGAAACCAAAGTAGAAGTCAATCAGGATCATTAACAGAAAGTTGAAATGCCTTGGCCTCGTCAAGTTAGAAGACAATATAAAACCTTCAGGACCCCTTATTAAAAGATTTAAGTGAAAGTATGTTTATATCTGACCCTGTGTGGAGCAGAGAAAAACCAACATCACTGCAATCTTGTGCACCCATTTCTTGATATACGTTGTACAATCATTCCACCCTGGAAACTAAACAGTTCAAAACTTCTGACCTCACCTGTACCGTCAGTGTCTCTTTGTTTAAAATGTGCTTAAAGAAAAAGCGAGTTGGATCGGATTGTGAAACTAGTTCCTGGAAAACACTGAGGTTGACGTTATGTTTGCTGTATATTATTTCCTCCGTCCTACTACTGCTCTTTGGCTTCCCATAAGTCATCGTTGCACATGAGGCTCCGAGCTATCAGTGGCTCGCAGTGACTCACTAAAATGACCTCATGTTAAAAAATGTCAAACTGTCCCCGTGGTGCCTGGGGAGCCGGCTGTGGGAGTCTGAAACAAGTCGACAAGAAGAGGAACAGAACAAGCCGAGAGAGCGTACCAGGAGACGCCTCCATCATCCCCATTTGATTTGTCACCTTTCGTAACCGCAGACCTGTGTGATCAATTGGATAGTCTGGATCGCAGTGAATTATGCCTGCTGTTTAAATGCTCCAGGGATCGATGACATAATGACTTGCCTGAGTCTAGCTGCTCTGGAGTCTTTGGAGTCATTTCCTCCCCTCCTACTGAGTGGCGTGCACTGTAATGGCAGAAAGCCCCCCTTCCTCCCTCCTTCTCAACAGATAGTCTCCACACTTCCCAGACAGGCGATGCAAAAAGAAAATAGACTCATCAATCTCGGCTTAATGCTGAAAACCTGATGAGAAAACATTTGGCAAACACTGAGCTGAAATGTAACGGTTGCCGTCCTGGGGTGAAAATGACCCGAATTCATCACCGCAAGTATCTACTCACAGAAAAACCCTGCAGCACGCCGAGTCGGGCCAGACTGCTATTGTCAATAAATGCTGTGAGGTTTTAGAAAAAGCTAATTTAAGCCTATACAAAGTCCAGAAGAGGGTGATTTATCTTAGCACTGAGCTAGTGGAGTGCTCAGAGAGGAGAGAGTACATGAAGCCATAAAGCCAACACTTTGGCAGCATCTTTTCTGTCTTCCCATCATCCACCTTGTTCAACTAGTTGTTTCATTGTGTAGTGAGATGAATTATTATTTTTTATTTAAAAACCAACTCAGCAGCTCCAAGAAGCATTTTTGGATGATTTTTGAAGACTGAAAACTAACTGGCTGTTTGCTGTTAGTTGTGTCAAACTATCCAGTCTCTAAGTCTGGCATCATTAGCCGTTTCTGGGTCCAAACTTCACTTCAGGTCCCAAAGCCAAACAAACACTGCAGCATCACTGAGAGTTACAAACTGTTTAAATTCTTTCATCTTTAATAAAATGATCAGCGTTGCTGCTTTACCAGGTGTAACTATGAAGTTTAACATCCAGGCATCCATGAAAACAGAATTTATTACGTTTAACGGAGTTAGAAGTTAGCAGGAAGTTAGCTCGCTAGCTTCCACCTAAACATGATATAGCATGTTCTGACTGAGAGATTTCTGAAAACATTCAAACGTACAGCTCTGCTATCACTTCCAACATAAATGAAGACATAAAACTAAACAGCAGTGACGTTTGTAGGGTTACTGAAGTTGGGCTAGCTGCTATATAATGATGTGCTACGTGATCGCTAGCGACACAGCTATGTTAGCATAGCATAAACACAGTGAAGCTGGAGGATGAACGCTAACTTTTTTTCACTCGATAAAAGTTAACGTGAGGGTTCCCGATGGTTAGGGACTTTTTTTAGGGGTTTGTTTAGATTAAATAGAACAAGATACAAAACATTAAACATGTTAAAAACACAACAGCCTTAATAAACGCAGAGTAGTTAAGACCTGGAAGCAGGATTCATACGTCATCACTTAACAACAACTTAACAAACACTTCACTCTGCGTGGCTCAGCGTAAGAAAATCTATCATACAGTTTGGAAACACAATGGAAAAAGCATCTGGAAATTCATCTGAACAAAAAACTAAGTCAAAGCAGTTTGTCAAGGTAAAAGTGCTCTCCTGATTCAAATTTAATCTCCCACCGGCTGCTTTGTCACTCTTGCCGAGTGACAGTCTCAGACCGGATAAGCTCCGCTTTGCTCAGCATAATGAAATCAAACATATTTAAAACATGCTGACATACTACGGTGTTGGAGAGCAAATCTTTTCTGCTACATAAATGTTCAAAGTAAAACAACAGTCAGTTAGAAAACGCTGTTTCTTTCATACAACTCTCAATGACGTTCTGATATAAGTCTGCAGTCACACCAGCAACAGGCTCACTGCAGGAGTCATAACTCTGATAAAAAAATGAAATAAAAATATAGTTTAAATAACACACACAAAATCCTATGTTAAATACCAGTTTTTATGCTTTTGTACAGTTGTGGTTCAAGGCTTTTGCTTTTTTCATCCATACATATTTTAGTTGGATTAATCTGCCACCATCATGGCATTTTTTACCCACAATCATTTGGAGTGAAAATGCCTAATCAGAAGCACAAGACGCACAAACGTTCCCAGAAGCCTTCAAGAAGTCTCAGCACGATGAGACCAAACACCTCTGACGTCTGAGGTTTGACTAACATAGGCGTGTTTCTCCCTGAGGAGCTTCTAATCGTTGGCTTTTAATTGTAACTTCATAGAATTGAAGGTATGGTAAATATCATGGTGTACCTTCTGCTTTTTTTTTACTAACAAAACAACATTTTTATGCAGTGCTGTTGTGTAAATTATGAGCGCGTGCTTAAAATTACAGTGATTTTGTTGTTGCTTCAGTACTCAGCCCCCTGCAGAGAGCTGGAGGATGGATCAAAATATTAAGCAAGGATATTAAAAAATTTAACTGGCCTCTGAAGAGCAGGAGGAGAGAGGCACACCGATACAGGGAGTGGAGGTAATAGAGAGACCGGGGGTCAAAGGTCACTGCAACCCTCGCAGGAGAATAAAAATGAGGTTGAGATAAATCACCGCTCGCTGGAGGTCTGACGCCAGCTGCCCCTCCAGATGGCCACCGCACCTCCAACAAACTCATCTACAGTAAGGCCTCAGACACGCACCGCGTTCATGACACGCACACGCTCCAACCTTGAAATCCAAAAGACAAAAAACAAAAAGAAAAAAGGAAAAAACAAAACATCTGTGTTTTAGGGGAGGAGGTTTCCAAACCTCCAGAGAAAAGCCCTGAGGCCACAGTATATAGGCTGATGGGAACATGTATACATTTATATGTGCTAATGAAATATTTATCCCCATGATGTTCCCATTTGAGCTGTGAAATATGCAGTAAATAATGCACGTTATCAATAATGCACACTCCATGCTTCCCTGCAGTTGCAGAAGAACAGAAAGAACTAATTAAATCTACCAGACTTTCTTCTAATGACTAAAGATTTTTAAGGATTTTCAGGTTTTTAACCATAGAAATTAAAATTATATTACTATGCAGGCGAAAATCTACAACAGCTACTAAAAGTAATATTCCTCTCTGAGTGCTGACCTACTTTTAATTGGCTAACACGTGTCATGTTGATGATTTCAGGAAAAAAAAAATAGATTTCAACGTGTTAAAAATGACACTGATGAACTTTACTTAGACGTGGATCAGACACTGGAACTGGAATATTAACAAAGTCAAAAAATTCTCATTTCACTTTAGTCTAAACTCACCTCCGACTGTAGCGGACATATGAGTGCAGGTTTTGTCTACATGACGTTAGAGTCAGTTCAAAGCAGCTAGCCTCTGAGGCTAAAACCCCCAAAGCTAATGCAAGCTGTGCCAAAAGCTGCAGTTCCTCTAATGTCCACTTGAGGCTGGTGAGCAGCCAGAGCAGTGTAAGCATGGCACAGCAATACTCTGACAGTTCAGCACAAACAGGTGCATTACAGCACGGAGCTAACAAGATTTTAAACTGGTTAAATTATCTATAATGCCGCCTGTTGAGCGGATCGATCCAAATATCAATAGCATCGATACCAATGCCAGCATTCGTATTGGATCATTAACACAGTGACAGGATCAATACTTCAGTAGTTCAGTACGTTGTTCCTGTTCTTCAGAAAGTAGATACGTCTGCGCAGACAACACTCCTCTCGCGCAGGGGCACTTTGCTCCGCCCCCTCCTCACTGTGCTGTATTTAGTTGTCATGCAGGCTGCCAGTGAGAAAGCGCAGCATCATGTAGACTGTGAATGAAACCATAGCAAACATCATGTTGGAGGGAAAATGTCTACATAGCAACATCACCAACTTCCATAAAGACATGAAAAAGAAAAGGAAAAGAAAGAAAGAGGAGAAGAAGGAAATCCCTCAGACAGACCCCCAATACAGAGGTCAGAGGTCACTGTCACAGTCCTTTCATATAGTGGGTACTCTTACTTTAGCAGATATCTCTGTGCAGGCTCTCGGTCTTACTCACTAAATAGCTGGCCACAACCCGTCTGAAGTTAATACAACACGCAAAGAAGCGATATGACAAAAGAGACGCGTAAGACAGGCTGACAGAGGAGCAGAGGACAGCCACGAAACAGGCGACAAAAACAGGCAGAGAAAGCTGACTGCACCGACCGCCTCATCGAGATGCACCTACATGTAAAGCTACACACACGCTCACCACATGGAAATCGTGATAAATGACGCTCTGTGCGTGAAAAGTCTGGTTGGCAGCGTTTACACACAGATGTGTTTGTGCTTCCAAGCAGCTGATGAATGAAGCCCGAGAAATCAAATGTGATGCAGCAGCGACAGACGGTCAGAGGCGGATTCTTCTTCTTCAAAACGTGATGCCTGCACTGCGCGCAATGCAACGTGATGGCAGATAGTTGAGACTGAGACGAAGTGTGTGTGTGTGTGTGTGTGTGTGTGTGTGTGCATTAGCTCTTTGTCTAAGGAATCATCTCAACAGAATAACCAATTATCATCTTCTTTCTTCTTCCTGGTCCCCTTAGGGGGCGCCACAGCAGATCAGCCGCGTCTCCAAACCACACCTCACAGCAGGACTCATCACCATCTTCTGAACCATACCTTTGACTCTTCGCACTTCTGTTACACATCACCCCTGCCGCTCGTCTCCACCCACTCCACCCTGGCTGCGCTCTCTTCTTCACCTGCTTTGGATGCTTGACCACAGGTATATAAGTCACTACCTCAGCTCCTTCCACCTCTCCTCTTCTCTCCAGTTTATACCTCCACCTCTCCAGGCTCTCCTCCACCTGCTCCCTACTCTCACTCACAGTTCCACAGAGACTCGTGTGTGAGCTCACACTCTCAAAGCAAACATCACACCTGTCGAGCTCTTTGTCTGCACGAAGCCATACTGCTGCTCACTGGTCATCACCGCTCTTCTTAACAGAGCTTTAAAAACTCTGTCTTTACGCCACGGCTCATCAGCTTTATCCCTCTGCAGTCACAGCAGCTCTGCACATCACCCTGGTTATTGACATCAGTACCAGCAGAGTATTTCTGCATTCCTCAGACATCCTCTCACTCTACAAGATGGGATTTGAGCAGCATGTTCTTCCATTTAGCATTCAGTCTTCATTATAACAACATATTTCACCAAACACAGTAAAACGATGGACTGAGCGACCGACCAACCGACCGAGCTGCAGCTGAAGCTTCTTAAACTGGAAACAAAGCTTGCTCGGTTATTTTCCACCTCTGCTTTAAAATACGACGGCTGACATTCTGAATCTTTCAGTCACCTTTATCCCCATCGGGTCAACTATCAGTTATTACCTGAGAGAGTGACTGACAGGTGGAGAGATATGAAATCAATATTGTTAATACAATCACACGGAGAACGGCGACCCCCGGCAGCCCTCCCTCCCCCCTGCTTTCTGCTTCTGTGGTGCAACATTTTCTGGTCGACATGCTGCTTTCATGCTGCCGTTTGATTGAAAAGAAAAAATCTGAGCACCGGTTCTGACGCCTGCCATTATCTCCAAGGATGCTTAAGTGCCCTTAAGGTGGAGGTTCAGGAACATCAGATAACTGTCACAATTAACTGTGTGATCGATAGCTCCCCGGTGACTGTGCAGGAAACAGCTTGTTGAAGGTTTTTCAATTTTGGGTAAAAACCTGAACCTGAGCAAGAAATGCAAATGATCTTTTAAACGAGGTATTGGAAAGAAGAAGGACAATTTAAAAAGTGCTTAAACAGGAGTAATATTTGTTTGCTCTACTAAACATATTGTTGCACCGAGCTTATTTAGTATTGATAGCTCAGTGTGCAGTAATATTTGACCTCATTAGTCGAGCTCAGAAACTGAGTTAGGGATTATCTACAGGCAGGAGGGCAAAGTGATCAACAGACAAGAAATACCAACTGCAATCAGCTTTCAATCCAGGAAGCAAATAGAAAAATAAAGTGCACAAAGCTGTCGTCATGGATTTGTTGATTGAAAGAGAAAAAGTCTGGTATCATGTTTAAAAGTACAGGTATGAAAAGAGGTATGAAACTCAAATACCCTGAACAACAAAAGCGCTGATTCGTCGATAAGATGAGAAGATGTGGGGTGTGTCCAGCTCGGCCCTGAGGTCCATCCAACCATCTATTTATTTCCTGCTGTTTATTTCTTCTCCAGATTCAAAGTTCAATATTCAGAAAATTACAGAAAATGAAGTAGAAAATATAATCTCTAAATTAAGAAGTTCTAAAGCAAGGGATGAGTTTGGATTTGATACCAATTTCTTGAAGCATTATAAATCTTGTTTTTTGGTGCCTGTGACCCATCTTATTAATTTATCAATCACGCAGGCAGTCGTTCCTCTGAGTTGGAAGGTGGCAAAAGTTACACCAATTTCTAAACAGAGATGGGCAGTAACGCGTTACTTGTTACTTGTAACGTGTTACTGTAATCTGATTACTTTTTTCAAGTAACGAGTAATGTAAGGGATTACTATTGCAAAAACGGTAATTAGATTACCGTTACTTTCCCGTAGGAACGCTGCGTTACTGCGTTACTAAAACCGTGATTTTTTGCGAGAACGTCTCATGACAGTGACGTAAGCGAGTGCGACGTTCGTGACAACAGCTGTCTGCAGATCATAATATATCGAGTGCGGACAGAGTGTAGCATGCAGCGTTTAAAGCGTGGAAGTACTGACCTTATTTTGAGTTTGATTCCATAAAAAGTGACAAAAACATTAGTGTCCGTTGTGCGTGGGAAGAAAACTTCTTTTTACAGCGACAAAACCCCTAAACTTCCAAGCAAGCAGCGAGTGCGCTACGACGTAATGTGAAACTCACAGAGAAACTCGCGGATTCTTCCACTGACCGCTGCGGCACACCTGCACCAGGGTAAACCTCCGCCTACCCCAGTCCTGCTTTACAGGTGAAAATAGAGCAACAGGACCGCTAGTCTTTGATTTTATTTATTTTCTGCTGTGTTTTACTTGCATCTATTTGAAAGACTGAGTGTAAACATAAAAAAATATTTTATTTTCTGTGCTGGAATGTGCAGAAAATAGGTTTAAATGTTAAACAAATTTCTTCCAGTCAGAGAATGTTGCAGATAATTAAGTTTTTGCTTGATGCATAAAGTTAAAAGATTTAAAGTTTAAAGTTTTAAAAAGAGACGTTTCCATTTGATTACATTTTGTATGATGGATTATGCAGAAAAAGTAGAATTGGGCTGAAAGATCTATCGCTTTATCACCTATTCAGGTTGTAAATCGTGTTTTTAAAAAGTAACTAAGTAATGAATTACTTTTGAAAATAAGTAATCAGTAAAGTAATGGGATTACTTTTGGGGGGGAGTAATCAGTAATTAGTAACTGATTACTTTTTTCAAGTAACTTGACCAACACTGTTTATAAATCGGGTGATAAAACAGACCCTGCTAATTATCGACCTATTAGCATACTCCCTATCTTTTCAAAGATAGCAGAAAAGTGGGTTGCTAATTCTATCATCAAACATCTTAATGACTCCAATCCGGGTTTGCACCCTATGCAATTCGGATTTCGCACTCTTCATTCAACTGAAACGGCTGTCTGTGTTTTTGTTGAGAGAGTGAAATCTTACTTAGACAAGAGCAGTTATGTTGCGGCTGTTTTTCTTGATTTCAAGCGTGCGTTTGACACTGTGAATCATCTTAAGCTCTTGTCTAGACTGTCGACATTTAACTTTAGTAATCACACTGTTAAATGGATACAGTCTTATCTATCAGATAGAAAACAATGCGTGCAAATAAAGAATGGCAAGTCACCCTATCTTTACTGTAAGCAAGGTGTCCCCCAGGGTTCAATTCTAGGCCCCCTGTTATTTTCACTTTATGTAAATGACTTGCCTAATGTGTGCAAAAATGTGGACATGATTATGTATGCTGATGATACGGTAATTTTTACGCAAGCCAAAACTGCTGATGATGCAGCCCATCAGCTTTCACTGGCATTACATGATTTACAAAAATGGCTGAATGACTCATGCCTGTGCCTTAATTTTAAAAAGACCGTATCAATGTTTTTTAGTAAACCTAAAACAACCGTGGCTGCAGTAAAAGTTTGCTTGGGTGCACAAGAATTAATTAATGTTGAGGAATTTAAGTATTTGGGAGTGCTACTAGACTCTAAATTATCCTTTAAAAAACACATTAAAAAAGTAGTGAAAACTGTAAATGTTAATATACAGAACTTTAGACATATCCGCACATCATTAACAGACACAGCAGCGATTACATTCCTGCATTCTATGATACTGGCTCATATTGAATATTGTATTACAAGTTGGTCCTATACGAGCTCGGCTGCTATTGGGCCAATCGAAGTATGCTACAAAAGAGCATTGAAAATATTAGATAAAAAACCTTTTTCATATCACCATTGTCAAATTTTAGATAAATACAAGTTTTTAAATTTTACTAATTTCAAATTATTTAAATCTGCCTGTCTTATATACAAAGCTATACCTGGTCTGGCGCCTCCACCAATGAGTGATGTTATTAAACAAATGTCTAGCAGTGTTGCCGGGTCTCGACTGACTCGAGCCGCTGTTAGAGGTGATTGTGAATTGACATTCAGGCGGACCACCTTTTCACAGATGCTCTGTCATATCAGGGAGTGAGCTTCTGGAATAGTCTTCCACTGTCAGTGAGGGAAAGTACAAGTCTACCCATCTTTAAGAGTCACTTAAAAGGGCGGCTGAGGGACACACAAACATGTGATCATGTTTAATAATCATGCTTTATATTGGACGGGAAAAAGAGTTAGTGTATTACAAAAAGGGAAACAACTGTTGCAATGGGTGAACGCAATATCAGGACAGTCAGGGCATGTGCAATACTGGGGTTTGTGCAATATAATTGATGTGTTTCCGTTATTATCTATACTGTCCTCTGTGTCCACTCTTCTTGTCATTGTTTGTTCTAGTATAATGTGGTCACTGTTTTTGTCCTTGTCACATGACCTGTAAATAGTGTCTCTGTATGTTTTTACTAACTTGTGTGTAACACCAACCTGCCCGAGGGTCTGCAGATGGAAATTAGCCCAAAGCTATAATCTGGCATATTTACATTTGTTAAAATGTTCATTAATATGTATTGCCCCTCTTTCTAAAAATAAATTAAAAAAATAATTTAAAAAAAGGTAACACGGGCAGCTGCTAAAGCTGAGACGCCCAGACCACCCAGTCCCGAGACACCAGCTCACGCAGGGGAACTTGGAGGTCTTCCCTGAGAGATGCAATCTCTCCACTGTGTCCTGAGTCTACCACAGGGCCTCCTCCCAGTTGGACGTCCCCAAAACACCCCGGAGGCATCCTAGTCAGATGCCTGAACTGCTCATCCTATCACTAAAGGAGAACCCACAAGACGGTGGGCCTCTCGTGGTGAGTCCACATGAGGCCCTGTTGGGCGTAGCCACTGGGTCCCATGGCCTTAGTCCCAGCCACCAGGCGCTCTCCCTTGAGCGCAAGGCCTGGCTCCGGGGAGGTGCCCCATCTACTGGGCAGGGTAAACTGGTCCCTTATTGTTTTTTCATGGGGGTTTTGTGAATCGCTCTGCTCTGGCCTCACACTCAGGACCAATTTGCCTTTTGAGACCATATAAGGGGCAAAGCCATACATCACAGTAAAAAGGACTGAAAGGTGTTCCTGTGCTTCATGGACTTACTGACAGGAAAGGACACAAGAAAACTAACACTACGTATACAAGACTCGCTGAACGTACGTCATATGTGAGACGAGAACCCGCATCATCCTTTTATCAGAAGTAAGAAATGCTTCTTGCTTCTTCTTGTGATGCTTTTGGATTCCTTGTTTACTATGAAGGCAGCAATTGTATCAGGGTGAGTCCAGCCTGCTGTGGACGCAAGTTTGGTTGGGTTTAAATAAAATAAACTCAGAAAAAAAGGAGAATCATGGACCAGGGGAAACAATGTTAAACGTTTGAAATTCGGTATTTTAACAGTGACTTACTACCAGTTTAACTTTTGAGTAGACTTGTAGTCAAGACCGCCTAATCCGAGACCAAGACAAGACCAAGACCAGAGGGTATCGAGACCAAGACAAGACCAAGACCAAGACCAAGTAGACGAGACCAAGACCGAGACCAAGTCGAGACGAGACCAAGACCGAGACCAAGTCGAGACGAGACCAAGACCGAGACAAAAAAGTCTTTAAACTACAGCCAGATGCTGCTTCGTTTACAGGTGTCAGGCATATTTATGTGTTTTTGCTTTCGCACAGCCCTCCTCACCGCTGTCTACTGTCTCACTCACTTGCTGAGAGGACAGACGCACGCTCCACTTGACTGTTGCGTCTCTCACCCTCTCTGTTTTTCACATAATGATATTATCCTATATCCTCGCATGTGATTGGCCACAACATGGAGGGATTGGAGCATAGCTGAGCCACTGTGTGAGAGCTGAGCAGCAAAAGGAAATTAAGTGAGGGTAGAAATGACTGAAAGATTATTAGGCTCTGTTTTGAGTTTTGTTCAAAAAAAATGACTTCATATAGGAAAAAAAATAAATATCACATATGCAGGACACCTTAAACTGTATCAAGACACAGGGACTAAACCCCAATTCAACCAGACCCAGAACTGATCCAGAATTAAAACAGGACTACAACAGTTCAAAATCAGGACTACTTAGGACTTAACCAAAACAGAACCAGAATCAAAACTAGATGATAGTAGCACTAAAAATCATCATAGACCTGCACTACACTTATTTTTTAATTCTACCAAAGTCCACTATTTAGATTCAGAAAAGTTTATATAATTATTTAGCCTTCATAAGCCTGCATAACTTAATAAATATAGAATTTGAAAAGTAACAAATGGTATCTAAAAAGTTACACTATGTACTAGATACATGTTCTGATAAGTTTTGGCAAACAACCATTTGACTAACATGTGTGTCTCACCTGCTCTTGTTCCATCTCTGTTCCTCTCTCTGTTCCTCTCTCTCTCTCCCTCTCTGTTCCTCTCTCTCCCCCTCTGTTCCTCTCTCTGTTCCTCTCTCTCTCTGTTCCTCTCTCTCCCCCTCTCTGTTCCCCTCTCTCTCCCCCTCTGTTCCTCTCTCTCCCTCTCTGTTCCTCTCTCCCCCCCTCTGTTCCTCTCTCTCCCCCTCTGTTCCTCTCTCTCCCCCTCTCTGTTCCTCTCTCTCTCTCTCTGTTCCTCTCCCTCCCTCTCTGTTGCTCTCTCTCCCTCTCTCTCTCCCTCTCTGTTCCTCTCTCTCCCTCTCTGTTCCTCTCCCTCTCTCTCCCTCTCTCTCTCTGTTCCTCTCCCTCCCTCTCTGTTGCTCTCTCTCCCTCTCTCTCTCCCTCTCTGTTCCTCTCTCTCTCTCTCTCTCTCTCTGTTCCTCTTTCTCCCCCTCTGTTCCTCTCTCTGTTCCTCTCTCTCTCCCTCTCTGTTCCTCTCTCTCTCTGTTCCTCTCTCTCCCTCTCTGTTCCTCTCTCCCCCCTCTGTTCCTCTCTCTCCCCCCTCTGTTCCTCTCTCTCCCCCTCTCTGTTCCTCTCTCTCTCTCTCTCTCTGTTCCTCTCCCTCCCTCTCTGTTGCTCTCTCTCCCTCTCTCTCTCTCTCTCTGTTCCTCTCCCTCCCTCTCTGTTGCTCTCTCGCCCTCTCTCTCTCCCTCTCTGCTCCTCTCTCTCCCTCTCTGTTCCTCTCTAGGGTTGGGCTGTCTTATATGCATCCACAGGTGTGCCACCAATTTACTCACATGGACTCTACTAACCTATCAGAAGCTTCTTCAGCTCAGAATGGAATCGTCAGGAGTTTTCTTATTAATTAACACTAAACTTAGTGTATATGTACTCCTAAATTTGATGAAAGTGATTAAAATAGACAGCTCCCTCTTTTTATTCTGACATTTAACTAATTCAAAAGATATTTCAACATTTATTTATCTAAAACAAAACAAGTTTACTCTGAATTCATGTTTAACAGTAAAAAAAAATAGTTTTTATGTTTTCTCCCTAAAGTGTAAATATCTGGTTTCAGCTGTGAATGTACTGCTGTCTATTGGAATTCCTCTTGTTTTGCATAGAAATATACTGAACAACATACAAAGCATAATATATAAAATAACATCTACCTGAGTTTTTTCTTTGAAAGAAGCTCCTTATGTCCATTGTTGTGTTCATCAGTACACAACTGAAACTGATTCAGAGAGTTTGTTTAGCCGTGGAGGGTAAGAACTGAAAATATGAAATGTAAGCTAAGACTCTCTAAAAAATCAGCATTGTCGTTCGGCTTTTTATTTATCCATTTGTTGATTCACTCGAAGAGCAAGTAACGCAACCAAGTGATCAGTTTATATCAATCTTTTGTGATACACCGTCATATTTACATTATTAGTTCAGTACGAATGATTTGCTTTGGTACCTGGTCAAACTTAAGCTCTCCTGTCTGCAGCAACTCGCACGCAGCAGCTTCTCCCCCCTCCCTCACATGGGTGCTGCGCTCAGTCGCCCAGTGCCTGAGCTCGGATCATACCAAAATTAGGGGGAATTTACGACGGTGCGCTCTGTGCTTCGTGTGTTGTTTTTGTTTTATACAGTTGTCAGTCAGGCATCTAACTAACAAATTACACTCCAAAAGACCCCATGTTTCTGAAAAAATGACCCGGGCTTAAGCCCAGTATCCCCCCCCCCCGCTCCGCTGATGGTTGACTCCAAATCTCCCGAACACTACGTCGATTTGAGAACGCAAGACCGAGACCAAAGTCACTCGAGACCAAGACAAAAGTCCGTCGAGACCAAGACGAGACCAAGACCACGTAAAAGTGGTCTCGAGACATCCAACTCAACTCTACTTTTGAGCAACACTGTATAGTCTAGTATACAAATAAAATATTGATGGTGTCTGGAAACAGCAAACAGAAATCCAGATAGTGGTAACAACAGACTGCTTCCTTCTACTCCAACAACTTTTTTCTGTTTTTGGCTACAACGTCAATACTGACCTTTGGTTTTAGGCAAAATTCAAATCCTGCTCTCAAAGTTAAAGTACTACAACCCACAGAAAACCCTAAACAGTCCTAATCTCCGGCTCTACTGACCTTTCCTTCTGCATCTTTGTACTTTTTTTATTTGGATTTCAGACACATGAGGATGCAGCTTGTATTCATGAAAAATGAGCCAATGGGAAAAACTTAAACCTTAATTCTTTCCAATGTCCAGCAGGGGGCGACTCCTCTGGCTGTAAATAGAAGTCTGTTAGTATAACAGCCTAGGGGAAAACTGTGCTGCCCTGATATGACCTCAATCACTAGTTTTAACTCTCTTTTTTTATAATAAACTGTATGTTATGGTCCTAATTACTTTGTAAAAGTTGATGAACCAAGGTAATAATTTAGGGCGGGGCTAACCTACAATTGACGAGCTGCTGTATGAGCTTGCAGCCCTCGGGTTTTTTCTCAGCCAGGTCAGCCACAGTGGCAGGACAAACAGATTGGTTGGAAGCTTCAAGACTTCATTAACCAATAATGACCAAGATTTACAAAATCATTTGAATTAAAATTCAATAATCTGTGTGACTGAGTCCATGAACTCAGCAAGAAAGCATTTACAGCGTCAAGTTAGAGAGGTAGTCTGATTCACACGCATCTACAGGACTGTGTTTTTGAAACCACAGCTATCGCCATCTGGTGGCCTTCAAGGAGAAAGGAGTTTTAAGGCACTCCTTGGCTTCCTTTTCTGACCTGGAAGCTACGTCCATGTCGCACACCGTCTCTGAAACAGACGCACAGTGGCCATGTATCAGGTTGAAAGTTTGAAGCTCTTCTCAGGACACGGAGGACATTAAATCCGAGCAAAAATAAAAGATAATCCAGGCTTAACAGACTCACTTGGTGCACAAACTCAAACATACAATGATGATGACGATAGTTGTTGTTTGCTAGGTGCTATAAAAACCTGTCTTCTGTGTGATCCAATCTGCACGTACAGACTGAAGACATCCGGACATTTCAGTGAAACTCAGGAGTCCAAGAAACTTCCCTCCAGACTGACACTGACAGAGAAATCCACAAAACCTTTGCACTAGTTCAGGAAATTCCCCCCAGAGACAAGCTTAATATCTTTTTAAGGTCTAATTGTAGAAACCTTCCTCTTCATACCATCTGTCTCTGTCAGATGTCTGCCTCCAACAACTGCTCTGATGTTTCAATCAAACAGCGCTGACTCACTTTACGCAGAAATTTCCCCATAAACCAGTTGGAGTTGTTGGAGCCGACTTCTAAGGACACGTTCCGTCAAACTGGCTCAGTTTAGCAGTTTAGAGAATATCTGTTCTTGGCCGAATGCAGACGATATATTGTTCAACCCAGGTGGTATTTTTGTAGCTCTGGAGGAGCTTGAAAGCAGAGAATGATTCAGTGATCTAAAACATTAACAATAGATGTCAAATAGCTGACAGATCCTCTGAATCAAAGCGCGGAGTCTTCTGTCTGTTGCTATTTTTTAGCGATGTTCAACACAACAAGATAAAAAAAAAAGCATCTGAGAAGAGCAGGTTCTACACTAACAGAAGCAGGAAATAGAGCAGAAAAAATGCAGGTTGTGGTCTGAATAAAGGGAGCTCACAGAGTTCTCCAATCTGTGATTATGGTTCTCTCCAGCTGAGCAAAAAAATCCCACCTTAAAGGAACGAGTCCTCGGCCCTATGACTGTGGCATTCATAAAAATGTAAGAACTCGGAGTGGAGGAATGAAGGTGAGAGGTTAGGATCCTGAAAGAGCAGATTAAGCCCTCCTGGAAAGTCTTGAACACCTGAAACTGATGGAAGATTGTGAAGTCGGACCTTTTTTAACTCTTCACTGATGGTAACCGTGCCTCAGAAGAGTGCAAACACGTGAAGTATGTTTCCTTTCATGTTCTGTCACGAGTTAAAAAACTGTTTTCATCACACAAAGCGGGTGTTCCCTCTCCCTCCTTCAGCGGGTGACAGCTTATTTATTCAGAGAGGCTCTTTACAGGCCAGCCTCTGTGATACACGGCAGAGCTGTGAATTCATAAATGGCAAATAGGCTCCAACTGTCAACCCAGGTGCCCAAAGGGGAGCCGAGCAGTTAGCCCACTGCTCAGCTCACCCACACTTTCTAGAAAAACACGAATAGAGCATGTCGATGTTAGAGATGGAGCGCGATTGCTCTGAATCAGAGGAAGCCTCCCGGGAACGTCATTAGGAGATCTGCTTCCTAGTTTTAGACCTTGTTTAAAAGCATCATAGAAGCAGAGGCAGCGTCTGCTCCAGCGGGAAAACAAGCTGCATTTGTAGCTACATGCAGCTCCTAAAGTACGGCCATGTCTACTGTGCTGACATCACAGGGCACAGTTAATAAAAGAGTTTTGACTTGTTATAAATGTCTGTTTCAATTCGAGGTTTTCTGCCTACACCTCCTAGTCCTCTGAGAAAACTCATCCCTCAACTGCCAACTGACTAGTTTTACTGCCTAAACCTAACGCCCAGTAACACCGGCGTAGAAACTGGTTGACAACCACTGGTAGCTTCAGGAAAGTGTGTACGCCATGATCAGTTGGTGAAAATGAGGTAGACAATTGTGCAATCGTTTCTGCTGCTAGCTGCTGTAGTCACCGGTAGTTTGCATAGAAGAAGCAGACCTGTCTGGAAATGAAAACTATTTGCTTTCAAAGTAAAGTTTGAACCTTTTCATAGATTTCATGGCATATTTATGATGGTTATTAGCCGTACTGTGTCAGGTCTGTGTGTGCAGGACTAAAGTTAGCGCTGTGAGGAAATTGTGTTTCTTCAACTGTCTGAGGTCAGTTTGGCAAACAAACAAAAACCGAGCAAAAGTGTTGGTGAGAAATATTACATGAACCAGTTACACCAGTTCACCCCACACTCAAAACACTTCCCACTGAAACTGTGGCTGAAGACTGAAGAACCACACAAATGAGTCGTCCGCTACACAAAACACTTACCAACCAGCCGGTAATGAGTGGACAATCTGCTGGTGGGTGACCCCAGAAATAAATAAGCTGCTGTGGAAAACAATTTTCCACGACATGTCCTGAAAATGTTTCACAATACGAGCCTCGTTGAAAAGAAAGAGTTATCTGCACTGAAATGCTAGAGGGCTTTTAATCTGAAAATGAGCCAGTAAGCACCGAGGTTCTGTTAACAATGTAACACAGCGAGTTTAACAGGCACTGAGCTAAGGCTGGAAATCTATCAGACAGACAGAATTAGACTCCTTTAAATAAAGTCTCTCTACTTTAGAGTTGAGCTAAAGTCCTGGGCACTTTTTCAGGGAAAATCCACACACACACACACACTGCCCTAAGCATCTGTCACAACACAACAACACTGATTGATGCAAATAAAATAGTCTTAAACTTTGGTTTAAACAGGCCAACACACCGTTTGGTGACCTTGTGGCAACCTCACACTATGATGGAAGATGTCTCGTCCCCAAACATGTGGCGAGTGGTTGCAGGTGCTTCGGTTGCATGGAAGACAGCAACAACTTGGGTCACAAGGCTAAAATGCAGCAGCCCGGATTTGAGTCCGACCCGAGGCCCTTTGGCCCGTGTCTTCCGCCACTCCTCTCTTCGTGATTTCCCGTCCACTACTAAAGACCTTAATGAAGATGACTGACAATGACTGGATGACTTTATCTGCCAGCTCTGAATCCCTGAATCCAACTGGAACAGACCCAAAGTTCACATACACATAAAATCAGTCTGACAGCCATTATGCATGTACCCAGTGTTATTATAGAACCATATACCAGGCTGGTACACTTCCAAGGGATTTGGATGTTCAGTTTGGGCGAGTGCGTCTGTTTACCTCAGCCTCTCTCTTATCTCTGTAGATTCAAGACAACAGCTTCGTAAAGCCTCGGGCAAATCTGCATCAATTCTCAGCACCCCAGGCAAATAAGTATCTAATTGCACATTTTCATTGATTTTGTATCCAATCGACCCGACTCCAGAATTCATTTCACATTCTGTCTGAACACACTTTACGAGTCTGACGTATAAAAGAACGAAAGCATTAAAGTCTTAAAGCTCGCACGTTTAGCAGAATGAGAAAGGAAGCAGCGGAGAAAGGACTGTTCTGCGGCTGGAATTAGTTCGAATCAACGGGCAGGCTCGAGCTTTAAGCCGGTTTGTGTGAAACCAACATCCGTCATTGGACTTTCTGACAGAAAAATACATCTTAATTGTATCACAGATTTCACAGACACTCTTTAGTGGGAATTCTCCTGCAGAGAGCTGATGGCGTCTGATGTCCCGATCAAAGAGTTTGGCGCCGACTGTGACCTCATGAGGGATGAATGCGAGTCACCGTATAGAGCGCACGCCTCCTGTTTGAAGATCACATGCACATCCCCTCTGGGCTCCGATGAACACTCTGAGAACTCGTTTTCCATTTTAATGAAATTATCAAGGATTTGAAAATGCAGTTTTTATACATTTGCATGTCTTTCTGGCTGTGGGTGAACCGCAGGTGGTGACAATTTGGTGCGAAAACTGCCAGCTGGGCCGATTAGAATGTCAGAGATTAAAACTGAGAAAGATAATTATACAAAATAATAAGAACGGCAGTCCAGGTGTTAAATTGTGACAAAGCGAGGGTAAAATTATTGTTGAAGTTAAAACTGAAGATAATTCATTTTGAGGTCTGACAGAAAACACATCCAACATGTGACAGCACATGTGAGGTCACATGACTGGAAGGAGCCTATTCAGTGTGAGTCTAAGGTGAGCGACAGTTCTCAGGTGGACATTAATGCAGAGACGGGGGGGGAGCTGGACTTTGCTGGGGGACTAAGTACCAAAAACAGCACTACTACTAGCATCACCAACTCCAAAAATCTCTGCAGAAAAGGACCCAAGTTCTAGTACCAGAGTCTTTTCTGGTTTCAGTTTGAAGTCCGAGTTCTACTGACCAATCACGTTTGACTCATGCATAGTTTTAGTGAAAGGGGAGCAAAAGAGGGAAGCGATGCTAAAACAGTCTTTTCTTTAAATGTACACCCAAAAAGTTAAACGTGCCGTGCACGGATCAGGAAGTGTTGGCTCAGAAACTCATCAGATCCACATAATCAAACAGAAGCACCTCAGGTTTCTGCTGTAGCTGAGTACAGATGTTTACAGATGTTTGCAGCTGGTCTACTGCACAGAACTTTTCCCCTAAAAATAAAATAAATACTTTGAGTTCAGCCAAATTTTAAAAGGAAACTCTCAGAGTAGAGAATGTGAATGCTGTTCATGACCAGCAGTATGGGGGGAGGGAGGGAAAAAGAGAAGTGCCTGGAAGAAGTAAAAAAAAAAAAAGAGCTCAGGAGAAGGCGGATCAAGAAGAACGAGATGAAGAAGAGGAAGAGGAGGAGGAGGCCTTGGCAGGATCACAACCAGTGCGCTTCTTCCTCACTCGTGATTTCTCTCTGGGTTTAATTACTGCCCAGCATGCTACACACACACACACACACACACACACACACACACAGGCCTACAGAGTCTTCATCCTACTGCTTCTTCTATCAGTTTTTCCAAGCACAGAGCCGTCTAAAAAAAAAAAGGATTTCTGGCAGCAACTTAAAGAGACGGTTTCCAGAGGGGAACGTGATGGAGTGGAAGTTAGAAAACTGAAGGAAAAAAAATCACTTTTAGATGCGTAGGACATAAAATCTGTCCTCACAGTGCCTCCAGGTAATCACACTGAAGAATTTCCTTCTGTGACAACACGACATTCAACGTGACTTTACTCATTTTGTAAAACTGTAAAGACAAGAGTCATGGTGGCAAGGACAGCCAGACATCTAACTGGACAAAAAAAGCCCATAACAAACCTGCTGCGGACTCTGAAAATACCACTGAATTGAACCAGAAATCCATCAGCTTTCACAGAACAGATGAAAGTTTATTGATCCCAGTGGGGAAATTGGGCCTCTGCTGCTGCAAACAGCAATGGGAGGAAAGCGATAAGAAAAACAGACAAGAAGAATGGAGGAGCTGAACATGAACGCAACCGACAATTAGAGCACTTCGGCACTTAGTGGACAAGAAAAAAGTGCTGCGTAAAATAGCAGCAGAGTGCATCAACAGAAAATCACAATTTCAGTCTTTAAGCCTCTTCAGCGTTTAGAGCAGTGCTCTCCAAGTCTGTCTCCACCACATACAGTCAAGTATTTGGACAATGACACAACTTTTACTATTTTTCCTCTGCAGAAAGAAAAGAATTTCATCTTTCCCTCCATGCTCACGTCACCTGGAATGACCCAGAAACATCATGTTGCTGGTGTATTCGGTGTTTTAGCCTGCAAGAATAAAAGAGGCTCTCTCAGCCTTGGTGGACTGAAGGTTTCTAAAGGGACAGTGCACAGACTCTAAACGCTTTGTGGAAAGTGCAATCGCTGGATTCAAAGCAGGATCAAGCAGACCAAAAGTGAGCACAGAGGATCAATACATCAAGCTTTGTTCGCCGAGAGAGACCCGCAGCTTCACCACAGGGACAGAATTTACTAAACAAAGAAGACAAGAATCCAAAAGAAGTCAGACATGAAGCGTCCTCAGAGGACGAGGTGATCTCTGAAACACTTCTCAGGAGGAAAATCATAGCAAACCTCTGCAGTGGACTCGGACACATCAACATTTCACAGCGGATTATATAGAAAGTCTGATTTACTCATGAGTCCCAGTTTGGTATCAACAGGAGAGACTGACTGAGACCAGGGAGGGGGGCTTTCTTCTTTCTTTGCATTAAATTGCCTCCCTGACCGCGAAGCAGCTGCACTGATCTTCAGAGACATGCTCCACCCGCTTGTTTGCATCTTAGTGCAAAATAATTCAAAACCGCAGCAGGATATCGACCCAAAATCATCGCAGTCATGACTGATCACTGTGCACCATGCTCTGGACCACAGCTCGCTGGGACTCACGTATAGTACACGTGCAGTGCGATCGCCCGCTGTGCCGAACACAAAATTCTGACTCTTCCTCTGTAACAGCTGCTAAAACCACTTTGTTAAGCAGCTAACAAATCTATAAGTCGTGAGAGACGACAGCGTGTCAGCGCTTGCAAAAGCAGCCTCAATGAAGTCACTAAGTGCATAAAATCATTAATCTCATTAAACTCTGCAAGAGCGCCTTTCGAAAGTGTGAGTGTGCATGAAAGAGAGAACAAGACGGCGAGAGAAAAAGGAGCTGAGATGCCGAGACGAACTGAAGCACGCTCGATCTCGGATCATTAACCACGATGTGAGCGCGGTCCAATGGGGGAGTGAGGAGGACTCTGGCACTTCACAAGGAACTGGGCCTGGTGTGAGTTCACCCTGAAGCTGTGGGAGCCACCAAGAAACAAAATGAGGCAAAGCAAAAAGTTCTCTCTGCTGAGAAGCTGCAACTGCAAAAGCTTTTTAAGAACTAGAGAACGTCTCGCTATCCACGCACAGAGATTCAGTATATGTAGATTAGATTTATTTAAGATGACACAATGACGCCAACAAACAGGCTTTTAATTCATTATTTTCAGAGCCTGGTTGCAGGAGAATGTCGAGTGTCTGAGTAAAGATGCCCGTCACGGTTATGTCTGCAGCCACTGATGGTAGTCAGGGTTCCCACTGCCTCACGGCTCAGTCTCACAAGACTAAAGATAGCACACCGAATTCAGTGAGTGACCAATTGCACGTAGCTGCAGTCACCAAATGGTCACCAAGAATTTGAGCGTGCAACGCCCTCAACCCCTCAGCAACTCCATTTGATTGTACAGTGATTGCACAGGTTGCCTGGTGGGAAACAATCTCTCCCCAACGAATCACAGATTAACAAAGGTTTGCAAATAATCGCTGTCTAATTTATAAATGCAGACAGAATATCAACACATCGCAGTCAATCTGAGTCTGTTTCTTTGGAGCAGGTGACTTGACTTCTGGTTCCTCTGTAAAAACAAGGTTGCAGTGACTACATCAAGATTTCTCTTTTTAAATCTCTCAGCTTCTGTCTGGACTGTATTTAAAAGCAACAGTTTTGCGATTTTGACAGTTTTGCACAAACAGATTGTATGTAATAGCCAACTTGACCCCTTTCAATGAGAAACTGACAGCAGAGTGACGCTGACTTATTGCTGTTTTAATCCCAATCTCGATGCACCAAAGTCGCTTTGAAGACGGTGCTAACTGTGAGTGGTTGCAGGCCTGGTTCCCATCTTGACGAAATCCAAACCATGAGAAGTTCGCTCCCCACGGTCACAATAACTTTTGGTCTCCAATCACCGTTTGTCCCTAGTGTGACTGCAGCTTTACAGGGTTACCTAGCTGTTAAATATAAGACTACATCATCTGCACAGACTCAAACGCAGCGGGCCAAGGAGCAATCCTTGGCAAATACCGAGTCGGTTTTTCAGCAAAGATGAATTTGATGAATTTTCTTGGTCAGTCTTCTATTCTGTTTGATAATAGAGTCCAACCAATCAACTGCATGTTTGTATGCCATTGTCCACAGTGGCACATGTCATTTTCAAGACAAGGAACACTCACTCTTGACCCCAGAACACTGCCACAATCTAAAAAATAACTCTGAATAATAATTTTGCATGTGTTGATCTGTTATCTCATCCAAAGCCTGCAGCAGAGAAGTCTGGCTTTGTTACACAACAACAGTCTCAAGGTCTAAAGAGACTTTACCATAACTTCAAAAACAGGCACATTTTCTGCAAATGTAGTGCCATGCTGTGCACAGCTCAGGTTGTCTTTCTGTTGCTGGTTCTAATGCCCGTACACAATTCTGTGTGTGGAAGATCTCATCTGTGTTTCATCACAGATCCAACATGTAGCTGTTACAAAATCCGCAACATGGACAACAAACAACATGGACTGAAATGCGGAAATCACAGATGGGACTACCGACGCCTGTGACCAGCTGGCTTTCCGTCTGTGTGCGTTTGGTGGAATCAAAGTGATATTCCAAACTATTTTCAGTGGCTGCCCACTCAGGTACCAGAAGCAGAGAACAATAAATGTACGGGGCGAGGAGGAGGAGGGGCTCACTCCTTCATTTTGGATATTAATGGGCATATAATCATGACTCTTTTATTTTATTGTTTTTTGAGTTTCTAAAGGTTAACTTCAAAATCTACTTAAAAATACCTCATCAGTGACATGGTAAAAAAGTAAGTAATGACACAAAAAATACCCATGTTCATGCCTCGTGTTAATGAAAAACAGGCTTTGCTGTGCCGACAAACACACACACACACACACACACACACACGGTACTGAGACGTGGGCAGCACAATAGAGGCAACCTCGGACATGGTGGTTGCCATGGCAACTGCTCGCAATGAGAGGAGAACACAAACACCCTCACCTACACACACATATGCACCTACTGGCCGCCGTACTCGCACAGGTAGACCCACAATGCCTCGCTGCAGCCTCAGCACGCTATGCACCTGCACGTTCCCAGTCAGGCCGCGTCCACACCGGGGGTTCAGAGCGTCGGCCGATCAATAAAAATGATTCACTTCATCACTTTCCACACACTCTTACATAAACATGGATGTGACTGCAGAGCCTGAGAGTGAAAACATGCAGCGAGGTGATTCATCGACCCGGAGCCTCCAACCGACCGTTCGACCATTTGTCACGGACAGATGAGATTTACTTCAGTTTTTGTGAAATGATGTTGAACCGACTTCCACAGAGAAGACACGTGAAACGAAATAAACTAATGAAACGAGCACAGAAAAACAGCCGATGACAGCAAGGTGCCAAAGACTGGTAAAAATGGTAAATGTAACAGTAACAAATTCCCAACGGGAATGAAATGGTCATCTTTAGGACTGCAGGTCCTCTAATGTCGTCTTGAGACGGACTTTGACAGCAAAAAAGTTTTAAAGTTTAGAACAAATCTTCAATTTAAAGTTCAGGAAGCGGATGAGGCTGCACCTCAGCTCAGCTAATCAGAGCCCTGCTTTTATAAAGAGTATATGATTTGTTATACATATTATCAAACACTGTTTAATATGAACTTGAAATGATTTTCCGAAAGTAGATTAAGTGGAAAAAGTAAAAAAGCTCTGAGCAACGACTTTTGTTGCCCAGTCCAACTGACTGCAATCACTCTCAGACAGCCTGCTGAAGGTTTTCACATAATAGTTTAAAATACAGGCAGATAGCCAACATGGTGAAATCAATCCCAGTTGCTGGCACCAGCTTAGCTCAGTGGGTGAGCAGGTGACCACATGGCCAGGTTCGAGTCTGACCCACGGCCCTTTTGGTGCATGTCTTCCCCTCTCTCCTTCTCCTCACGCTCCAATAAAGGCAAAAATCCTCAAAAAAGGACAATAACAAGGTTGCTGAGTGCCTATTTCAGTTTGCAACTAAATCGCTGTCCTGCAACAATTACGTCACTATCTGTGGAGGGATTTACATGTCGATCTAGGAGGTTCTGGAAGGACTCTAAATTTAAGAAGAAGCACAAAGCATCACGATTACAATACTGTAGGTTCATTTTTCCATCCCTAATGTTGTCTTCAGTGAATTCACCAGTGCCTTGTTATCCGTCTGCAACTTTTACCTCAGGTTGTTGTCTCTGCCCTCGCTCTGTTTGCATTTGGTCTACTACGCTTTTGCAATCCTAACATTTAGACTCTACCTCGAGGTACCTACAGCACAGAACACAGACTTCTCAGTCATGCAGCGTAAACATAGCAGACACAGAGACAGACTAAATGCACAGAACTGTGGCAAATCCTCCAAACTGTTTGGAAATACCTACCTGCCAAATGCCTTGAAAAATTGTGCACTGAGGAGAAGTGCTCACACCAAATATCAATTTTCTGGGTCTTTTATTAACTCCATTATTTCAAAAGGCGTTCCATGCACCAGGTGGCCTAGTTTTGTGGTGTTGGGAATTCTCAAAAATAAATTGACCAGCAGAAAGCAACACCACGGCTCACACGGGGCCTGGGGAAATAAAGCAGGCAGAACAATACATAATAAAAGCTCTTTTTCCCCTTTTATTCTCTTCATGAAAACTTTTCTAGTTATTCAATTGATGGAACAGCAAAACAAAAGGATAAGAATTAAAATTCTGTCACATGAAATTAGGCAGAATTTACTTTTATGAAACGGTTGTATCGTGAATACTTTAAGTGTCTGAGAAGGATAAATGTATTTTTGGTATAACTCACAACTCTGTTCAAAGCAGGTAACAAAGTGATAGCCTCTCATTTTAAAAGGCCCAGGGCTGAAAACGATGGCGCCACTGCTCGGCGCTGACGTGTTGGATTGACAGATGGACAGCAGCCACGGTGCTGCAATTTGATCTGCATGCCATCGCATTTCAGAAGGTGCTGTAGCGAGTTCGGGCGGGCGCGTGCTTGCTGTCGTTGTATGGCTCTGGCTCAGTAATGGATGAGAACTGCCCGGTTCAGAGCTGCCTGAACCTCGGCGCTACGCTCCTGCATTCAAATGAGCCGCAGGTTAATGGAGAGGGAGCTCTGCCTCGGAGAGACGGACGCAGCTACGGCAGCGCTGCGGTGGATTTCTGTCCAATTAGAGCTGACTAATTGCCTCCTTAGACACGGAGCATCACTAACTGTTTCCAGTTGCAAACACTAATAGGAGTGAATGTGACAGGGCCATTACAGCTCAGATTTATATCCAACAATTACAATCTGTTTGATGCGGTTTGAGAGGAAATAAAAACAGTCCTGCACAACTGGGCCGGATACTCGGCTGTTGCCATGACAGCAGTAGATAAATTATGGGCAATATTAATACTCTATAAAGCCTAAAACCACAATAAATGTGATGATGAATAACAGCCTTTACACAGGCGGGGAGTCTTAATGAGCGTTATTACAGCAGAGGAAACAGCCCTCCCATCCAGTCCCAATAAAGCCTGTTAATCCTCACATTGTAATGAAAACATTAATCTCTAATTGGATCTCTGTTGACTTTCGGGCATTTGACGACGGGGCTATTGACAGGTCAGAGCTACGATCAATAAACATCGGCGGGTCAGTCAGATCGTTATCACCACCCAGTTCAAATCAGGAGTTTTATTGATCGCAGCTTCTGTTTAAGGTGACAGTTTAGCTTAACAGTTCCAGTTAAAGCTGCCATATGGACTCAAACAACAGTTTGACTTCCAAAAGTCAAAAAGAAGACGACATATTTTTATAATGTTAATGCCAGAAAGAACACCCAAGGGTAACAGCAAAGGGTGAGCTGTAAACAGCTTAAATGGTTCCTTAATGTTCTTCAGAAACTTGAATGATGAGCCTTCTGGGTCAGCGTAAGGCTCGTCTCAGAGTGACAGCGCTGCTGTTGTATTCCCATGGTCTCAAATGCTAAATACGTTTGCCCATAGACTCAGAGTTACCTGATCATAGACTCGGGCCTTCGGTGGTTGACGATGCGCAGCGGTAAGTGCAATCACAGCACAACTCTATGCTGTTATTTGTGATCATTACTGAGTAAATTCTACACGATCACCCACAGTGAGCTGTGATCCATCTCAGGCAGTGGTCTTTGATGGATCACATTAAAGAACACTGATCAATGTCCATGAGTCCCATTCACAGAGAGTTGGGGAATGGCTGCAATCACAGCATTGTAAGATGGTGACAGATGTACCCTTAGGCCCCCTCCTCGATTCAGAGATGGTCTTTCCCTTTTCATGTAAATGGCCTCCTTGACTCCGCCCTCAAACCAGCGTTCCTCCCTGTTCAGGATGTGTACATCCTCATCATCGAAGGCGTGGCCACTGGCCTGTAGGTGTAAATAGACTGCAGAGTCCTGGCCTGACGAGGTGGCTCTTCTGTGTTGTGCCATCCTGTTAGCCAGACGTTGTTGATCAATGATTATGAGAATTTGCATATTAATGATCAAAGACCTGACCTCCGAGCGCCTTGTTCATTCAGTGGTGCTAGTTTCAGTCATTTTACACATGTCCTGTTTATAAGGTTGGAAACCTGCAGTCAGCTGAGACTCAAGAAATCACCTGGATGAGTGACGAAACATTTCTCCCACTGACGACGTCCAGGTGAACAGAATCAACCTTTTGGCAAAGCTTACTGAAAGAATCGCTGTCAGTTAAAATAAAAACCTTTTCAGTTCTTGAATACAACTGAAAAGGTTCTCAGAAGCTCAGAAGTCTTCCATGGCAACCAAAGCTTTTCCATTTTTCTATTTTTTAAAGATCTGATGTGATCAGTGTCTGCGTGGGTCTCAGTCATCCAGGTCACAGTAGTCTTTATAGCTTGGTAAAAGATGTCAGTTGACTTTAGGCTGGTGAAGATGTTTCGTGGTGAGAGGCGTCTTCACAAACATAAAAAAACCCAATTCCCTCCTTATCAAGTCCCATGACTCCCGAGTGTCCTCAGGCTTGGCGAAGTAGAGTCGGAATTATCAGAAGTTTCCAACAACGAAGCCAGCTACATCTGGATAAACTTGCCTTTTACAGGTTCATGCTTTTATGTTTCAGACAGAGGGCCTACGAGAACAGGCCCTCTGTCTGAAACAATGTAACAAGCAACGTAACTCTGTGTGAGCTGTCATTCAGACATACTACATGGTGACCTTGAAATTTGACCCTCTTCTCGTAGATGGCACAGAGATCAGACCGGCAGGGAAGCGTTCTAGCTTATTGATATTCTTGGCATACTACACTTGACCTACCACACTGTGGGTCACCATTTTTTGGCAACAGTACGGTAGTGTGGGTAGCGTGGGTATTGGAATGCGTCCATAAGCACCTCTGACCTCTCATTTGTCTTACTTTTTGGTAAACCCAGAATTGACGTATGAGCAACAATCGATACAAGGTTAAATCAAAAAACAAAAATCTGATGACTGATCGTTTAAAAAGCAAAATCATCCCAGATCTAAATATGGCCGAAAATAGACTTTATGTGCAGCAGTTTTCAGCTTCCAGGGATCCAGCTTTGTTTGGAAATCCTGCCTTAACCACCTGCAGAGAGATCAAACCCCAGCAGGGGGCTGGAGGCAGCGTACTGCTGCAACCATCACTTTAAAGGGCACCGCAAAAAAACAGATTCATTGATGACTTTTATTGATTCCTTATTATTATTTTAGACACAGTCTCAGAGACTTTTCATACACAAGTTTTAATAATTATAATAGTACAATTTATTTTAGATGCCTATAACAGTCAAGGTCACCTTACACAGTAAGAATAAATGAAAATATCTCAGTCAAGTAAATAAAAAAACTCGTCTACAACATAAAAAATCATTAAGAAGAGAGGTTTGATGTGACACGTGGAAGACGATCAGAGCGAGTATAAAGATGTGCGTTTTGAATCAGAATCAGAGAAACTTTATTAACTGCGTAAGGAACAGAATCTTGGAGCTGCTGAAGGACAGCTGTGGTCTAACTGATGGAGGGAGCTACTGTGATGATGTGAGCAGCTCAGTTCTGGACCAGCACCTCGCTGCTCTTGTGTTAAACCAAAAGAGACGAATCCATCGTTCAGGACGTCTTCAGTTAGAAAGCTTTGTGTGTTATAAACTTGTTTCCACACTACTATTCTTAGCAAACTTTCACAGACACATGTTCAGCGGACAGATGCTTTTACAGAACCAGCGCTCATCTGACAGCCAGCTGATCGGGGGACTATTTTTAGAAGAACTCTGACTTGCGTCCCGCGTCAGCGCCAAACAGATTAATTACCAGACGGCACGACACATCGAGCAGACGTGCAACATGACAGGATCTCACCCACGGATCAATGAATTCATGGACACTTTTTACACCGAAATGCTTCCGTCTCACATCTGCATATTTCATTTCTTTCACGTCAGAAGGAACGC
Organism: Oreochromis niloticus; assembly: GCF_001858045.2. Lineage (NCBI taxonomy): Eukaryota > Metazoa > Chordata > Actinopteri > Cichliformes > Cichlidae > Oreochromis > Oreochromis niloticus. The sequence continues at coordinate 1,194,977 of NC_031972.2, read as the reverse complement.
CACCTTCATTAATACAAAGTGATGGCACTAATTTACGGGGAGAAAGAAAAGGTCCAAGCAGGCCGTCTCCTGATCACTGAGCATCCTCTGTGGAAATGCGTTCAATACCTGCACCAACTCATACCTCGTGTTTAACACAAAAGGCCACACAAAAAGTTTTATTTCATTATATATGTGTGTCATTGGTGGTTTAATCAGTCCCTTTATGACAGATACCTCCAACCTAACGCACCACGAAGAAGTCCAGTTCCTCAGTGTGTATTTTACATGTCGATGTTTTGTGCTTTGCACCGACTTCTCCTTTGATTCGGGGCTGATCTGCTGTGTTCAAGGACACATGTTGACAACAGGAGCTGGGGACAGACCCACCAACCAGGTGATTAACGGGCAATCTCAGCAGCTCTACAGCTGCCACAGCTGCAGCTCCTCCACCTCCCCCTGCTCTTCTCCTGTGGCTGCTGCTGCTGTTAAAACTGTCAGCCACAAGCTTCCTGACATATTCAACCTATTTTCTCCAATTTGAAAGTGTGCCCGGTAAAGATGTGCTACTCTGACATTTCAGGGCATTTAAGTCTAAGTTCTCTCTGCAGATATGGTGACTGCTAACTACAGGGCCATACGAGTAACACACACTAAATGTTTGTGTGCTTACGTTAGGAGTTTCTGTAATTTCCTGGCTGGATGGGCGGTCCTGTTAACTGCCCCATCGGGGGAGATTAGACTGAATTGTTGCCCTGTGTGTGGAAGGAGGAGGCAAATACTTCATTTGCCTCCTCCAGGAAACAGCAGAGTCCAGATGCCTGAACAGCAGGACTGCCTTCTCCACCGCCGCCACCACTGCTCTTTAATAGGGCACTGTGAGTGTGTGTGTGTGTGTGTGTGTGTGTGTGTGTGTGTGTGTGCGTGTGTGAGAATTATCCATTTGCTTCTATTCGAGGAGCTGCAGAACATTGCTGACTCATAACACACTCTGCAAAGGAGGAAATATACAAACATGCAAAGATGCGACTCTGTGCAAATATTTAAGGCAGTAAAAAGTTGGCAGAAACGTCAATCAGGCCGTTTCTCCTGTGAACACAGCGAGACTCCACCGTGGAATAAAGCAGCCGCTCAGTCTGGTCCATCGTGTTTCATCACAGCTACGAGTCTGTTTATGTGACGCAGCTACACGACATGCATCTCAACACTTATCTTCTCCGCACACCTGCCCACCACATCTGTCCTACCTCCCCCAATGACATTTTCACTTTTTCCTTTTAGGCAGCATTTGTAATGCCACACCTCGCCACACCTCTTTGACTGACCACTGGTACACTTCCTGTTCAGTTAAATGAATTATTACCGGCTGTGATTTCATCTTTCGCTGGCTTTAACACAAACACAGCAGCCATCAGTCCGAGTCCATAAAGTCTTCTCTCTTTTCCCTGCTGCAGTAATTTAAAGTCACAGCTGTTCTATATTCATAAGCTTAAACTCTGACGTGATCCGCTCAGGTGTTACAGACTGCTGTCAGGACCGTTTAAAGTGCACGAAAAAGCTCAACACAGCTCGACGGGAGCGCCACCGCCAGCTCGTGTTTGGATGCAAAATGATTGAGCGCCATACACCGATCAGGTGTAACGTTCTGACCGCTGACGGGTGAAGTGAAGAACATTGATCATCATGGTACCTGTTAGTGGGCGGGATATATTAGGGAGCAGGTGAGCATTTTGTCCTTAAATTTGATGTTAGAAGCAGAAAAAATCTGCAAGTATGAGGATTTGAGGAAGTTTGACAAGTGCCCAGTTGTAATGTCTGGGTCAGAGCAAAAACTCCTGACTGATGCAGCCGGGGAGAGAGGGCTGGCACCGTGTGGTCTTGCCCAACAGACGAGCTGCTGTAACTGTTGAAGAAGGTCTGATAGAAAGGTGTCAGAATGCCAGAGGATCAGTTTGTTGTGTACGGGGCTGCAGACCAGTCAGGGTGCCCGTGCTGACCCCGTCCACCAACAGTGGGCACGTGAGCATCAGAACTGGACCACAGAGCCATGGAAGAAGGCGGTCTGAACCATGTTTTGCTTTACATGACATGGACGACCAAAGCTTTGCTGCAGACCATGTTCACCCTTTCATGGAAACGCTGCTCCATGATGGCTGTGGTCTCTTTCAGCAGGGTAATGCACTGAAAGCTGAAATGTTTCAGGAACGGTTTGAGGAGCACAACAACCAGTTTGAGGTGTTGACTTGGGATGGGAGCATCTGTGGGATGTGCTGGGCAAACAGTCTGATCCATGGAGGTCCCACAGAAGAGCTGACATGTTGGTGCAGATAGCACAGCACACGTTCAGGGTCCAGACCAACCTGGGACCAACCTAACATTAGACAGGTGGTCATCAAGTTAGTGCAGATATGCAAAAGTTTTCTGATAAAGAAAAATATACTAAAGTTTACCTTTAATGAATACAGAGTAATAAGAGGTTGGTCATCTGGAGCAGTTTTGAAGTAGTGGGTGTGTTTTAATTTTAAAATCTTAGTAATTATTTGAAAAATCTTCCTTCGCCTAGTCTGCTTCAAACTTGGTGGGAGTGTTGTTGGTCTTATAACTGCAGTTCTTCTATTGTAACTAAAAACTGGCACCATTTGAAAGGCTCTTAACCCACAGTTCAAACAACACAGTAAGTAAATCCTATAAAACTTTTATAAAATGACATACTCAGCTGGTGAAACTCAGATATCCGGCTCTCCGTGAATTACAAATACTATATTTTTGTCTGATATATTTTTTGTCTCTGGTATACAACACCTGGTTCATCTCTTACTGTTTACACAAAAGTTGCAACTCACAACTCGATGTTCAAGTTTTAAACAAGCACGATAACACACTTAACTTTATGACTGCCTGCATCCAGCTAAAAGCCATGTTTCATAAAAAATGGCTTCATGAGATTTGCATTTGTTGTTTTCTCACGTTTGCACAGCATCCCGACTGTTTTGGACCTGTCGTTGTGGTTCCTCGAAAGAAAACTGCTTCAAGTCATCCCATCACTGATTTAATCACGGGCAGTGACCCCTTGTTGAATCATGTGATCACTGTGATTAGGTACATGTTTCGGTAAGCTGAGTTCAGTAACTGGACCAAACCCTGTTGAATCAAGAAATCGCTCACAGAGAGCCCAATGAAATGAAATCCTTTGGCGTGACCTTAAACAGGCGTTCGTTCCAGTGTGGCTGAATTCAAACAATCCTGCAGAGAAGTGTGGACCAACATTTCTCCACAAAGACTCACTGAAGTCATCACAAACACTTGATCGCAGTTCCTGCTGAGGAGGGCGGCACAACCAGCTAATAGGTTTAGAGGGGAATTAATATTTCACTGAAATTTATTTGCTTATGTGAAGCAGTAGTTGGGGAAATATGTGAATCTGGTTAATCTGGAGAACAGCAGGTTTCCACATGCCGTCAGCCTTCGTGGACTCTCAGCGTTCAGCTTACAAACGAGCCAGAACGCTTTTAATGCCTCCATTTCATCTGCTCTCATTAAAATCCCGGCAGAGCGTCTTCCTGGACCGCCGCTGCCGATATCTCAGCCATCAAAATGAGACCACTTATTTTCTCTGCATGAAATTAAAGCGTTAAATTGGACTCGAGATAAATATGAAACTCACGTCCCTCGGCGCACGTCGAAACGTTGCTGTTAAAATCCAAACAAACTAACGAAGTCTGCAGTCTTTCACTTCCTCCTGACATTTTAGTGTCGGATGTTCGTCGGCTCGTTTCCAACTGTGACGTCAAACATTTCTTTCAGTCTCGTTTTACAGTGAAAGAAACATCAAATGGATGCAGGAAGTGATGACGAGGCTCTTGACAGTTGACACATTAACATCTAACCATGAGAAATTTCACTTGTAATTAGTTTTTACAACCAATTCATGCATAAAAACAATGATGTATTTGGTCCGTTCAGAGCACTTTTACAACATCTAGACGGGATCATTTTCACTGCTAACCTGGGGAACTGGCTTTGTTATTCATACCTGCTCTGGGGTATTGTTGCACGTGCTCAGTGTGAATTTGAACTCTTTTGTTACAATAACAAATAAATGAATAACACAGGTAAATAACACTGACAAGCTGGAAAAAACTTTGGAACAGATTACGTGAAGACCCCAGCAGCGGATAAAGTAATCAGGAACAGATTTATTACGTGACTGATGTGTGTCAGCTCCTGGCATCATCAGTGTTTAACAGAAAAAAAATCTGCTAACTGGTCAGCAGGTTTATTTGTGAAGGTGTGATTGGTCCACACCTTCACAAATAAACCAGCTGACCAATTAACATTTAACGAGGTGGCATTGGCTAATTGGCTAAGCCACACCCCAAATAGGTTCTGGACTGAACCACTGCAGATTAAAGGGGGATAAATAAATACATACATACATACATTCCTTGCCTGTCTTAACGTAACACAAACTCAAAATTACACAGAAAAATGCAAACAAGAATATAAAAATAAAGTAAGTACAGGAACATTAAAAGAGGGAGAAATCATACAAAAATCGAGTTAAAAACATAGAAACACAAAATGAAAGTTCAGAGAAACTCATTCATGGATAAATCCTCATTCATACCTGTGTAAACTCCACATACTTCTGTTTTTTTTCTGATAAAAATTAATTCTGACTGGGTTTAATGACTTTAATCCCCATTAAAAAAATAAAGGTGAATTATAATGTTTTACATTAAAATGTCTTCCAACAGGACTGGTAAATCATTTCTCTTAATCAAACTTCTGTGTCTGTGGTTTTTTTAAAATAATAATAATAATAATAAACTTTATTTATAAAGCACACTAAAAAACCAAGGGTAAACCAAGGTGCTTGACAAAAAAATAAAATAGGAAAAAGGAGATGGGAGGGAAAAGAGAAAGGACCTGGCACGTATCAATTATAAAACCATGACAATCATAATAGATAAAAGTAGTTAAAGCATAACGGGTAAAAATGTATCAACGCACACCAAGTTTTTGTCTCCCCTTTTAATCTGCAGTGGTTCAGTCCAGTACTTATTTGGGCTGTGGCCTAACCAATTAGCCAATACCACCTTGTTAAATGTTAAATGTTCACTTGATAAAGCCGATTACTTTAAGTGTGACTGGAGTCTTCACGTCATCAGATCTTTCTCTTCTCCGTGGATGTTGGTGAAGTTGTGCCAGAAAAAGTTGTTTCCAACAGAAACTTTGTAACCAACAGATCAGCAGCCTCCTGATAATTTTAGCTCCTTTTTTTTTTCGGACACCACTAAAAGCAGCCAAACTATCAGCAGCTCCAGCTTCATGTGATATTTCCTCTAGAAAAAAGTATAATAGTATCATCTGTGGTGTGTTTCTTGTTACCTCGGGTGACCTCGCTCTTGTGCAATCACACCAGACAAAGTGTGAAATCTGCATCGTCCCCGCCGCCCTCGTGTGTTAATATCCCGACGTGGCTAATGGGATGTTTTATCAGCACACAGACTCTGATTCATGGCACTTAATGAGGAGGAGATCCTGGCAATAAATCGAAGGATAATTATGTAATGGGACATGATTAGCAAGTAATGCACTGTCACTGTCATCCTGCTGCCCTCCTCTGCTCTCACAGCTGGGACATCATGAGGCAGATTAAGATCTCTGGAATAAAAAGGAAAACTGCTTCTCTCCAGGCTTACAGTAAGCGCAGAAGCCGGGTCATTCCAAATGTGCCACTCAACAATTTATCATTTACTTAATGTTAGAAAATACTGGTAATATTTACTCGTATAGACAGAGCCCTGCTCCCACGTCAAGCCTCGCGCGTTTCGAAGAACATGTCTACAGCAGTTACAGGAAACGCTGGGTTTAACTGAAAAAGTAGTGACAATAACTGCAACGAGTGATCAGATTCTGCATTACCGTTTGTGAATTCATCTTGCATATAGGCAGGAAATAAGAGGCAATAATCAATGTGAAAGTAAGAAGCAGGTATTCCAGTAGGAACTGTGTTTGTCTCGGTTTGAAAACTTAAGGACCTTAAATATTTATTTTCAGTAATTGTTGATTGGACGGAGACTCCACCATCAGCTCGTCTGCCCTTTCAGCTGATAAAAGAGGGAGCAGGGCAGGTTTGAACTGGGCTCTTTGAACAGTAATTAAATTCCCTGACATTTACTGGCAGCAGGTACAAAGTCATTGTTTCAGTCTTGTGAACTTAACTTGTTTCCATGCTTTCCATTTGCTCACCCCCCCCCAAACCTCCCGGTCCTCACCCATCAGAGGAACGTTTACCTGCTCGCTCTACCTGGCCCACTGCAACTTCAAACTGCATGTGCAAAGCATCAGACGAGACCAACGCCTAACATAGGTACACAGCAACACTCCTCCATCTCCTCATTAGCCTGCCTATTACTGCAGGAGGCCTGATTTCACACAGACATTTAATGATGTTCCCTCATTTAAAGAGACAGCTGAAAGCCTCCCCCAGCTTTAGAGCTAATGAGTGGATATTTAGCAGAAGGCTTCATCAAACAGAGATTTAAATCTGCAAAGTTACATCATCCAGGTTGAAAGAAGGAAGTAAAACAGGAGCCGGCCGCTTCGTTCTGTGTACAGCACTGAAATGAAACTGAGGCTGATCAGACATGACTAAACGATCAGCACAGCTGCTGCAGCCAATGAATACACAGAATTCAGAGCCGTGCAGACACAACTCAGCACAGTCAGCGCAGGTGATCCCGCAGCCAGTAACTGTGGAACCAGAGTCCTCATGAGTCACCACAGAGGAACTTTGGAGGTACTGAGCTTTGCACGCTTTGTCTATGGGGTGAATAAGGTGGAACACCCACTCACACTGAATGCTCCAGACCGACAACCTCTCAAACTGCAGAGGGAAGCAGCAGTCCTCCACATTTGGGCCTGAAACACTCCAGTGACTGTCGTTCACGTGCTTCACTCCAGGTGAAACTACAGCTTCCTGTTCAGGCTGAAGACTCCATTTCATCTTCAGCATCTTCTGGCTTCAGGTCCATCTTTGACTACATGACATTCTGCACTGTTAGGCAGAACCAACAGCACCACAGCAGAGAAACCCTCCATGTCAACGTGCTCTACACTTCATCACTAATGAGAGATTTCATTCACTGTTCTCTGTATGAAAAGATCTGACTTTTACTCGCATTATTCATTCATCAGGCTTCGATATTAAAGCTTCAAAGCGCCACATCTTAACTCGTAATGGAGTAAATACTTAACCACAGATGTTCCCCTCGTACGCAGCACCCTTTGAAGAACAGGCCTCGTGTTCCACTCACACCTTTAAGTGGAATAAACTCCAAACTTTTCTCAAACTAGGGTTTACTGCACTTATATTTAATATAAACTGATGTTTATATTACCAGCCAGCAGGTTCAGGCTGGGTCTGTTTTGGCTGCTCTCAGACAAAATCATTCGAGTTTTACTTGGACACTCCAAACACAGGCGGACGTTCACCAAACCCTCGCCCATGAGGGGTCACCAGCAGTGTTGGTCAAGTTACTTCAAAAAAGTAATTAGTAACTAACTACTGATTATTTCTCCAAAAAGTAATCCCATTACTTTACTAATTACTTAGTTACTTTTTTAAAAACATGATATAAAACCTGAATACATAATAAAGTTATAGCCCTGTAGCCCAGTCATGTTTTTTCTGCATAATCCGTCATATAAAACCGAATCAAATGAAAAATTCTCTTTTTAAAACTTGTTTTATGAGTTTTAATCTCTTAACTTTTTGCACATTGCATCAAGCAAAACTGAAATCATATGCAAGAAGAAATGTGTTTAAGATTTAAACCTATGTTCTGCATATTCCAGCATATCAAATAAAATAATTTTTCAAATAGATGCAAGTAAAACACAGCAATAAATAAATAAAATCACAGACTCGGCAGCACTGACACCTGTCGCTCTTAAATCTACTGTCAGCTGTTTAGCAGGAGTGGGGCGGGTGGAGGTTTGCCCACAGCGGTCATGTCAGTGGGGGGATCCGGGGGTTCCTCTGTGAGTGTCACATTCCCGTGGCAGCGTGCTCGCTGCTCGCTCAGATCTGAAGTTTCATTTTTCGCTGTAGAAAGAAGTTTTCTTCCCACGCTGAGTGAACAGCAGCAGCTAATGTTTGTGTCACTTTTTACAGAATCAAACTCAAAGTAATGCGAGTACTTCCACGGTTTAAACGCTGCACGGTCGTACTGTCTCCTGCACTCCATATCATCCACTGTTGATCTGCATACGTCTGTTACCATGGTCGCACGCTCGTACGTCACTGTCATGAGACACTCTCACAAACAAAATCATAGTTTAGTAACGCAGCGTGCTTATGGGGAAGTAACAGTAATCTAATTACTTTTTTTGCAATAGTAATCCTTTACTTTACCCATCTGTGGTCACCAGTGAGGGGACATAATGATTTATGAGACGTCGACACCAGCTTCTTGGTTTGGAGACATTTCTCACCTGTAGCAGCGAAAACGACCGTCTGTGTTCAGACTGAGTGTGGAACACCACTGTTTACTATGCTTTCTGAATGTGCTCCTATTACAGCAACATACAACAAACAGAAACTAATGAGCTTCCCTGGAGGCGTGCGCACGCACACACACACACACACACACACACACACACACACACACACACAAGGCCACAACATAAAACCACAGATATATAGACCTATTCACTGGAGAGATGAGAGACGGAGAAGACGAAGAGAGAGTGTGTGTGTGTGTGTGTGTGTGTGTGTGTGTGTGTGTGTGTGTGTGTGTGTTGAATTAAAGTCTTTGGCTTCTCAGTTTGTCCTCTGCACGCCCCCATCCTTCATCAGCGGAGCAAAGCCTGGACTCTGGGGATCGGAGATGTTTTACAAGATAAATCACTCCAATACGGACTGACCCGCCTCTCGGTCTGTAAAACCAGGCACCTTCTGCACATTGGCATGTTACCATGGCAGCCAGAGCCTACTGTACACCTACGCGTAAATAAGACTTATTGGTATGCACTTTGTTGCCGCTCCTGTAACGCTCGTCACGTCTGGTCATATACATATTTGTCTTACCCCCAATAAATCACACGGAAACGCCGAACCCGGCCAAACGTGTGACAAATGGTTTCCTGTGACGGACGATTACAAACACTTCCACCAGTTTCTTTGATTTTTTGTTACGTCTGACAAGGAGGTTAACTTACCGCCACACTGTTTATGAGCAAGAAAACCGAAAACACCAAACATTTCTACATGTTTGTGTTCACAGAGTGCTTTATGTTAACACTCGTGCACTGATGCAGTTTTACTGTGTGGAGGATCAAACCTCTGACCTTCCAGTTCCATCATCACCAAGTGAGCATCTTCATGTGTCAGCTTTATTGGCTTCTACTGTCCTGGGAGAACTGGAAGTCCGCTGCCAACCTGACTCCATCTACTTGCAGACTGGTAGCAGACTGTTTTGGCTAGATTTTATATTTTATCATTTCGTTGCCATCTCGATGCACCAAGCACGCTTTGAGGACCAAAACAAAGTTTTTCGGCCCTCGTAATTGGACGGGTACTCATGCAGTACTTTTCCTACTCAACTCTGAGCGCTCAAAACACTTTCTTACTGCAGACATCATTCAGCCAATCACTTCTAACCAAACCTTCAAGGGGTTCAGTACAAGGACAGTTGGAAAAGCCGGGAATCAAACCACAAACCTTCCAAACAGCCACAGCCGCCCCGGGTCCGAACCGTTTCAAAGGAAATGAGACTTCTGGTCATGCTCATTGTGACTGTAGGAGTTCAGACGCTCGTCAGAGGAAGCACGTTTCTGCTGGTTACATCTGCACAGCTGATGTAGGTGAGGGCAGGAGCATCCATCATGGATCTGTCAGCCTCCTGCTCCTTCTCCACAAACTCATCAACAAACACCTCTATGTTTAAATTTAAAGGCAGCCAGACCTTCATCATTTGTGCACATGCATGTTCTGAGGCCGTCCTTCATTTGTTGGTGGAGAACGAGCAGAAACCTTTGAGTCAAACCTTCACACAGACCATCTGGTTTCAGGCTGCAGTGGAGGTGTGCTCCGATTGGCAGGTTTTCCCGTCTTTCCTGCAGCCGTGGGATCTCGGTGCATTTGAGATATCAGCACAGAAATAGATATGTACAGAACCTTTCCTTCTGTGAATGCTTTAAATCTCCCGTGTTCCCATAAAACAAGATGGGCAATCAAATAAAGGAAGATTTGTGTCTCGAGGGGGGAACTGATGGGCTCGGGGGCTGGGAGCCAGGAAGTGGGATTTGTTGAAATTAGGAAAAACAAAGATTAACTTCCTTTTTCTAAGTATGAAAACCTGCAGCAGACCAGCAGGGAGCAAACTGTGTGGTGTGCTGCCTGCTGGCTCAGCACAGGGGCTAATAACAGCCCGGTGGTTTTTGCGCCACTAAACCATGCCAGGGCCTTCACTCCACACCTCCTCCTCCTCCTCGCTGCCGGTTATTATCAGAAACCTACAAACCATCTTTCTCCTTGATGGCCGACCGCTCCCATCTCCTGCTCTTTGTCTTGTTTAATTAAAACCATGACAGGACACGGTGACAAAAAAGTGGAGCTGCAATTTATAACAGTGACAGATCTTCCTGACTGAGCCCTTGTTTCTAGCAGACTGAGCACTCAACATAATCAAAACTCTCTATGGGAGGGCGGAGGCAGTCCCAAAGATGGATGAGCCTGTGTGACTGCAGACTTCAGCCAGCTGTCAGAGGAAAACCATCTTCACCTGCTGCTTCCTCTCCGCTTCCCCGAAAATTACGGAAAGTGTACAGGTGAGACTCCGTGCTGGGGAGGAGGACTTTTTACCTCCTATTTTTGTAGTTGATGTTTTGTTTTTTTTACCTCAGCTGACAAAACCAGACCAAGCTGTGTGCCAGTCACGGAAGGAAAGTTTTCACACCATTATGAGTTCAGCAGCAGTGACACGGATCTCCAAGTGTGACAAGCTGAGATGTCAGGGATACCGAGGACGGGGAACACATCTGTACAAATACAGAACCAGTTTAATACAGAAAATTCCTGCATTTCAATCTTCCAAATTTTTCAACATCACCTTTAATTTTTTTTATAGACAGAAAAACGTCTATAATAAAATGAAAAACCAAGTCTGCAAACACTCGCCTTCAAAGCAGCGCAGTGGCAGACCATCCAGAACCTCCTCGACATGAAACAGAGATTCCTCCATAAACAGTCACATACCTGCTGCAAGATGCCAATCTAACTGTAAAATGACACACGCCATCAGCAACCTCGTGTTTACTATATTGGAATATAACTAGAATATAACCAGTTGGCAAGTATTTAATTGTAGTCAGTCTGGTGGCTGTGGCTCAGAAGGTAGAGCGGGTCATCTACTAACTGTAAGGTTGGCAGTTCGATCCCTGGTTTTGGGGGCGCGATACTCAAACATGAGTGACTCCTAATGCGTTAATCAGAGTATGGATGTGAGATAGCTTTGTCTTTCTCAACAAAGCTCGCTGAGCACTCAAGTCTGGATCGGACTGCAACTGTATGGAGACATTTTGCCTCCCACCAGACGATCTGCACAAACTTCTTCATACTCAGAGGTCGAGGGTGTTTCATGTGCAACCAGTTGGTTGCTGCAACTACTTGCAACTGGTTGCTGAATATGAAGAATTCAATGGAATTACTGGGTAACCACTGATGTTTGCTAGCCACTAAGACATCATCAACTTTCTTCCAACTGGTTATCCCATTGCACACAAAAGATCTGGTGGGCGGGGCTTCTGTGAAACTGAGATTTTAACACCTAATTTGTCACAATTTGGGAATATTTAGTACCCATCACTGGATCAGCGGATATACGGGCCCTCCTGATAAACATGCATTCACAAATGTTGCAGCACATACTTCTTGATTATTCACAGCAGGTCATGTGTGAGCCTGTTTGAAATCTGTGTTGTTTTGGATGGAAATGTCTTCTAAAAGCAAAGACACTTTCAGTCTGGTCTGACTCTCTGATGTTCAAACTTCCTGCTTATTTTTGGAAGAAAACTTCATTTCCATCTGCCCGATGCATTCATCTCGAGTAAGCCTGAAATTTGCTTCTACTTTACTGATTTTCAACATTTCTTAAAACGCAGCATAACGAGCCCCAGAGGTAAGAGATGAACTCACTGTACTCTGTCTGCATTTTTGAACGTTCTCGACTCAAACCGAAACAAAGACCTGATGTTTATATAACTCCATCTGCTAAAACTTATTTCCAGCTGATGGAGATGTCTCACTGCATCATTAGACCAGCTCAGCTACCAAACAGCAGCATGTTAATTACATCAGCGAGACAGTGGTCTCTCACTGGTATTCCTGATCCATGGCAAAGAGGAGTCTCCAGTAGAAAACACAGTTAATACTATATTTGAAGGTTTTAGCTTGATGCCACAAAGGTAAGTGTTCAAACGACCCATCAGAGGCTTGTTCAAGTACATCTAACTGCAGCCATCGTTCACCTGTCAGAAATATGGTTCATAGTTTGAAAAATGGCTTCAGACACTGAGTGAGTCAGAAATCTGCTTGTTGTTCTCAGAGTCAGATCGTGGCTGCACTGAAGCCCACTGCAGGGAACTCAAACACACTTTGTGGACACGGGATCAAAAACAGGATCAAGCAGACCAGAAGATCACGAAGATTTAATAAGTGGGAGATAGCAAACCGTGTTGGTGCGTTTCAACGTGTTTTCATGCACAAAGAAACGAAAAATCAGCAACCCAAACATAGTAGATGGTCAAAGGTAGAGGATATCCCTTATATGGTCACATGATGCATAAAATCCCCACCCATCCCCAATATGTTGTAAGTGGCACCCAATCAGAAGAAAATCAGCTTAAAGGGGCGGGGCTAAAGGGCTCATTTTAGGCAGAGGATGAGCTGTAGCGCTACAGTGTAGCATAAATAAGGCTTATTTTGCACTGCGAGTCATGCAGAGCTCCTGTATTACAGCTGAGGAAGACTCCTACTGCAGCAGCATGACGAAGCCAAACAAACATCAGAGGTGTTACTTAAAAAGTGCTCGTCAACGCCAGCGAACATTTACAGAGACTGAGACAACCGAACTCTTCAGATGAAAAGATCCCGCTGTGATAACACACATTATCAGGTTTGAAGACCGTTATGGAGTCCATGCAGCTCAATGCACAGTTTATGAAGTTGCTATGCACTTCACAAGTCTCTGCCTCGTAGCTGCAGTGCATTCTGGTACATTTCCTGTTGTTTTGGCTGTGAAAACTGGTTTCTTTTCGCCCCCTGAAGATTAATTTTTCCTCATAATCTCTGATTCACAGCACACAAAAATCTGAGACGCGATGCTTCAGAGAACAGAAAGCTCTTTTAAATTCCTATACAAGTACATGGATGCTTACAGGATTCGCTTCCTAAGAAGTCAAATCCTGTTTGATGGAAGTGTTAAAGCCGTGGACAGAAGCAGACATCTGACAGTGACAGATGGACTTCAGATGAGACTCTCTAAATAAAGACAAACAGCGGTCACAGCAGCAGAGTTTCACACCGGCTCGCTCTCTGGAGAGGCCTGCTCTCCTGCTGAGCGTATTGTGAGGCTTCACGCCGGCTGTGACGGATGATCTGGAGCTGGAATGCTGGCATTTCATCTCCACAAGTACAACACAGGCTTTCAACCAATTCAACTCCTCAGCAGGCATCTAAAGCTTCTAGGGGTAAACTGTGACCCCAACCTCTGGACCTGTAGGTCCTCTAAAGTCCACCTGAGTCAGTCCCCATAGACTGCCATGTTAAAATGTCCAAGCGTGGTGGCAGCAAAAAGGCCAACGTGAGGCTTCGAGGTGCAAAGTGCAACACCAATGAGCGATACACATCTCTGAATTTCACAGACATGACTGATTTTACTTTATTATCGTGTCGTGTATAAAACAACAGCCCAGCTTGAATAGACTCATAAGACACTAATAAACTGAAGCAGCTAACTTAGAAACATCGAGATTACACGAACATCTGTTTGTGCCACAATGACACGACTTCTTTGTAATGCTTTAAAGTGGCCTTGTGTAGTAATGTTTGCATTTGTTTGGAATGAAAACCAGAACTGGATTGAAGATCAGAGGAACAGGTCTGCTGGAGCGATGGATCCAAATCATGGTCTGATGTACGGAGCAGGTCAGGGTCCAGAGGAGCAACAGTGCAGCCACCTGTGCAGCAGCATCGACACTAACATATGCGCTTACCTGCTGCTCTCTGGCAGGTAGCTCCATGCCCTCCTGGGTTTTAAATGCACCTTAGAACACACATACATCAACACTACATATGAGCGGGCGGAGGGAGGTTTGGAGTCTTCCTACACCCCCGTTCTCTGCGGCCTGCTGGAGTTGGGGGGCTGGGAGGAGGAGTTGGCCGTCCGACTGGGGTCTGGAATGTGGGGCCTCCCTGTTCCTGCCGAGTCGGGGCGGTCTGCTTCTCTCCACCCCAGGGAAAGGGTAACACCACCTGGGTCTGGGTGCAGTTTCCCCCTCCAGGGGCAAGGGTACCTAGACCCGGGGCTTAGAGTACGCTTGGGGAGTGTGATTGTGTGTACAGTGTCTATTTATGTCTGTCTCTACGTTGGGTGAGTGTGGAGTAACTGCATATGAGAGCATGAGGGTGGGAATGGATGTTTGTATCTGTGTGTGCCTGTTTGTCTGTGTCTATATGTCAGGTTGGGTATCAGACGCCACCTCTCTGGGGACATCTCAGGCCCTCCAAGGTATGGAGGCCCATCTCCCCCACCACTTCCCTGCCGGTGGCAGACGCCCTCAGACATCGGTGCGTTGGTGGTTCTTTGTGTCCGGGGATGGGCGTCCAGGTACACACCGGCTCACTCCTGGTGGCTGCTTGTCGGGGCATGGAGCCTGGGCTCGCTCGGGCCCCTTCGGGGATGGGGTGCCCTTGGCCTCTCGGCCCGGGGCTCGGTCACTCAGGCACAGCTGGCTGCCGGCGGAGCTCACGGGCACGTCACTGCAACCCCCCTGGCTTCTGCTCCGCGGCTGCTGAGTGACCCTCATCTGGGACTCTCCTCAGCTCTTTCTGGGATAGTGGCGCGGCTGCCCCTCTGTTGGTCTTCCTTGGTCTCTTGTGTTCTGAGGGCCTCTGGATGTCTGGAGTCTTGATCTCCTCCATACCTGCTTCATGCCCTGGAGGTCGGGGCTGTGGCCCCCCACACCCTCTAGCAGATCATTACATGAAGGAACCTTTTAGATACAAGCGCGTCCATGCTCACAGGTGTACACACGGGTGCTCTCACACACACAAACTACACCCTTTTTGGCTCTTACCTCGAAGCACACTGTGCGCTGTCGATCTTACGTGCTGCACAATAATGTTTAATATTTAGTATTTAGTGTTATATTCACATAGATCATCGTGATGATGTTGTTTATTATATTGCTCATTTTTTTTCTGCTTGTTTTCTCTTTTTTCTTTCTCAACAGGTGATCCAGGTGATCGATATATGGATTTTTTGTCTGTTTGTTTTGTTTGTTTTTATTTTTTTGCCCTTCATCACTGCTCCTCTTCCCCGCTGCTTTTCTTTCTCCCAGTCATGTCTGTCCCGTGTGTAGCAAGTGAAAATAAAATAAAATAAACAATGAAAGGTAGAAAAAAAAAAAAAGCATCGACACCAACATGTTGCTTAATTTGACACATTTACTGTTTCTATTTTTAGTTTCTCCACCTTTAGTCACTTCTTCCACTCTAAACCTTTCATAGTAAATATTAAAGTCTCACAGGGTAGTGTATGTATATATATATATATATATATATGTATACTGTCATATTAATAATCTAGCCCCCAAAACTAATACAGCTCTACATCTTTGGCCTTGTATATTTAAAAATCACGGTAAATCCACAGGCTGAAGTTTTATATGTGATCCTGCTGCTTTCACACATCGTGAGGCGGCCGAGGACACACAGAGACACCGAGACACGATAGATCAATACGCCTTCTTTCCCACAAACTCTCACTTTTAATAGAGATTTAATTTCGTCTCCTGAGTGCAGCGTTTAATTAAAATGTTTTAATTGCATCTTTAAGTATTAATTTGTATTTCCTCTGCATTACCTCGAGGATCGGCGTTAACGCTCTCTGACGAGATAATCTCAGTGAGTCACGAGCAGAGCGAGTTTCAGACTGTCAGAGAAATCGCTGCGAACTTTGACTTCTGAGTCAGAAAACTCGCAGCAGTTTGGTATTTAAGTTCAAAGTTCCTTTGATCTTTGGTTGTGACTTATAGACTTAGTGAAATGATGTCATCGACGCAGGCTTACTCGCCACGCTGTTTGAAGGTGCAACACCTGTTTTGTGTCTGCTGTGGACGAAGCCCTGCACGCTACGCAAAGGTCATCTGCATGTCAGAACGCCTGAGGACGATAATGCAATGTTTCTGCAACTAATTATTGCAAAAAAGTTGAAAATTACAGGAGTGTTTCCAACAAATGTCCCATTTATGGCAGAGATGGTCATGTGCACATGAACAAGTATGTAAGTACAAAACCACGTGTGCCGCGGCCTCCTACATTTGATCGAAACAAACATTTATGACAAAGAATAACTAAAGAACACGATCAGCTGTGTCTGTGGTGAATCCCTCGTCCTGCAGAAAAACTCAGACTCACTGTCTTGGACGGCAGCTTGCATCTGTACTCCGAGGTCGCGGTGGTGCAGTGGTTAGCACCGTCACCTCACCGCACAAAGATGCAGTCTGGGGCCTTCCTGTCATGTTCTGCCCGTGTCTGTGCAGCTCGTCTCTGGGCTTCATCCACAAAGAGTCTCATGCTCAATCATCCAGGAAAGCAAAACCCCAAAGGTCGGGTCTGTTCAAAACTTGAGTTTCATTTGTAGTTTTTAATGTTTCGCAATTCGTTTAAATCCACTTTAGCTTTAGTATTTTATAGCTCGACTTGAAGTCAGTCCATTACTTTAAAAATTGCAGAACAATGATCATCAGCAGCAGGAATCCTTCCACGGGTCTGCATGCTTCTCTTAGCTTTTGTTCTGGAGCTGAAAAACACAGCAGAGTCCCAAAGATCCCAGCAGAGGCCGTGAGGAAGCCTGTGGGGGCAAAACCCAGGATGAAAACAAGGGATAAACAAAACTGCTACACTGAAGCTCAGAGGGTGCCGACTGGTTACCTAGCCTTTGTCTGAAAGCCACAAAACACGAAAGAGGAGAGAAAAAGAAAAGTGCCAAATGAAAAGGCTGTTCAAAGAAAGAACGTGCTCCGTCGCTCAGTGAGCGGGGGGCAAGCAGCTAAATTATAGAGTTGAATTTTATCCCCCAAAAATAAAGTCACGCATTGAGCTTCCTGCAGAGAAGCCTTGACAGCAATCTGCAACTGCAGTTTCCACTATCGAGACTCAGAGACGCCCCGCTGTCCGGCTCAGATGAGCTCCCTGTTGGAGCAGAAATAAGAGTGGCATAAATCAGTCGCCTGGGAACTCCGACATGCTTAAACATGAGGCCGGGCTGCATGGAAAGCTCAGGAGGAGCTGCAGCTGCGGTTCTATGGATCGCACTCCAGGGATAATAAAAACAGGTGAGAGGATGCAAACATGGAGCATCTTCTTCTTCTTCTTGGTGATTATGAGCTGATTACTAATGAGCGAGACTGATAAACAGGCAGGGTTGTTCTCGGCCCACCTCCACACACCCCGACAGCCGTGACATTGATATAAAACCCACGCAACACTCCACTTAATGAGGCCAACACGGGAGCCACGACTTAGGCAAGTGCCTGTCACGGCGAGGGCTCAGACCAAAGGCAGGAACACACACGGCGCCGTCCTGACACCAGCGAGCGCAGCTAGCAGGCAGCCACATAATGACCTGTCAGTGTGCCACCCACACAGGAAGCACAATAAAGACAAACAATAAAAACCACACGGCGAGATTCAAAACGCTCGCAGAACACGAGCACCTTTTCCTCCCCACTGATGGCTGCAGTCCACTCTGTGCATTTACATGACAGCAGATTTTTTTCCTCTGCAGACAGAATATTCCAACATGGCTGATGATGGCGTACCTGATTATTTACACCACTTTCCATCTGCTCCATCATGATCCAAGGTGACAGGGGCAACAGTCTACGTAGGCCTCCCTCCCACCCTTCAGACACCACCATAATGCCACCAGCTCCACTCCACACATGAACGCGGGTCTTCCACCCAGAACAGAAACTCTACTACAGCCTGGAGTGAGTATCCCACTTGGCATTGGACTATGAACCACGCACCATGGCCTGGGACTTTAAGCTGCTAACTTTCTTCTGTGCTGCTTCACTCACAGCTGCAAACCACCCAGATGTGAGTAGGAGGTCACAAAGGAAACCAACAGAGACAAATCAAAGCAGGAGCATCACCCCGAGGCCACCAGAGTGAATCCCTGCATCCCTTTGGCTGTGCCTCGAAATTCTGCCCATCAAAGTTATGAAGAGAATCTGAGACAAAGGGCAGACAAACTCCACTGATACCCTAATCACCCGGAGGATTGCAGTCATCCACCTTCTTTAAGCCTATAAAGCAAATATTACTACTTGAAGACAGTGACGGCACATAGCCGCAAAGAGCCGTCTTTAGCAGCTAATTGCCATCGATACCTCCTCCAGGCTACGTCTGCAACATCAGCCAGCAGCAGAGACGGAGTCGGAGCTGCTTTGCTGATAAAAACAACAAGGTGTAATAGGTGCAGTAATAGCAGCGAACCAGAAAGGTCAAGGCCGCACCTCTGATGCCGGCGAGCCTCGAGCGACGCCACCATTCAACATCGATCTGACCGGCCTTCGCGCAGACACAGACGTGCTCGAAGCCGGTGTTTTATGCTGGTACTATCCACTGATTCGGGGAAAGTATCCGAAGATTTAATTACAGAAGTAACACATAAACTGTCCTCTGCCTGGAGTAGTTACAGGCTGGGAGAAATACGGCCGTGTCCTGCTGAAGTAATGGCCAGGGTTGGATTTGTGAGACAGTTGTGGAGTTTATGGGTGAAAAGATTTCAGGCTTTTTCTCCTGCGATGCATTAGCTCCATTAGCACCATCCACACAGAGGAAAACAGGAAACCAGCTGCTGATTTACACCTGCGATCTGTCCATTTAGGGACTCATCTTAATGCTATGTTATCGCTCCCATTTAGAGCCTGTAAACAGCCCTGCTCTGACTTTTTAAGCTTTCTGAGATCATTTTAGATATAAAGGTTTTTAAAAAATGGACTTTAAATATGATTTAGACCTCATTTTTACATTATAGATAATCTGTGAGATTTGCAGAAAGCACATAAACCGCTTAAATACAGCTGAGTGATTTGGCCTGATTACTGCCCGACCTGCTGAATGATAGAGTCAGGCAGGCTAATAGATCCCAAACAGCAGCAGACGCCACGATCTAGAGAAACACTGACAGCTATCAGCCTGGAAAGGGTCGCAGAGACATTTCTAAGGCTTTGGGAGTCGTTATCCACACATGCAGAAAACCTGGAACAGTGCTGAACCTTCCAGGAGAAATCTGCATTTACTTTGTCGAATATTAAAATTCATTTGATGACACAAGTCAAAAAAAAGATCAGGAACGGGCCAACACTTTCTCTTTTAAAGAATTTTGCACTATTCATTCTTCAATCTGCAAAGTGCCTGGAAACCCTACACCATAGTCCAAAGTCACGATGGCTGCGATTCGCCCGTATGTGCCGCCCACACGTTTCCAGTTAAATCGTCTTCAGTTTTCAAACTGACAGGAAGGGAATGGATCAAGTCAAAAAAAAAATGGAAAAAAGGGGGAAAATTGCATTCGACCAAATGGGTAAGAAAGAGAAAAGCTACTTATATATAAAACCTATGATATAAAATGAGGTTTCAGTAATAAGCACCTGTTATGTTACGCTTTCGTCCATCTTTTCTGGCCACTTCTGTTTTTTGGGGTTTTGTCTGCAGTGCCTGCTGAAGAACAATCCCCTGTGTTCTTTTCCCTGAACACTGACGATTGTTTATTGACAGAATAAATTATTAATTCCACCTTCAAACGAAGCACATTTCCTCCCTCCTTTTTCTATTTACAAAAACTTGTCTTCATCTGAAGAGAGACGCTCATTGTGTCCCTGTCAGCGTTTCACAGGGAAGCTTTCATGAACCCACAACAGATGTCTGAAACGCTCTGCCAAAATAAATGTTTTCTGCATTTGAGTTGTAATAATTAGTTGCTGGAAGCAGACTCTTGGAAACACGAGGGCGTTCTGAAAGAAATTAGGACAGAGTGCTAATAAAGACGCGCTTACAGCTGACAGCTTTAAACAGGGAGTCATTAGCTTTGTATTTTATGAAAACATCATATGGGGATGTCTTGGTGTTTATTATTCATATTAAAAAGTAGAGATTCACATCATTACATGTGGAAACTGGATTGTAATCATGAACTCCTGCATAGGGAACAGTAGGAGGCTTCCAGCTGGTCTACGTGGCCAACGTGAGGATGCTCTGATATCCCAGTGAGCAGGTTAACGAGATTTGGTGGTGGTGTCCAAATTGGAGTTAACACTAAAGCTCAGTGATTTTCTAACCAGAGGCAGGAGATAAGATAAGGTAGATGAACTTCTGACCAACAAGCTGATCAGACCATGCACAGTCGCTCCTGAGATCCTGGTGGATACATGTGACACAAAGCAGGAACAGGAGTGTTATAGCACTGCAACATCAGTACTAACATCACTAGTTCCTCAGAGGCAACTGCTAACGGTGTCGTCCTTTTCTGTCACTGCTCTGCATTCGATCAAAGTTTTAAAACTGCTCGCAGGAAATCAGAAGATTTTTGGTTTGACTCTCAGGCTTGTGTTTGGCGCTGCGCCCTCATACAGACGGATGAAAAGTGGCTGCAGAGTTTCAACAGTTTGTGCTGCCCAAGTAAGAAGAAAGAAGTATTTATAGCACTTAATAATAATTCAACTTAAGGAAGTGTAGAAAAAACTGTAAGCACTGAAATCTGCTTGTAGTAGCCAAAGCAAAAGTAATGAGGATGTCGTATCATCCTGTCACAGTCTGGGGTGGCAGACTGTGTGGAGGTGGAGACGAGTGAACCCAAGCCAGACGTGTGGAAACCAAAACTTTGTTTTGGATTGCGTTGAGTGATCCAAAACAAAGGCAGGAGGAAACTAAGGCAACACTAACTGGACTACACTGGGAAAACTAAACTAAGCACTGGAACATGACGGCTGGACCTGAAACACTTAAACCGTGCATGTGAGAGGAAACCAATGCAGGCACGAGGAAAACATCCAAACACCAAACTGCAGATCAAACAAGGACCTTCTAAACACTTAGAATAAAGAAAATGCATTAAATAAAAATGTAAATTTGCGGGAAAGTGCTTGAAACAATAATTTTGTGCCACTGTCGACAGCTTTGGCCAGGCCACTGAAAAAGCTCCAAGCACAGCCTTTCCAAACCAAAGAGGAAGTGCAGGCGTGTCTGTGGTCTCTGACCCAGGATCCACACCTCCGGGTTCGGGATCGTTTCATCATTTGTGCTTGACTGACAGCGCCGCCTCCGACTCAGCACATCTCAGGTGCATCACTATTCCCTCTTATTTGTGCAAATACATTAATAATTGGCATCTAAATCTGTCTCGTCTCCTCTGTTTGCCTTCAAACTGACACATCATCGCCCTTTCACAGATAAAGGATAAAGCTATATCCTATCATAAGCTATATGACCAAAAATGCAAAAAAAAAAAAGACATTTTTCCACACTTGTCATTTATAAATTTGCAGATCATCTTTACGACTAGTCACAGGGAGAGTACCTCCACCTCACAGTATGTTAACCCCATAATGAAAAGGTACTCATGCTGGACTGTTCACTGGGAACTGTGGAAGTGGGATGGATGCCAAATGGTCTGATGAGACGTTAGGGCACAAGCTCTGCCTTCACATCATCACATTCAGTTAAATATTCCCAAATTAGTGTTGCACCATATTCCATTTGTTCCCTGTTTTACACTATTTTCAATGAAACATAAAATTTCAAAACCACTGAATTCTGTTTTTATTTTATGTCCCAATACTTTTGGACACGGGGTTTTTACAGGTAGCTTTGAAAAATGGGCAGAAACGGAGCCGTTTTTATGCATCTTGCACAACATGTCATCCACATATCAGGACGTAATGAGCCTGCTTTCAGTGACAGCAGCACTCGCCTGCTTTGTGCGCTGATGATTTTAATACATTTAGCCTGTTTAAACGAGACGATTGCGTCTCCTCAAAGATGAGTTCTTCAGCTGCTCTCTTAAATTATTCACGTAAGTCATTATGTTAATTAATTAAATGTTACCCTTATTAATCAGGTTAAGTATTTGTGCAACAGGTGAACCAGAACCTCCCCAAACAGTTTGTGACCTCCACCTCTACCACTGACAACATGGCACTTGCCTTCAGAGTCAAATATCCAACTGGAACATTTTACCACGGGAGTCGATGGGGGCTGACTAACTGTTGGAGGCGGCCTCAAGTGGACGTTAGTGGAAGTGCAGCATTGGGCACTTCATGGAGCTTGCAGCTAGCAGGCACCAGAATCTGCTGCTACGGTGGACTTTGCTGCCCCCAAGCTTGCTGTTAGAGTAATTATACAAACAATGAATAACATTAAAAGTATTTTTAATGCCGGACACACTGTGCACATTGAAAAACTGATAGAAATGACATTTAACAGCAGAAGCAGGGATATTGTTAACATGTAGGCTAACCTGACCGTAAACAGCAGCATGTATCGTACATCACAAAAGCATCTGATGTGAAGAAATTACAGCTCAGACAACAAAAGATGAAAAGGAGTGTGAGTGCTCAGACCAGTCAGTTTAACTGGTGGAACGAGAAGGTGCTGGTGGCTCACAAACTATTTGCAGACACTCTAAAGTACTCGCATAACAGGCGAACCTCCCCAAAACAGTTTGTGACCTCCACCTCTGCCAGTGGAAATTCACATCCACCCCTACAGGTGAGCCAGAAGCATCGTGCCAGTCACTGTCCCCCTGGAGAAATCACACCAATTGCCATTTGGAGAATTAATTCAGTGACCTATGGTAATTCTAAGATTCATTTGCTCTGTGCTGGCTGTGCTCAAACTAGGAATGAGAGCCGCTCTCTTGTCTCTTCACTCATGCAAAATTCATTGTGGATAATCACCTCCAGCCCCACCCCTCCAAAAACACAAAAAAAGAACATCTAATAGCAAAATCTTTCCTTTAGCTGTGGATAATTAAGATCAAACGTTTGGCTGCGCGCTGCACAGACGGATCAGTCTGTGGTACCTGCAGAGGCCAGCCCGGCCCTGCTCACAACTGCCCAGAGCGGCTTTTTGATTTGGCTGCAGTGACCTCGCTGCTCAAGGTCGACGCTCCAGTGGACTGGATCTTCAATGGTACGTAATGCCTGATGTCTATTCTGAGCTGTGGCTAACAATGAAAGAGCTGAGGGTTGACTGCAGGGATGTGCCTATGTCCATTCATCCATCTGTCAAACGTTAGTTGGGACATGTGCGAGGACGCCTCTTAACACTACACTAATTGGTCCAGAGGGGGGCGCTTCGTCAAAGGTCAACAGTTTAAGGCTGAAAGAGCTGAAAAAGATTCCCGGGTGATGCCTTCAGGCGCTCTGCAATTTAAACAATCACACTGACGGACTCGTCACTGAGGAGTCTGAACAAAGAGAACACATTTTGCATGTAATTCTAATTCTTTTTTAAATGTACATTTACACTCACACAATATCGCAAGTTATTTAAGATTGATAGAGTTATGCTACAGCAGGTCACGTCTCGTGTACAAAGCCTCATTTATGTTCACGTGCAGATGCGAGTGACTCATTTGATACGACCCAGATCGAATCAGGTCGGCGCACAAAGTACGATCAATTACAAATACTCCTGATGTCAGGAGCACACCTGTCCACAGAATACATTTCTCTTCTACTCCACCTTCACCAGCACCGTGGGTAAGACCAAAGCGCTGTTGAAGGACGTCAGCGATTAAACTGGCTACTGTTGTTGTAACAGACTGTAAACAGGTTTCTTCATGCTGTAAAGTGTCAACATGTGAGTCTATTGGACTGACTCACTTTAGGAGTAATTTGCACTCTTCTCTTTGCTGCTCAGTCAAGTGCAGACTTTTCATTTCCATCCCAAACCAAGGTTTTTATACGTAGCTGCTTGTTTATTGTAAATCCATTTAATAAATGAGGCTCCTGGTGTAATCAAGCCCGACACCAGCGGCCATCATTCCTCACAGTCTCCCATAGCAGTCATTACTGTGTGCTAAAGACATCTCAAATTCACCTGCCAATGTGTTCGTTCCACGGCAGTGATCGAGTCACAGTCGGGTGTGAGGCAGGTAAACAGGCGGCGCGCTGACAGCAGCCCCGTGACGAGCGCTCACACAGGAGGCTTTATCAAGGAGAAGCATCTCCGAGTGAAAACATAAAACCCGACCGTCTGTGCGAGAGCGAAGCTTTCTGTCAAAACAACAGCTTCCTGATGACAGCACAAACTTTTATTACTGTCAGTTTCCTTCTGAATTCTTTAAAAAAGAAAAACAACATTTTTGTTTTTTTTAGTAAACAGGAAAATATCCCGTGGCTAATGATGGCGGCGGCGGCGTTTGATGTCATCTGGGATGCCGAGGAGAAAACTGAGTGGTTTCCATGACGGTGCACGATTATTCATTACCTCTGAGACTCTGTCACACTCACACATGCCTGACTGTGCTGGTATCTCTGTGAGGACTCTCACTGAAATAACACATCCTAACACAAACCAAGCCTGCGCCATCAAACGGCCCTTTGAACATCCGTCCCAAAGTGAGGTCCATCCCTAAATGTCCTCATTCCTGCGGTCCAAAATAGAACGTTGTCCCCACAAACACAGATACAGACATGCAAGTACGACACCTCCACCACACAGATATAACAAATACTTTTTCTTTTACACAAGAGGAAGGCTCGTGCAACACCTCGTTTACAGTTCATGCAAAGTAGAAGAAATTAACCAGCAGTTTCCCAGTGATTAGACCGAGCATCAACACCCTCCACCTCTGGTTAATCACGTTTGTGCAAGGTGATTGCACAGTTTGCCTGGTGGAAGGAAACCTGTCTCCAATCAATCTCAGTTGAATTTGGACCAATTGCAATAACTCTCAGACAGACTGACGAGGATTTACAAATACCTGCAGACCGACTGCAAACATGCAATCAGTCCAAGTCAGTCTGCACCGATGAGCAGAACTCGTCACTGATGAGTTACCAAACTGTTGTATTCATGTAAAAAGCAAAGTGCTGAGCGTCATTTTGGAAATAAACTGAGGTCCTGCAGCAACAACAGTTTTGTTGGTGCTGCTGTCACCTGCCTGCAACCAAAGTCTGGATCTCGAGAACTGTTCTCAGAGACCTTTCATACGGCACGAGAATAAGACAGCGAGAAGCAGAAGGTCAGCAGGTGCATTCAATAGCAGCGAGCAGCCAGCTGTCATAGTAACAGCAGACAGGTTTGCATCTGCAGAGCGAGATCAGAGCCATTTAACACAAAACCACCAGCACAGTCTGAACGATTAATAATTATTTCTGTGCCGATTTTCCTGATGATGCTAACAGAATTCCTGCTGCGCTTCGGACTCATCGTCACCATAAACTGAACCTGTGGCTCGGCTCATATGATCAGTAAATATTACAGGCAGGGCGAAGCCACAGGCCCCGACCATACGCTAAAGTAACTCACTGAGATCTGATGGCGGGGGGAAAGAAAATGAGTTTGGCAGAAATGTAACCATAGCAACAGCAGCAGGTAGCATCCCTGGCTGGAGACTGTACTATAGAGCAAAACGAGACTGCAGCGAGAGGCTTTTAGGGACAGCCTCTGTGTTCAAACTGATGTTGTCACCTGACAGATTTCTTCCCAACACTGATGAGCACCTGTGCGGTGCACCTGCACGTTGATGGATCCAACCAGCTTCTCTCATCCAGATGTGGATCCCAAGAGAACAAACACCGTGGCAACCAAAAAGCTCACCTCGCAGCCAAACTGATGCATGGATCTAAAGCAGCTGCACCCATCTGTATACGTGCTGGCACACGGTCTACAGCTATGACTTAGGTTCATTTGGATCAGACTGCCAGCATGCAGACTTTGATTTCACTGATGGGCATCATCCAGCCTTTTTTCCTGTTATTCTTATTTCTTAATTTTGATCATTGTTTTAAGGCAAACTAGCAGCTGATATTTAAATGAATTTCACAGTAGGCTGATGGTAAATGGACCGACCGGATCACAAATAGTCGGGACATCATCAGATCATCTCTTTCTAAGTGGGACTTTGAGCTCCGCCTGAACACCGAAGCACTCCGCTCACATTTGTATTTCTTGTCATTATCCTCTGAAGCTTATTAAAGACGACTGCTCGCTATAGAAACACTCACATTTAATTTCACACCTTTCTACCTCAGCTTACATTCACACCTCCCTCTATGATAATTAAATCACAGACGCACACTTTAGTCACAGTTTGCACTGAAACCATCATTTCAACTTTTGGTATTTCTGTCCAGTGTGTGTTCATCTTTATTTGTTTACATGTTTGTTAGTCAATGAATGCTGCACATCACTGATTTACCCGTCTGTGTTTACTGAGATTTTACACACTCTGGTACTGAACCTTTGAATTACTGAATAAAATCAATATTTTCTATTAATAAAACACAAAAAAAACCAAAACAAAACAAAAAAAAAAAAACAGCGTTGCGTCGCCTCATTGAAGTTTGCTGCATTCGTTCATGCACAGCTCTCTGAGCTCTGCAGCAGCTCCATTCTTCTCTCCTTCAGTCGTTCTGTTGCAGATCTGCTGCTGTGCTTGGATCTTTGTCCTGTTGATGACCCGGTTTGGTCCAAGCTTCAGCTGTGGGACACACGGCCTCACACTGACTCTACAGAGGAGCTCATGGTCCACTCAGATCATCATCCCTCCTCCTCCACGCTCACCATGGCTGGTAATTTTCCTCTTAATTCCTATGGAAGCAGTGAATGCGGACTTGGTTTTTAACAGAACTGCAGAGTCGTATCAGAAATGCCTTTTTCACATGACGGTAACTATCAAATCTCCAGATATGCTGTAGCATTTTCGACAGATCACCGATTCCTAAGGAGACGATTCACCGGGCGACACAACTCGTCTCGAGGTTAAGCCACACGGTGAAAAATGCCCACAGCAGGCTGAGATGCAGAGGACCTCTTCCTGCTTCCTCGTCAGTTTCGAGGAGATAACAGAAGTGAAAAAAGGAGATTTCCAAACACCTTAGAAACTATAATTCATCAATCATCCCAAATCGTTCTTGCTGCAGTCCAGACGTGCTGTACGCATCAAGTTATCTGACTCAAATGTCACACAGCAGAGGGTCCCTGCACGTTTGCTGTTTGTGCTGATCTCACATGAGCAGGAACCCAGATTCTGCTCCTGCCGACACTCGCTGTCAGTAAAGATGAATGTTTGAGACCTCACAGCATCTACCAGTGACATTACAAATTCCCCCCTCTCCCCGCCTCGCTGCTAGGCTTTGTTGCCCGAGGTGTGGTCCTCTCCGAGTCCTCGGAGAGCCCGAGTCACTGATGTGATGAACAGGCCTCAAAGCTTTGGCGTGAAGCCTCCCGCTGCTATCTTTCATCTGAGCCGGGCAGCGAGGAGTTTGGAGGTGATGCGCCGCTTAAACGATGAAATATGACCCGTAGCTCGAGGCTGCTTCGCCCTCGACCCCCTCCCGCAACAACATCCACCTCTCCTCGACAGCCCTGCTTTAAACGTGACGAATGACAAAGGCGCACCAAGGGCAGCTCTGTGGCAACACAAGGACCCCGAGTATCGTGTGAGGAGTTATCCTGCTAATCTCTTAATAAAAAGCGACATGCGGGCCTCAGCTGGCCACGCATTTATATTCCACCGATGCTGTGAAAGTTTCACGCAGCCTCTGATAGGGATGACCCACAGTCTGGAAACTTGAGCATCAAATCGTCTTCTCGTGGCTCATGAGGCGAGGGCGCGCAGAGAGGAGGAGCCCACGTGAAGCAGATGAGCGCTCGCCTCGTCGGCGTCTCAGAGCTTCTTTCTTCTCGCTGCCACTTCCGTTCGTTCTGTGCGCTCTGTACCAGATCTGTCAGTCACATCAACCTGGCTGCTTCCCCCTCCTCCTCCCGTCTGTACAGTTTCACCAAGTCACCAAGGCAACGGACGGATGCTGCTCTACCAGTCTCCTCTTCCTCCCCTCCCCTGACGGCAGTCATCAGTCTCCCGCGGCCGAAGCAGAGGCAACGCAGACCTCGATTAAAACGACTGGTCCTTTAGGTGACTCACACGCTGACATTTCAGTAGCAGATGGATGAGGGACGGACGCTCCGGCACGTCGATTGGGAAACACTCACTGTTTAACGGCAAAGAGCGCCGCTGTCACTGTGCGTTTAACCGTCCAGCACACGGATGAACCACATTCATTCATGTTGTGAACTGATTGTTCGAGCTAGCTCAGTCAGTCTCAGGTTCACTGGTTTTATACAGACAGCCTGCAATCATCTTGTGTTGGGGTGAACTGTCCTTTTAAAAGTAAATTTACACTCTTGCCTCTGGCCTTGGTGCCATTCATCCAGCTCGATTATTTTAGTGCGACTTCCTCAATTTTGGAGCCTGTGGAAATGAAACTAGATGTTACTGGATGGCTTGTTAAACGGAGCAGAAGTTTCAAAAATCATGACTTCATTTCTTTCTCTTTGCAGAAATTGCATTTAAGAACAACTGTAACATTACTGCACTTGTAGTTTGGCCTAATTTTAGTTCTTTCCATTTCTATATTAAGTAATGTTGGTTTTTAATCTTTGTGTCCTGTCTGTTTGAATCAAACTCCGGAGATGCAGGATCTTCCTTGGACACGGTTGCCGCGCTCTCTGTATTCCCGTCCAGACCTCGAGGGTTTGGGCGTCCAGGAGGCCTCTTCTTTCCATCCATCAGCCTCCTGGGGTGTGACTGGCATTTCCACCTTCTTTCATTTGGACGCCAACGATTTCCTGTTCCTGAGGCATTGATTTCCATTTGCATTGTTGATGGACGCGCAGCCTCTCACCAGGAAACACCAAAGTTTAACACTTTGCTTCGGTTATTTGTTTTAGCCCCCACAAAGCAAATCAAGCACATAAAGTTTGTATAATCAAATGAATACACATCACATTTTTTCCTGGCCAAAACATAACATTTAATACAGCATGTGGAAGTTGAGGAATATTTTTCTTATTTGTAATGGTAAAAAAAACCAAACCCCAGGCCCATGACAGGTGACCCCTCACACCCCGCCCACCACCTGTTTGACCCGCTGCCCTCCGGTGGGCGCCTCAGGTCAATCAGGTCCCACACCTCCAGCCTCACTAACAGCTTCTTCACCCGGGCCATTCAGACTGTTAACAAACACCATCACCCCCCACCCACCAATCTGAGCCACGGCCTGAGCGACCCCCATCACTCAGGACTCTATTTACAGTCTTTTCTTGGCACTGTTCTCTTTTGACTGTGACACACACGGGGTGATATCTGAGAAAATCACGGAGCACTTCCAACGCTGACTTGGATGTTTTCTATGATTAAAGTGGTGAACGGATCTAGAATAAAGAATTGAGGGGAAAAGATGATAAATTCAGAGACTTTAAAATTTATTTGTTTTATGTAAAATTTAAATTTTACATAAAACAAACAGAGTTTAGTGTAGTTTTAGTTAAGGAACCACAAAGACATCCACAGATCATTCATTGTTCCAGTTTTAGTCTCTGGTCTTAAAGTAAAATAAAAAGTAAAATATTAAAATGTTGTGAGAGAAACTGAACAGAGGCTCCATCGGATGCAGATGATTCTGCCGGAGGTCACTTCCTGTGAAAAGCGAGTTTTTCCTTCGTAGCAGGATGTCGGATTGTTCGGGTTTCTCTCTATTATTGAACTCTTTACGCTACAACATGAAGTGCAATGAGGTGACCGTTGTTGTAAACTGGCACCATACGAATAAATAAACCTGAATGGAATTTATTAGTATTGATGGGAAATCATTTCCTGGATCGAATTCAACCATCAAAGCATAAAATACAAAGTAATGCAGAATCGAGTGTGTGGTGATGGACGCAGAGAGAAAAGCTTCATCACGGGTTGAAGGTTGAATCATCCATTTCAGTCTGAGATTCAGGGCTGAGCCACCACACATCCAAAAATACAAACTGACCATGTGACTGCTCAGCGCCGGCCATTTATCAAAGCTTTCACTGCAGAAAAACAGGTGAAGCTAAACTGAGTGTTAGAGCAGGCTAAGCTTCCAGTGAGCAGGAAGGGGAACGCAAGCCCATCCTGGGTCTCTGAAGCCCGACTACCTGCTGCAGTGACGTGATAAAAACAAGCACCTGACACACTGTGATCGGCACATCAGAATAGAAAAGCCTCTCAATGTCATTGTACATGTACAACAAACTTATGGACGCCAACAAACAACAATATTGTTGCATTTTCTACTTTTTGCTTCAAATGTCTTCTTTGCATCCGTGGAAAAGGAAAAACCCATTTTTAACTGGTTTAACTGTTTTATTTTGTTCGGACACTGGAGGAAAACGGTGAGAAATATTGAGATGGACACGCACTCAGTAACAGCAGCAAATATCTAAACTTCACTCGCCTGTCATCTCATCATCAACAGTCTTACCCCAAAATCAAAGAAGAAGAATCTTAAACAGCTTTTGTGGAAAAAAAACAGTTGAGCAAAGTCACAAATCCATAAACCCACATCCATGTTTATGCTTCCACTTTAATTCCGACTTAAACCGAAGAACATTAAGCTGAAGGTAATCCTCCGAGCGCACGGACGCCATCAGCACGTCTGCATGCAAGAGCTAAAAGCCAGCATTAAAAATATGATCTTAAATTTACTTTATTTTATGTCATTTTAATTTGTCATCATTACCTTGAAATGAGCTGCTGGGAGCTGTGATTTAATGGAGCGCTGCTACGCTGCATATTGCACTGCAGTAAATTTCTCGCCTCTATAAAACGATGTATTGATTCAACAGTAAAACTACACTCAAAATTCCACTTCTTGGTTCTATAACTCAGGCATATAAAAAGAAATTCCTCCGCTAATTCTTCATGACGTGTGGCTGCAGATGATGACAGAGTGAAAGCACACATGAAGGTTTAGAGCAGGACTCCTGTGCAGCGCGTGTTCACACTTTCTGTTTAATTCCCAGCTCTGGTTTTAACGCAGCATCACCACAGGATCAATTAACGTAACTGTGTTAAAACGCTGGCGACACAAAGCCTGCTGGGAGCTCGGGGGGCGGGGGGACGCCTCCTGGCAGCAGAGGAATTAGCCTGGATCAAAGCTCGTTTCCAGCGCTGGGTTAAAGGATGTGGAGCAGCTGGGACTTCCAGCTCATCGCCACATGATGAGCTCAAACCATCGTGTGTGGCTTCCTTGCATCTGGCCTAAACAGCGCAAAGGTGCAATCGCCCTGAAATCCTTTGAGAAGGAGTTTTTCTCAGGTGTAGCACTTTAACTGGAAGCAAAGCACACACCCATGCATGATGAGCACATGACTAAACAGAGCCAGCAAACAGAAACGCCTTAAACTGCAGAGTTACAGCTGAACTCAACTCTCCTCCGGCCCTACACTAATAAAGCGCTCTGAGGTGACACTGGGCTGGGTTAGTCACTCTGTGACGGCATCCACATTTCAAATGTGGGATTTTTATTGTGTATTTATGCCAAAAAGATGAAACGACATCCTGATAGAAAGAACTTTTTTTCCTTTCTTTTCCCACCTGCTTCCTTTAAGTGTGTCGCTCCCTGCGGCGTTAACATACAGCCTTCATCGTGCCCTCAATATGTCAACTGACTAACGGGTGCTGGGAGGGAGAGATCCACCACTAAACGGGCGGACGAGGAAACATTACACATGGATGTAACTCCCCGCTCGCTCAGGTAGGAGAGCCGTGTGCCGCTTTGATGCCAGTACGAGATACTGGGAGAAACACAAAGAGGTTGGACGCTGATGACGTCTCCCGTATTAGCCAGCATGCAGAGAAGAAAGGACGCAGACAGAAAGAGAAATAAATGGGTTTGCCTCCGAGAGTTTTATCTTTTAATTGCATCAATATCAGGCGTGGATAAGCATGTGCAGGCAGGACATTATGTTTTGTTGTATTTAGCACTCTCCATTTCTAATAATTACTTAACAAACCATATGAGTCTCATCGCACAGCAACTACATGGCTGTCTGAGGAGACTCTGAGGTTTTGGTTAGACCCTGAATGGAAGTAGTTCGACAGCAACAGATGTGTGACTTTACTCATTTATCTTGGTTATCAGTCACAGTTACACCTGTAATCATACAGATGTCTGATTACACTCTTTGATTTGATCGGTAACTGAAGTACCGGCTGTAGGATGTCCAATCAGGGATCTCACAAGGAGACAGCGTGGTGACCAATCGCTGGACAGCAACCAGGCAGGTCAGCAGGAGTGGGATGCACAAATACTTTGGGTCGTAGACTTGCTGAATGCTGCTCGTGAGATTTTTGGATTCATTTTTTTATCCAGCTGCGGCTCAAAGAAAGCTCGTGAGTATTTCAGAAAGACATTCGATGAAAAGCTAACATAAATGTAAAGATTCACTTCTGCACTTATAACTGTACAACATATTTCTACTGAATATTCCTGTGAAAACACATAACCTGACATAACCACATAACCAGCCTGACGTGTTTGACTCAGTGACGTAAAAGTCACTGTACGTGCCAAAGTCAGGTCCTCAACAGAAAGCCATCATTGGTTGCTCTGGACTCTGAAATTAACAATCCATTAGCAGTAGATACGAGCACTTAGAGTTTAAAAACGACCCAGCAAGTAAGGACTGTAGGCGAGAGCTGTGATTAGTGTGTTCAGTGGTATTGTTAGGTTGAACAGGCATCGGGGAGGCTGTGGGAAGATGACAGTTAGCACCTGCCACAGGCTAATCGCACGGACAGGGTGAAGCGGGCTCTCGTACTGGTGTTTCAGGGAAACAGGACTCACTAAAAGCCACAATCTTGAGATTAACCAAAGTCAGTGATAATCCATCTGTCAGTGCAACAACTGGGATTAACTTTTGATTCTTCATCTGCAAAGGTAACTGAACCTGAAGGTGGAGACAGATTCCACCTGTTCTCCATTTATAACGACAGGAGAGTGGAGCTGTGTCTGTCATTATGAGTTCTTTGGTTTTAAGGATGTTCAGCTTCAGGTTGTTCTCTGAGCCCCAGCAGGACAGGTTCTCTACCTCCGCCCTGTACGCTGTCTCGTCTCCATCAGAGATGAGCCCAACCATGGTGGTGTCATTGGTATACATGATGATGACGTTGGTTGGGTGGGTTGGTGTGCAGTCATAGGTGTACTGTGCAGTGGGGGCTGAATACGCCCTGTGGGGGATCAGGTGCTGAGTGACGGGGGGGGGGGCACTGATTGAGAAAGTGTTTGATCAGGGAGATGATGACCGGGGGGATCTGAAGGTAAACAGCACATGTGTACAGAACATACATGTACTGCATGTATTATATATATCAGGTGTGCTCCCAGCAGGTAAACTGAGCTGTATGTCTCATTCACTGCTGAGAAGCTGAGAAGTGTTTGTGCTTCTTTAAGGCTGAAACCTCTGTGGGCCCATTTAATTAACCCGCCTTTAATACCAGTTTAATGGAAATTAGTTTCAGAGCCCAGCATGGACTCCATGTGCCGTCTCTCAGATTTGGGTCTCCTGCTATTCTCCACCAACTGTGCTATAATTATACTTTGGCAGTGGGACAAAGAGCGGACTCTGGCTTGTTGCGTTAGCATAAACGTATGTCAGCATTTCACTCTGCATGCTTACATGCTGTTTGACCTAAATGATTATTTACCATCAACAAAGACACATAATTAGCTGTGAAGAGTTTCTCGTTCGCGGGCGGCAGCCATTACTGAACGCTTGATGACACTTAACGATCAAAGCAGATGATTGGCAGGTAAGTTCTGAACATAATCTTCAAATTCATCCATTTATTATGGCGAGCTATGCTAATAAAGCTTGACTTCTGGAGATGAAGACTGAAAACAATGAAACCATGCACTCTTGTTCTAAAACGAGATCTAAAACATTCACTTCTAAGTTTTCATGGCCGTGTGATGAACTTCATCCAAGTGTCAGTGCAAGAGACCTTTAATGACAACCTGAGACAGATGAGGAGGAACGTCACAAACACTTTAAAATCCATCATGTTTGTCTTCAGCAGTAGACCACAGTAACGAGGTCCCTCCGCTCTCTGGTCTTCACTGTACTACACGTGATTATTCACTAGCCAATTAGCAATCAGCAAGGCCATAAATCTGAGCTCTAAGAAGATGTGAATACTTCATTTCCTGCTCTGCTGAACAGGAATCGGATGAGAAATAAATATATAAACGTAGCGGGTGAACACAGACACCGCAGCCGTTCCGCTCATTTCCTCGCTCGCCCTCTCTTTTATGAAATGTGTTGAAGGAGGCAGCTGCTGTCTGACGCATGACAGCAGATTAAACCGTGTGAGAAAATAAGACAAAATGTGTGAAGCTGTGCGATCGTACCGTGAAGGTGTAGTGACTGCCGCGGGGAAGTAAAGTCCAGTTAATTTGGTTTCCATTAAAGTGAGTTTCAGGCGCAAAAGTGGGAAAACACAATTTTGTTATAGAAAAATCTAATGTTCTTTCAGGTTCATCTTATGAGTGAAATCGTGTTATTTTTATGGTTTCTGAGCCTTAAAGCAGAAATCCAACATTCGGTTTCCTCTTTCTGTTTTTGATCAAACAGCTCGTCTCGGCCAACGCTGCGTTAATAAAAGCCTTGCATCCACAGTAAGCACCGCCTCCTCGAGCTTCTAGCCAGTAATCTGCGATTACTATTAAATCATGTCTTTGTTATGTAAACAATCACATTTAAAGCAGTAAATACTACAGTGTGTAAACAGGCGTATATCAACCCTACTGATGATGTTTGAACTTCTTTGTCATTCCCAGAACATCAAATATCACCAGTTTGTCAAAGTCGCTGGTTACCACCATGATGAGAAGAATCTGTCACAGCTGCACAAGCAGGCTGGGTAAATGTACCACGTGTGCATGAATACACCAAGTTACTTTGTGCACAGTCCTCAGTCTATTGCACTGTTTGGTGTTGCACGCCTTTGTTTTGCAGTTTTACACATAGCACTTTATGTAGTCGTGTGCTGACTGTCTGTCATATGTAGCACCGTGGTCTTGTTTCACTGTGTACTGTAGCTCTGCACACGGTTGGAATGACAATGAAGCCACTTGACATGAAGTGAAGCTGCTGTTGGCGAACGCCTGCAGCCGACGGCACTTGCTTCTTCTTCTTGTTCTCGTCTTTGGCCTGTTGTTGCCGCTGCTTGGTGGTTTTTTGGCAGCGTTACTGGTGGTCGCTGTTGTTGGCCGGTTGTGTTGGTGTGTTGTAAGGTTGCGCTTTGTGTGTCAGTGCTACCATACATGCTTAATGCGTCTATATTTTTATAAAAACCTACAATGTTTTCCTCAACACAATCAATTTTTGACACCTCACAAACAAGACATGACCAGTAATTGAATCAATTAAATCGTTACTTAATTACTATTGAAACTTTCTTGTAGTCCAAGATTGGAATGAAACAAACCAAACAACCATTAAAATACAACATTAAACCTCTTCCCTGTTATCGGTCTCTAATGTTTGAGCGAGTGCAGCTAACTCACACGTTACCATTAGCAGCCTGCAGGATGACATGCGTCTGCTGCCCATCAGCACCTAATGTGTCATTTTCCTGCTATTTTCACTTGGAAACACTCAACCCATTATTTCTATTCAATGGGGCAGAGTGACCTGCATTTAATATGGTTATAGGAACCTACTGGTATTTAGAGGCGGCCACCTACTGGTTACATGTGTGACACTGATGATAAGTAATAACAGTCATTTAAGGCTGACAGCATGAGAAAAGAGTAAAAATCTACCTGAAAGGTGAAATGGTTTTAAAAGCACGTCACACATCTGCTGAGCATCACTCCACGACGATTGGAGAATTATTACTCCACAGATACTCATCTTAGTGCAGGGATATGAAACTTCAAGTGAATCTGAGAGCACGAGTCTTTTTTTTCCAAATATTAGGAGGCAGTTCTTCCTAATATGCGTTACAGTAAAAGACACTCTGGCTTTATTTATGGCTGAATTCAGCTGATAGGTTTTTAAGTTAATGAGGAAGTACTGCAGCATAGTTTGCATACCTCCTGTTCGACCAACGACGACCTAAACATCGTGTCAGACTGGTATAATTGGTTCCCATTAAACACACGTGCTACAGTGTTGCCATCATGGCCCGGTGTTGGTTTTTGCTGCCATGTTTGATCAGGGCACATCCTTCACTGAGGACATTTGTCCAATCAGAAACACAATTTATGCATTTATTACTTCCAGGCTGGACTACTGTAATTCATTATTATCAGGATGTCCTAAAAACTCGCTGAAAAGCCTTCAGTTAATCCAAAATGCTGCAGCAAGAGTCCTGACAGGGACTAGAAAGAGAGAGCAGATTTCTCCTGTTTTGGCTTCCCTTCATTGGCTTCCTGTTAAATCCAGAATTGAATTCAAAATCCTGCTCCTCACATACAAGGTCTTAAATAATCAGGCCCCATCTTATCTTAATGACCTTGTAGTACCATATCACCCTATTAGAGCACTTCGCTCTTGCACTGCAGGCCTACTTGTTGTTCCTAGAGTATTTAAAAGTAGAATGGGAGGCAGAGCCTTCAGTTTTCAGGCCCCTCTTCTGTGGAACCAGCTTCCAGTTTGGATTCAGGAGACAGACACTATCTCTACTTTCAAGATTAGGCTTTCTCTGTATAATTGAACAGTTTTTACCTTACAATATAAAACACCTTGAACGACTGTTGGCCGTTGTGTTGGTGCTGGCTGTTTTTTGGAATCTATAGATGTGACGTCTGCCGCGACAGAAAGATTCAAACATTTTAAAAACAGCTGATTTTAAAGATTTTTTTTAAAATACCAATAAGCTGATAGCATTGTTTTTGGTGACCAACGAGACTGGATAAGACGAGCTTCCACTAGAAGAAAATGATTTATACTAAAAGACAAAAACATTGTACACAATCTGGGGACTGGAAAGTTGAACGGACTCTGCAAGATCCAAAGCAGCTTTTTGTAATTTTATGTCTCAAAATTCATCCTAAGTGTCGACCTTTAAAATAAACGGGGCTGTGGACATCCACCCATGTTAGTGTGCTGATCAATGAACACCTCAGTTACAATACTAAGGTTAGCAAATCCAAACAGCTTTTAATTTTCTTTGAGTATGAGTGAATATCACTGCAGTAGTGTTACAGAGTGACCCCAAGATTTCTGCTGTGATTCGCCTCTTTTAGACGAAGGAAACCTTCCTCATGCTGTGGCAGCACGAGGAATACTTCACCTTTTTTTAAACAACATGCAACAAAAATGCAATTTGTTCCAATAACTGTTATTTCAGCTCCTTCAGTTTGAACTCCTTCAGCACACAAGCACAGCACTCATTTCTTTGATTCCCTTCGTTATTTCTGCCTCGCTGTTTTCACCGGGTTTCTTCTCTCCTGTCATTTGCATCTGTATTTGAGACGCTTATAGAAACCCCACAGGCTTTTTGCTTCCTCACCTCAACAGTCTACGCCTCATTCCTCAGAAAATAATAATAATTTTAAGAAACAACTAAATGAAATAAATAAATAAGTGAGACTTTGACATGTGTCCTGATCTCTGGAGACTTTGGAGAAAGAGGCATGTAGGTATAGAAAGATAACAAGAAAGAGTCTTTGCACAGCACTGAAACGACAATGCTTATTAAAAGTAACTGTTGAAGGATGAAACGATGCTCAAAGAGCTGCAGAGGGGGAAGATTTTTGCTTCCAATTTAGTTTCACACCTTAAAAGTCTCCGTGTGCCGTAGGTGCTGAAGATTACAGACGTGGGAATGAAGCCCGTGATTATAACAGTCAGGCTTACATTTCATCTCATTACGATAATAACCAGGGAATGAAATTAACACTCGAACGTCCTGTTGGGGAGCCCGTGAATACCCTCAGGAGCTGAGACACACGTCAAATCTGTGCTGCACAAACTGCCACAAATCAACACATTGGGAAGACGTTTCCACGCGTCCTCCTCTAACAACACCGGCAACCCCCAGAAACACGACATGTAGATTTCAGCTCGCCATGACTCAGCAGAGAGCAGACGTGTAAACAGCACATGTCACAATGCAAAGGCAGCCCCTTCTCATTTCATACCATCCACATACGTGCAGCCTCTAGAATCACACTCTCATCGCAGCGCATCAAAACCAACATGGCAGACGGCGCCGGCGAGCTGGTAGTTTGGCACACGGGACATCAAGAGGAGGAATTATGTGTTAAAGTTATGTAGAGGCTACCTGCCCCTGAACCTAACAACCTCAGTGACTCCTTCATATCACGCCTGAGATTCTTTGTCATGACCTCAATCTGTTTTAAGTCCAGACTTCAACTCGTCCGCTCCGAAACCTTCCTTTTTTCGATCAGAGGTGGACTTGCTGCTGTGTTTTGGATCATTGGGCTGATGGACATCATCCTCCTTCGTCAGAAGGATGATGTCCTGACGAGGAAGAGCAGCCCAGACCATCACACCACCACCACCACCGTGCCTGCTGCTGTGATCTCTTTATGAAACACTGTTAGTTTGATGCAGATGTGACGAGACTCGAGCGTCTGTAGATGTTGTTCTGGGTTCTTCTGTGACCTCCTGGATGAATCGTCGATGCTCTTGGAGTAATTTTAGTTGGTTGGTCATTCCTGGGAAGGTTCAGCACTGTTCCAGGTTTCCTCCATGTGTGGGTAACGGCTCTCACTGTGGTTCTCTGGAGTCCCAAAGCCTTAAAAAGTCTCTGTGACCCTTCAGACTGATGATGTCACTGACTCTGGTTCTTTAGATCGTGGCGTGATGTGCTGCTGTTTGAGATCTTTCAGCCTGCTTCACTTTATTTGTTTCAGCAGGTGTGACAGAGATCAGGTTGGGTCTGGATTGTGAAATTGAACTCGTGTTGTATTTACTCGGTTATCTTTTGTCTGATATTAAAATTTGTTTGATGAACTGAAACAACATAAAAGTAAGAAATCAGAATGTGGCCAAATCCTTTTTTCACAGCCCTGTTTCTAAACTTCAGCATAAATCCGACATTAGTCACAAGTTTATCAGGTTGTGTCTTGCTTCATATTTGTGATATTTGTGTTTTATTCTTACTCGCAGGTTAGGTTCAGACACCAAAAACCTACATCAGGTTTAGGAAAGGCCCAACATTAAACAAGTGTAACCTGTACTTACATTTTATTTATATATTTTAGCATCCTCTCCTTCATTATTTGAGTGTTTTGTTAAACTCAGAGTATTTCCAGTCTGAGCTAGAAAAATAAGAACGACAGTGAAACGTTCGACCAGGTCAGACTGACTCACGACTCGTGATTAGGATCTCCAACTCTGATGCCAAGAATAAAACCTCATGAAGGTGATTTCAGGGAAACTACAGAACACAGGACTTCATAAAACAGATCACCTGACCAGCTGCAACAGTCTTTACTTGACATGATTCCTTTCTCACTCACTATGTGTTAATAGACCTCTCTGCATCGAATCATATCTGTTATTAATCTCTGTCTCTCTTCCACAGCATGTCTTTATCCTGTCTTCCTTCTCTCACCCCAACCAATCACAGCAGATGGCCCCGCCCCTCCCTGAGCCTGGTTCTGCCGGAGGTTTCTTCCTGTTAAAAGGGAGTTTTTTTTCTTTTTATGAGTCCTTGCTCATAGGGGGCCATATGATTGTTGGGTTTTTCTCTGTATGTATTATTGTAGGTCTACCTTATGATATAAAGCACCTTGAGGCGACTTCTGTTGTGATTTGGTGCTGTGTAAATAAAGTTGAATTGAATTATTTCAGGTTTCGTTTCTCTGCGTGTCTCCAGTTGGCAACGCAGACGACTCTTTACAAAAAGGACGTCAGTCTGCAGCTGCGTGACTGTCCCCTTTACAACATGAACCCAGCACATCACAAAAATGTAACTTATTAAAGGGACTCATGCTCAATGCTCATTTCCACTTCCAGTTCATAATCATCATATATCTCACACAGGGTCTCACAGCCCCTCAGTTTATCCTCCATTTGACATGAGCAGTTGAAGCTCCTCTGCCTTTATGATTCCCCTCATAAACAGAAGGCCTGACCAGCAGGTGGGTGGGTCTTCCGACCACATCTCTCCCACTCATCCAGCTGTGGAACAGGATGTGTTTGACAGAAAATAAGGAAAGTTGGAGTAGATCGCCTCTAAAATGTAACAGGAGGAGCTGGGAGTTGGTAAAAGTGACTCTTCTCACCAGTGTTACACCCAGTTCACAGACAACAGTACTGGGATGAATTTTCGGTGCTTTCCTGGCGCTTCTCCAGGCTGCTGAACCTGAATGGACATCACTTTGCCTCTGAGGCAAAAGTCTGGAGAAGTGGTGAGAAAGATGCACTAAGTTCATATCTAACTAACTTTGGGTTGGGGCACATGTCACCACCGTTACCCGATGATCCAGGATAGCCGTCATTAAAGCTTTCAAACCCTACAAAACAAAAGGAGCGTGGGAGCACGGGACTCCATACGTCATTCGTGTCGCAGATTTATAACTCGCCTGAAACATTTCTTCCCCGTCATGGAGAAAATGATGTTTTGCACAAATCTGTTCCGAGGCCGCTCAGAGGAAAATGGTTGTGCTCACAGTCGAACGTAAAATCAATCAGGTTTGTAATGGTCTTCACCGAGAGCATGACAAACAGCCACGGAAGCGCCGAGCTCTCCAGAAAGAAAGGGACGCAATCGCTTTCCTTCGCCAGCACGTGCCCAACTTGAGAGGCCTTCTGTAAATAAGACTTTACTCTACGGACCGGCATATTCCCCCGAACGATCTTCCTTAAAACGAGTGCCAATTACAAGCCCGAGTCGGCCTCGCCCGCAGCGTAGCCGCACGTTTGAAATTTAAATCCGAGGCGACGTCGGAGGATGATAGACGCGGCTTTACGAGAGATTTGAACACAATCCCCAGTGATGAGGTGAGGCGATACAGATCACTTTCACATGTGGAGGACTCGCCATCTGCTGCTTTGAGGAAAAATCCTCCTCTTCTTCAAAGGGCTGCCACGTAAACAGGTGGTGATTTAAGATTGGAAGACAAACAGAGAAAAAGGCAGAGACGGGAGGAGGGCTGAGGTGCACTGAGCTGATAATGCCACAAAAACGGCAGATCGAGTCTAAATGTCAGAGAGATTCTGCACTCAGGTGAACTTTACACGACCAGCGTCCCCATTTCCCTTTCCATCTGCATATGCCTGTGCAGCTGTGTGATGCTGCTCTGCCTGATCGCCCCCCTCCTCCAGAAAGAGGCCTCTTTATGCATTCAGCTACAATATAGGG
Organism: Oreochromis niloticus; assembly: GCF_001858045.2. Lineage (NCBI taxonomy): Eukaryota > Metazoa > Chordata > Actinopteri > Cichliformes > Cichlidae > Oreochromis > Oreochromis niloticus. The sequence goes on along the minus strand of NC_031972.2, from coordinate 1,153,308 downwards.
GCTCAAAGTGAGCAGCACTCAGACTCAGATTAGGCTAAATTAGGGTTCGGAGCTGCTCTGCTCTGTGCGCCGACAGGAACACACTTTTAGAAACATCTCTTTTCCCACAAAAGCGGCGTCTCTCAAACAGAGAGGAGCTGCCATCCGGGGAAAATCACAGAGGAGGACTTGTCTTCCTGCCTCCTGTCACAGATTGCCTCAAATAACAAAAAATTAGGGAAAAAATGACAGAATCATCGTCATGCCATCAAACAGCTGGAAAAGGCTGTCAAATCTGTCAATTTCACTGTGTGAAATCTCAGTTTTGTGGGTCTCAGAGCAGCTGGAGGGACTGCAGCTTCTCCGGTTTGAACAGGTTGAATCAGTGTGTGTGACGCTCACAGGAACATCGATGGAGCGGAGGACGTCTGGGACCGAGGACGGACGGCTGAGACATTCCCAGGCTGCACGCGTTTGCCTGCGCACAGAATACGCAGAAAATCCATATAAATGCAAAACTCACCACCTCCCCGAGTTACCAGACTTACAATCCTGCAACGTTGTCCAGATCTTGCATTAGACGGATGGATCAATGGACCAACCAAACTTTCCAATCACAACTTGTATAGCAAAATCATCAAAAGTGGTTTGGCCTCCAAACCTGGAGGAACATACCGTCCACAAACCCATCATCTCCTTTCGCAACAATAAGCTGCACATATAACGTGGAGAAACTATCAAATAACAACTTGGTTTCTAGCTAAAACTTAAAAATCGCTTCCAGAAATCCTTTTAACTTGCCTGCCTAGAAACTCTTTCTGCTTTAAAAATGTCACTTTTATTTAAAACTCTTTCCACGAGCAGGCGGGACCAGCTTCTGACCGGAGAAAAATTCACTTGGTTGATGTTTTTCCCTGAGATGCATTTGCAATTTGTTGTTCAGCGACTGAGTGTCTGTTTAACCAAAGGAAAACACTGGAAGAAAACGTGCATACATCCCTGCTTTAATGTGTTTCTGACTTTGAGGCTGCAGTGTGTTATCACAGCTATAATCTAGCCGTTAGACCAACGGCTCAGCTTTGACGCTTTGACAAAAAAATTATATTAGTTTTATAAATGACTCATCTCCTTGTAGCCATGAAATGTCAGATAAAGAGCGCTCCTATTGTTCTCGCTGAGCTAAGCTTTCAAAAGCAGCCGCCATCTACAGAGAGAAAAACAATATAACAAATGTTGGGAACGCGTTCTCCATCAGAGCTCGTGAACTTTTAAAATACTGCAGCCGCTGTTAATCACAGTGTTTCACTTGTTCGCGTTGCGTGGTTTCATTTGATTTCTCCAGCAGATATTTGTTATCTGTCACTTTCAGATCATTTTGACACGCTGGTTTTTTGTTGTCCTTTTCTTGCAGGTATTTTGTTCAAATATACGTCTTTATATGCAATGATGGGGTTGAATATGAGGCTGTGAAAAGGCTTCTGCATCAACACAAACCCAGCAGAGGACTGAGACTCCACGCAAAAACAAAAGACGCACCGGGAGTTTTCGTTTACATCATCACCACCCAATAATTTCTCAACAAAACAACCATTTTATGCACAGATTGTGTGTCGTTTGGTTTATTTACTCACACCACAGAGACGATGTCACCTCGTTGGACCTGGTAGTTTCTCACACTCCAACGATTCAGCAGGACGACGTCACACTTGGACCCCCCCTCTGGGTTGAGGAATGGCTAAACACAGAACAACAAACACAGTTTATAGAAAATCACTGTTCATAGATGTTATGTGTGTGTACACTTTGCATTTGGCACCAAAGTCTTTGCAATAACAGGAACCTATTAATTAAAAATAATCTCAGTTCTTAACGTCTTTTCCTGGGGTAGCACTAAACTGATTGGGAAAACCAGTAAAATCTGGCTAATAGCAAAAGTTTGTGGGTGTGGCCAAAAATCTCTCACGTTCAGAAGCCAGTCTTTGCCTTCTGTGCAGTTTTGAGATCAATGGTCAGAACCTGAAGCCGCTGAAAACTAGCCGTCAAACAAGAAGACTAGATTGGAGGGAGAGAAGCCAAATTCAGGTATGACAGCGGTCCCCAACCTCGAGTCGTTTGGTACCAGGCCGCGAGAGTTGGGTGTGAAATTTATGGTTTTCCGGGTTTTTGTCGTTATTTTTTATCACTTTTATCGTTAACTCTGTTTCCCTGGGTCTTGTCCCGTGTGTTATGAATACATTTTTTTTTCAGGTACCGGTACCGGTTTTATTTTGTTGTATTTATACGCGACACCTTAAAGGCCGGTCTGTGAAAATATTGTAGGACATAAACCGGTCCGTCACGCAAAGGTTGGGGACCGCTGGTTTATGATTTTAGTTTAACTTGATATGACCAGAACATCACTTGGTGGGAGAAGACGAGCACACGGGGAGCCAAGCCTGGTGAGGTTGGGTTGTTTTTAAATGTACACTGAGCAGGTGAGAGATGGCATCAACACGGTCCGGGTCATTTCTGCATAAGGCCACGGGTGCCGGCTCTGCACAGATAGTCCGACCCCAGGGCGCGACCTCGGAACTCGGTGCAGTCCAAAGAAACAAGCAGCATTCAGCTGCTCACACGCCGGAGCTAATGGACCAAGTCTGGGTTTGAGAGCTGTGGACTCTTCTACTGAAAACTCCTCCATGGTTGGATCCAGAGACTGGACAAGGGCTGTCACAGCAAAGACAACCACATGAAAAAGTCCATATGACACGTATGAGTCCTGTTAGTCTTTCATATGATGTATACGCATTCACTGTTTGAGGGAAAGTTTTCTATGTCTTTTCCATACGAGTTGGCAGTAACATCTAAACTTTCCCCCCATCTCTTTCTGCAATCCCAGAATTACTCCACGATGCTGAGATTGGGGGCTTTGTGGGGTCCACACCATCTGTTCCAGGACTGCTTGTTCTTCTCTGCTTGATGATAGTCCTTTATCACTCTGGATGAATGTTGGGGCTCATTGTTGTGCTGCACAATGCAGCCGAGATGATCCCACACGTCCCCGATGGATAAGAATCTGAGCATCAGATGCATATAAACTTTTTGCACAGCAGTGCGCATTATCTACAGAAATTATTTGGCCTCCCGCAGAGTAAACAGCAGGCACCGTGCTCTCACACAACACATCAGCACAACCGGTAAATAGAAAGGGAGACACACATCCGTTGGCGAGAAACTTGATGTTTACACAGGGCAAAACTTTTATTTGGTTTGCTTTAACAACTGGCGATATCCACACACAGCCTACAGAGTCCCAACATTGACCTGGAGCCACAGCAGCACCGCCACGAGGCCGTTCCTCCTCATTATTCACCAGGTAACACAATTAAAGATGTGTTTGCTAAATCCTTATTTAGATTAAAATGTTAACGTTTACCCAGAGGTCAGTGCCAGGGCCTTATCTACATAAAAAAGGTTTCTCATCTGAAGGCTGGGCACTGTTAACAGTTCAGGGTCAGCTCTTGTTGCCATACAGCTAAGCAATAAAAGCAGAAAGACACCAGACCTACAGACTCCATGTAGGGGTTTAAGGTCGTTGGTATACTGTCTGAGATGGTTCCATTATTCTCACACTGCCTGTAAATCATCTGCTTCATGGATGGCACCAAACAGCACATCTCCATCCTCTGCAGCATCTTCACCTTCATTATTGTGTTAATCCACCATTTGTCCACCCATCAATCTATTATTTGATGTTTATCATGCATCACAGTCAGCGGTCAAAGCAGAGAAAGCCAAGCCTTCCTCCCCCCCGATACCTGCTTGACCTCTTCCAGCATGTCCTAGTCCTACTCCAGGGTCACCTGCCAGTTGAGCATTCTTGAACACGTCATCTAGAGGCCAGGAGATGCTGAAGCATCTGAGTTGGCTCCATTGGACGTGGAGGAGTAGAGGGTTTGCTCTGAACTCTTACTGAATGACTGAGGACCCACCCCATCTCTAAAGCCGAGTCCCTTCAGAGGAAAACCAGTTCAACTACTCAGGGGTAATGATACAAGGTGAGGGTAGGACCTTGGATCAACCAGTACAGGGACAACTTCAGCAACCAGTACAATTGTTTACAGTCTGTGCATTTACATGTTAAGGTAACACCTGCATCATAGAAAACTTGAATGTTGCCACTAATAACTAAGATACTGAGAAGGGATATTTTACTGTTATCATTACATCAGAATCATATAATAAGCATTGCATTAAAGCATTTATTGAAGCTATTGACATTACATTAACGTTTGTATTACAGTGATCGTTATAACCTCATGTTAATCTTCTATTTACAGGTGTTGGTATAATCATATAATCTTTCATTGCAGGTGTAACCATGATCATCTTTATACATATTGCCGCTTGGTGCTTATTATGGAGTTGTGCTCATGTCAGTAAGGGTTCAAAGCTACAGTCAGCGGGATGTCTGACTGATCTATTGAGGGAAGTGACGTAGAGCGTGGAAGGCCGCACATGCTTACAAAACACTTACATCATGTTATTTTATGATCCTTTATTTAGATATATCTTTGGTTAACCTTTAAGTAGTGTGTATTGGCAATAATTACTCATTAGTTCATTTATGTGTCATCATAAATTGTTACTTCATTAGAGAATTTCTTTAGGCTGTCGGCCTTATGTTACAACTTGTATTACAGGTATTGTCATGATTCCATATTAACATTTTCTATTACAGGTGCAGTGATAATCCTTTTGTATACACATGCATTGTATTTTTGTGCTTGCCAATGAGGGGGCGTTCCAATACCCTGATTTTCATAAAACTATTGTTGTGTAGTTTTCGGTGAGAGATCTGGTGCTGTCTGCGTACAGTGTCCCATCTCCCACACGTGTGTTCATTAAAATCATCGTTTGACTTGACCCGGCCCGACCAGTGTTGTTATTTTGGTTTTCCTCCTGTATCCATCCCCAATATTTTGAACCCATATACATATAATTCTGTAACAATTAAAACCCAGTTTCAGCCGCTCTGCATCAGTCCCTGTTTCTTTAATCTTCTGCTCAGCCTCCCCACAACCTGATGACTCGGTTTTACTTTGAATTATCACCCCACCTTAATGAGCTCCCTTATGGTTATTATAGCAATGTACTGAAATATATGTGCTGCTGATTTATGGATGGCACAACTCTGCATACGGCACCTTCAGGGACATTTTCTCCCAATACAAATGCAGCGAGTTTTAGAATTAAACTCCATCTGAGAAATACCACATATAACTTTCTGATGCCAAATGTAAAACAAAACCTATATAAGAAAACTACATGTGTCAGCTCTTTACTTGGTGCAGCTGCTGGATTTCAGTTCTAGTTGGGTCTTAATTGAAAATGTAACTGCTATGTAAAGCCAGAAAGTTTAATATCAGGCTTTAAAGGGGAACATGCATTAGTGGTTTCATATTTAAGCCCATTAGACGGAGGAAATAATGTGTTCTCGGATCGATCTCCTACCTTCCAGGCAGCCATTGTTTTGGTTTAGTCCAATAAAGCATGAAAATCAAGTTTCACAGCTGTGAACAATGGCTGTGATTCAGGTCTTCTTATTATTTCACATTTCAGAGTCAGCCACTGGTGAGCTGCCCAACTTTATATGCTGGAGCTAAGATGTGGCTCCTAAACTGTCTCTGTAAGGTTTCTGTTGTGAAGGTTTTACCCTAAACTACGAGTATCTGTGAGCCTAAGGAAGCAGTTGGTGCCTAAATGTAACAAGCAGGTGAATGAGTGACAACAACCCAAACCAAGAGTAAAGAAACATCAGAAAGCAGCACAAAAGTTTCATTTAAGAAGAAGGCAGAGCTGTCAGCTATGGCCTTATGCATCTATGGGAAGTCGAAGCTTGTAGATCTGTAAAAACGGGGCCGTTCTGGTTTTAGGTGAAGAACCACGAATCTTTTTGAGGTCAGCCGTCTCCAGAAACCACTCACAAACACAGAATACACACTTTCCCCAGCTACTGGCTGCTGCCAGAGCGTCACTCACCAGTCTTCATGAACTGGGTTTTACCAATCAAATGGACGGCCAACTACTCGCAACCGGTCAGGGAATCTGCAGGTGGATGATCTGTCGGCCTGAATGACGGGGCCCTTTTAAGAGCTTCATGCCACATCTGGCTCACACAACACCAGCTGTAACCCACATGAGACTGACCAGGTCATGACTGTTCATTCACAGCTGGACTGCACAGCATCGTTCAGAGGTAACGGAGCCACGAGTGCCAAAAGTAGCCAAAAATTGTTTGGGTGATAAATCCTGCCAACAAATAAGGTTTCCAAAATTTTGTGTTAAAGAAATGATGTTTGAGAGTAAAGACAGATCCCACGTGGTTAGTTTACAGTCAGCTGGTCTTTAAACCAAACATTTCATCTCGCCGTGTTATAGAAAACAGAAAGACGCTCCGCATACCCGTGTCCTCTCAGACAGCTCTATCACACGCTCGCCGATGACTCGCCCCCCCACCTCCTTCCCTTGTCTGACACCACTACAAACAACAAAATCATTATTCTTACAACTCTGTTGGTGTCACTTCATCAGAGGATCCATGCGTGACGAAGCCCAATCACACCAGCACGCAACATGATGCACGGCGACTCTTTCATTTAACAGTACGTGCGCAGGCCGTTTCACGCCTGCCGGGTAAATGATAGAATATCTCTTTTCTGTCAGACCCAAAATAAATATGAACGCTGTTAGCCGGTAAGTTCAGTTTATCACCTAGAGATGGATACTTCACCAGCTTCAGCCGCATTTATATTTCACAATAATAATAATAATGTACTGATTGTGAAAGTGCTGCAGTGACTCTGCTTTTATAGAAGATCTGAAAGACTGCAGCTGACTGATCTGTAACTGACCGAGAGCTCGAATACAGACACACTGCGGCCTGTTATGATGCAGTGACCTCTGTAAAAGGGAAATTACCTCCTCGACCCTGCAGAAACCACCTGTGGGTTTATCATTAAAAATGCATGTTGCAAAGAAGACACACATGCTTGAATTTTAAAGTCTAAAAAAAGCTGCAAAGTACAAAACACTGCAGGGAACGTCTTTAAACAAAGGTCACTGCTGTACGCCACGCGTTCTGTGCGGCACGCGGACTCTTCCAATAAAAGCGTCACCAATGAAGGTTCAAGTATTTTACTATTTCCCCGTTTTTAGTCCGTCGCACTCACGCAGGTGCAAGAAACCCGAATCCCTGATGCTTGTTCCCATGTGTGGACCGGATGATTGATGACAGCTTTCACTCCTGCCCATCACTCCTGTTTTCTCTGGTTACCTGTCAGGTTATGTATTGATTTTAAAAGGCTTTTACTTTCCTTTAAAGCACTTTATTGTCTTAAAACAAGACTACCTGTCTGACCTACTTCAGCCTTGTGATCCAGCCTCTCGGGTCCTCGGGCACTTTGAGACTTTTGGTTTGTTCTAAAGTGCTGAACACAAACTTTTAATGGGACAGCGTCCAGGTTTACTGGTTTGACTATTAGAAAAGTTAGAGAGCAGCTCAGACTGTTGAGATCTTCATCCCCAAACATTTCACTCTGCTGATACGAGTGCTGTTTAGTTTAATGATTTTTTTCCCCCTCCCCCCAGTTGCTTTTTGGGTCAGTATCAAACATGACGCCTTCAAGCTGTAAGCTAAAATGTTCACACTGAAGTTAATGTTCTGGGTGGGGGGGAACCGATTTAACATGTGTGTGTGGAGCTTTATGTTCCAGTCGCAGCAGGGAGACCGCAGCACGACCAGCGTTACTGCAACTGTGTCCAACCAACATGCAATCCTCTGGCCTTTCAAATGTTTGCTTTGAAGACGGAGGTCAGACCTGCGACCTCTCGCAGGGAGTCGCAGTGAAACACAAAGTCAGTTAGGAGGAAGTAAAGCTGTGACCTGCATATTCTCTGGATCCAAAAGCAAAAATACACGAGTGTGTGTGAAAGCTGTAGCATGATGACAACAATGATGCTTGTAGTGTGAAACAAGCCTGAAACCAAAAGATGTTTCTATAAAAGCAGATTATTTAAGAGCATAAAGGAAAGCTATAAAAGTTAACAGATTTATTAATGTCACCAGCACATCTGTTTAAGCCCGTCGGAGCGTACACGCTCTGTTTTGCGTAACTATTTTTAAATGCCAATAAAATTGCAACTCATAAGATAGCGCAATAAATGTTTTCCATATGAAACATACATTCAACTTGTTCCAGGTCACGGTCTCATCCACAAACGGCTTTTTGCAAAAATCGCATAAAAAGCGTTGGCAACAACAAAAACATTATAATGCAGAAACACGCTCTGTCGATCAGCTGTTCATAGCACTTCCTACACTGGAATAAACATCAGCGCGAACTATGGCATGGCCGCCATTACCTTTGAACACCAGAAGTGACGTCATTTTTCATGGGAAATGTAGTTTTTTCCCTGCAGGGCCTTTCAAAGGTTTACTGGTATTTTTGAAAGTCATGTTTGACTTTACGTCTTTCTGTAAAGTTTCTGGGAGGCTTAAACTTAAATTTCACTGTTGGAAATAGTTTATTTTGATCCATATGCTGGGGTTTTTTCCAAATTGTGCAAAATAATATTTATTTTCATTTTTCTTAAAGTCTATAAAAATTAGTGTATCTCAAAAATAAAACTACAAAGACACTCTAAATACATTTCCTGTAGTTGGAAACTATTTTATGCAACTTTTTTGTATTTATGGTTTTGAGAGATAAACCTGTGAAATCTATTCTGTAACTAGAAATATGTGTAAAAACCAAATGGCAGTACAGCAGGTAAACATGTAAAGATAAGCTCTGACAGACTTGGTTCTATGGTGGGCTTTAGTCAGGTGACAGGTGTACCCCGACTCTTCAGGACACACCTGTGATACAACTACGTGAGCTAACTATGTATCTGTAAAGTTGCTTTTAAATTGTCTGAATTTTTACTGGGTTTTTGCGAGCAGAGTGCCAATCAGGGAAAGACGAAGACTGTAGACTTTACCTGTAATACCAGCAGCTCAGGTGTGTTTGTTTCTTTGACTAAATAATTGATGCGGTCTCAGGAAAACGGACTGATTAGTACGATTTTCTTTTTATCGTTTGTTTTTTGTTTGATCGATTTTCTAATAAATAAAACAATAAGAAAACAAACAGCTGAGGTGAGACCCATGTTGCAATGACAGAAACCTGAGGCGCTCACACCAACTCGGGCAAACCCTGCGCTCGACCTCTCGGGCTTCATGCAGAGAAAATTAATTTATTAAAACATTTAAAAATAAGAAAATAGCTGAAAGAAAACTGAAGTCTTTGGTTTTACACAGTTTCCTTTTTCTTTGTCATAAATTAAGAAGTCGAGCAGGACATGATCACAAACATACTCAGGAGGCTGGAAAGCACTGTTTCCATGACAACAATCCAAGCACTGCAGAAAGGATAAAACAATCTGAGACTTCACCTCGCACTGACTGGAATTAATTTCCTGTTGACTTAGTTCAAGATTAAATAAAACCATTAATAACATAATCCTAACCCAGCTCTCACCTTCAAACACGGCTGCAGCTGAACATTCAGCCACTGCTACAGGGGCGAGGTGCACAAGACAGGTCCTCACACTGCAACTGTGTATACGGCTTTATGACACACACATACACACACACACACACACACACACACACACACACACATCACTCGCTCTGTGTGCTTCCAGAGCCTCGGTCTCTCGGTGCTCTGCGACGAGGCTGCTGCAGAAGTCTTTTTCTAAACATTCAGCTGTTTGACTTCAGGGAAATGTTTCCTGCAGAATCAGCAGACTCACTGCTCTCACTGTCACGGCCGAATATTGTGCAGACGTGCTCTGGGGTGCTGTTAGAAGAATCTTTGGTAGTGTGGGTTGCAGAGTGGTGGCTCCACAAATCGAGCTTGTCCCAGCGTCAACCTGCATGCTCGATGGGATTGGGACAGTTTGTAGGCTGGTTTAACATCTTTGACTCTCATTTGTGTTCTTTAATAAGTTGTTATAGAGCATTTTGTCTGTGTGGAGCGCCATAATGCCGTGATAGGAGAGGGTACTGTAGGTGGGTGGTCACTTTCATTGTGACAGCAGGATCAATGAAACTTTGTCTGCAACTTCACTTCTGAAGTGAGTCCTGCTAACCAGCGAGGCTAAGCAAAAGAAAATGAACAGCTTATACAGAAGGAGAGAGTCATGCTCTGCAGTAAACGCAGAGCAGCGGGGGGCAGCCGCTCATCCTCACTCACCAAACAAACTCTCCTGACCTGACCGACGAATCACAGAGCTCGGCCACATTAAGACTCCACAGCAGTCGAGCGCTGACATTTCATACGGCTGCCAAGTTTTTGTATCGTTGCCCCATTGTATCTTACCAGTAAAATGTCATTATAGCATCTGATTTCACCCAGAAGGCAAACATTTTCTGCTGGAGCGGATGGAGCCGAGCGGTTTGACGTGGGTTTCTCAGACAGCCATGTTTTTTGGTTCATAGAAAGTCTACATTTATCCAGAATGTACGGCATATTGGTCCTATACAGCTATGAAACTAGACAGCTTTGGAAACACATGGATTTGGACTTTTTTGACTACATTAGTTTCATTTTGTCTTTTTGAGGCTTCAGCGTAACTACGCTGCAACTTCTGTGTCAAACCTTAAAGGCCAATATCATTCTGGATTGTTAGCACAATGCTAGAATCTTCCCAGGAGTTGAAGTTCCAGCAAATCTACCAAACTTCAAATCATGCAGTGCTCAGTGAACCTGCAAAGAGACCCAAGAGCTCCATCTCAGACTCTCAGTTAGCATGTTAAAGGTTAAAGTTCATGGGTGTACAACTAGAAAAAGACTGAACAAGTATGGCTTCATTCTCTCTAAAAAGAACAAATTAATGAAGAAACCACAAGACTTCTGGAACAAACAGCAGCACGTTTGGAGGAAATGAAACCGTTATCATCGCGGTGGTGGAGGGACGATGATTTGGGCTCCGTGCAGTCACTGAAAGGACCATGAACTTCTCTGTATACCAAAATATTCTAGAGTCAGATGTGAGGTCGTCTGTCCCACAGCTAAAACTGGGTCAACGGTCACCACCACTGGTGACCAGTGTTGGGACTAACGCGTTATTAAGTAACTCGTTACAGTAACTACGTTATTATTGTGGTAACGAGCACGGTAACTAGTTATTATGCCAAAACCAGGAACGCGTTACTCGTTACTGGGATTTAGATAGGCTCGTTACTCGTTACTTCGTGTGGTGGCTATCGGAGCTTCCACAGATTCAATAACATTAGCAAGTGGTGGAGGCCAGCAGGTGGATGACGGAAAAGGGAGGCAAGAGGAGAGACCCGAAGCGGCCGCAGGTCCGCGTGTCAGGTGAACTGAACTTCAGGTAAGAAGTTATGACCTGCAGTCTATCGGAGTCAGATATAAACCAAGTTTAGGTGGAGTTTATTTTCGGTATGCTGACATTTTCGTACTGCGTGCTAGCTAGCATGACGGAGTTTCTATACAGCTGGGTGGGTGCTATGTTACTGATGTTGAACTTTATTTTGTTCATACGGTTAATTATTAGAGTTTCCAACCGTCCCGTAAAAAACAGAATCGTCTGGTATTCAGAGAAAATATTACGCGTTTCGTACTGAGGTGAAAAGGAACACAGTTTGTCCCGGACTTCAGCTACAATGAAAAAGACACAAAGCTGAAGCTGCACAGCTGCCTCTTCTTCTCTCATTCTCTCCTGTTTCTACTTCAATCACGAAACTGATCAATGATCAGCTGATCGGCTTTTCTCTCTTGTTTATTTATCGCCCACTTTGCGCCAGAAAGAGGAAACCAGCGGATGTCGCGTTAAACAACAGCAGCACGTTTAAGCTTGATCAGCTGTTGTTAGAATTTATTTAATATTAATTTCTAGTATCAGCTGATGTTTGCTGGAGCCACAGCTGTAAAGCTGCTGGTCATGATATCGGTTTGGTTATCTGGTGAGAGGGAAACATGCAGATGAAACCAGGAGATGTCCTTACTGAATCATCAGAGCTGAACAGGTGATGGAGAAACAGGTTTACCTTTTAGGTGACATGAATGAGTTGAAGGGAAGTTATGAGCTGTTTCTGAGAGACAAATAACACCAGGATCCTTTTCTACGTAGCTGACAGCTGGTAACTGTGCAGGGGCGGGTCTAGCAAAGTGTTGCCAGGGGGCCAGGTAGGGCATTAACAGGGAAAGGGGGGCACAAGGAAATACTTTTCTTTCTTATTCTCATTTAAAATGTCTCGCTTTTAAAAAAATAATTATCTGAGTCTTACAACAAACGATTGATAGACTGATACATATATACCATCAGAACAGTGTACATCACTGTCACAACAGTGTTTATTTTCATTCAAAGGCTTTATGATTTTTCCTATAATGGTGGGCTGGTCTCTAGTCAAAATGCCCGGGACGATTGTTTTGTCCCAGTCCAGCTCTGTATGCAGCTCATCTGCAGTCTGGTGTTACCTACATCTTCCTATTCAGAAGGCAGAATTTCCAAGTTCTGAGTACAATCAAAAGCACCACGACTGCAGTTTTTGTGTTGGATGTAAAAAGCAGGCTAGAATCATGGCGGTGGTCAACGACGGTCCAGGCGTGGGATTTCTCTCGTGGAAATGTGCACATTACTTTTTCCTTTCTGTTGGTAGGTGGCACAGTGCACTTGTGGCAAGTAAGCAAGCTAGAAGACTGGCAGTCTGGCTGGGTATCCAGTTACGGAAGCAACACATTAACAAGAGAATTCTGAGTAAAACCAAAGTTACTTTCCCTAGTAACTAGTTACTCTGAAAGTAACGAGTAACTTGAAGTAACTGAGTTACTTTTGATAGAAGTAACTAGTAATGTAACTAAGTTACTAATTTAAAGTAACTTACCCAACACTGCTGGTGACACACAACACCATAATGGACACAAATCGTGCAGCGCCCGTGAGGTGCCCTTGCTCATGATGTTAAAGTGGAAATTGATTCCAGGACTTCCAGTTATGCTGCTAACACAACTTCGGCTCTTTGCAAGCATCTGCACAGACAGCATGCTAACACTAAGCTAGCCAGCTAGCTAAGACCCAGAGTGAAATTAAAGCCGAGTGAAGGCCGACCCTGAACTTCAACAGGTAACAAATGGATGAGCAGTCAGGCTGCAGCATCCGTTTGTACCTGTTTCTGAAGTAAATCATCATCAAATACAATAACCTCAGTTTTATCTGAATTAAGAAGCAGGTCTTTATGTCTTTAAGACATTCCTGGAGTTTAACTAATTGGTGTGTGTTATCTGGCTTCATGGACAGAGAGCTGGGTGTCATCTGTAGGGATGGGAATCAAGAACTGGTTCTTTAATTTTTATTGCACAAAAGGATGAGAGTGCGACGGTAAAGTGGAGACTGCTCCAGGACAGAAACAGCTGCATTATGCTGCTACAACAACTCCGGCTCTTTGCAAGCACCTGCACAGACAGCATGCTAATGCTAAGTTAGTCAAGAGTGATGTGAAAGCTGAGTAAATGCTGACCCCAGACCAGCACCGTGATAAAGTGAGCCGCTGCTGAACGTCAACAGCTAACAAAGGGATGAGCTTCTGTTTCTACCTGTTCATGTTTCTACAGTAGAATCACCATGATGTTTGCTCTCTTTGTGCAAGAGAAAGATCACATGTCCTCATTAAGATAGAGATTTGTGTTGGTGTGTGGGGCTGAAGCCTGTAGGTTTATATTGTCTCATAATTACCATTTAACAGTGTGTTTCATATCATTTTACAGAGTAACATAAAACTAACATAACACGTGATATAACAAATGTCTTTCTCCTGTGAGTAAGTAATTAATGTATTCTGTGTGATATGTTTGATAACTTTTTTGACCACTGATGAGGGGAGATGCCTCCAACATGCATAAACGTTGAACAAACAGCATGTAATTCTCAAAGTGGAGCCAATGAGAATTGATAATGGAATCCGAATCGCTAAATTCTTATCAGTTCCCAGCCCTGGTCATCTGCATAGCAGTGAAAATGTATGCCATGCCTTCTGATGATACCTCCTAAGGGAAGCATGTATAATGTAAACAGAATTGGTCCTAGCACTGAACCCTGTGGAACTCCATAATTAACCTCAGTGTGTGAAGAGGACTCTCCATTTACATGAACAAACTGTCTATTAGATATGTTAGATAGATATGATACAAACATAGATAGCTGGCTTCTACACAACCAATGTTCTTTTCGCCCCCTGCTGGCCATTAGAAAGTCTGCAGATGAATAGACTCCAGACCAGGGGTCCCCAATCTCAGTCCACGAGGGCCGGTGTCCCTGCAGGTTTTAGATCTCACCCTGGGTCAACACACCTGAATCACATGATTAGTTCATTACCAGGCCTCTGGAGAACTTCAAGACATGTTGAGGAGGTCATTTATCCATTTAAATCAGCTGTGTTGGATCAAGGACACATCTAAAACCTGCAGGGACACCGGCCCTCGTGGACTGAGATTGGGGACCCCTGCTCCAGACCAAAGCAGCCTGCAGTGCATGATTTTACTGCTCAGGTCATTGTGACTTTCTCTCTACTTATTCAGGCTATAAGTACTTTTTGTTCCATTTCTTTCCTTCTTGTTCCTCGCTGAGGCTTCACAGAGGCAAATTCCCAATGGATGAAAGCATGACGTCAACAGATTAAAGCCAAAAGCAGAGCAGGAGCTCTTTTCGCTCTGAGGATAGAAACAGTGAGTGTAAACATCTCATTTATTCACCCACTTACCTTCCCTTCATGCCACACCACTGTAAGGTTTTATTCCTAATGCTTTAAGATTTGATTGGATTCTCAGACTCGTCAGACTCGATGCCCGAGGTCGCTTTCACGACCCGGGTGAAAGCAGCTACAAGACTCTACAACACGCAGCGAAGAGCGACACGCAGCTTTAAAATTCATGCTCATTAAAAATAGACGGCAGATTGTTTTATGTATAATGCAACACATGTCAGGGATAATGAGCTGCACGACAGGAAACAAGTCGGTCAAAACCCAGCAGACTTCTCATGTGAGAGGAGAGCAGCTTTATTTACCGTTTGGATGAAGAGGCCTGCATGTGTGAACGCTGATGTTTGTGGCCACCCGCACTGCCTGCAACCTTTAAATAAAATACTTCCCTTTTTGCCAAGCAGGGAAGCAGGTCGTGACTTAAAGTTCTGTCTTTGTTTCTCCCACGAACTGTGACGCCGTGTACTACAGAAGCTCAGCAGAGCATGTGTGAACCTTTCTGTCCAGCAGTGAATGAAGAGCTGCAAATCAGTCAGGAGAAAATCTCTGTCATTGTTCGCTAAAATCCTTTGGACTATGAGTTTAGCTCTGAAAGATGTTCCACATTACTGGGTAACATTAACTCAGAGAAACTCATCAATCCTGGAACTGGCTAATTTCTTCTGACAGCGACTGGTCTTTTTCCAGTGTGGAATGATTGTACAGCATACATCTCCAATGGCTTAAACAAGAACTAATCCACAGACAAGTCAACACACAGGCTCAAATACATACATACACCCCACTGATATTCAGTGAAATCTTAGCCAGGTACATCTCTGCCAGATGCTTTTGGGATCCATCAACAAGCTTCCAGCATGTCTGGCTGATATTTGGCTGCTCTTCTTGGCCAAACTGGTAGAGTCATTTAAGTTGGTTGGTTTTCCTCCTGTGGTCCACAAACTTTTGGCTTTTGGGAATGCCATTCCTGAAGCTTGATGTTATTCTGCTTTATTCATTCCAAAATCAGTTTTGATGGTTGTTCGGGATCGTTGTCCTGCAGGAACACCCAACTACGTCCAAGGTTCAACCTTTATGTATTTATTTGAGGTGAAGAATGTGCATGTAGTCCTCTTTCTTCATGATTTCACCAACCTGCACCACTGGCAGTGAAACAGCCCAGAGCGTGATGCTACCATCACCATGCTTCACAGCTACAGTGTTCTCAGGTTTGAAAGCCTCAGCTTTGCTCCTCCAATCAGCAGTTTCCAGTCCACAGCAAGCTTGATCCTTGGTGGCTCCTGAACATTGACAGTTTGGCTCTGATTCAGATGTGTCACCACTTATCACGGAGTGGATGGAGACGTCTGACCACGACTCCACTGAAGTATCAAATAATGAAATTGAGGAATATTTTGCTTATTTTGGATTTGACACCACACATTGGCCAGTTCTGTTTCTATCACGTGTGTGTCATGTTGACAGCTGTGCACTACAGTAAAACTGAGTGTAACACTGGATTTTATTAGTCAATGAAACCCTGCATTGAAAGAACATTATAAAAACTATAATGATAATATCTTCTGTTCATTATATTTATTTAATTCCTTATCTTTTTATGAAATTTTGTCATGTTTTTCATGGTCGGGATTTTTCTACGAGGCTCGTATAGAATAATTGAGTAAATTATGTCTTAATAGAGCCCCTCCCACTGAGAGATAAGACGTAGTTTTGCTAGCACTAAAGCTGTGAGCAGCACACACAGAGAGTTTGGAAACGATCAAATGATCTGATTTACTGAGTAAAGTCTGCCCGCTAACCTCCTGCAGAGCAGTGATGTGGACACAGAGGTTCACATACGGTCATGATAAAGACGCATCGTTATTTATTTAACTAACAATAAGACGAGAAGATGTACGAGATGTTTGGTGTCATGTGTCCAAAGAACATCGTTCCAGAAGTCTGCTGTTTCGCTGAGACGCAGCTTTGCAAACCTCAGCTGTGCTGCCGAGTTAGAGCCAACAGGCTTCCTCCTGATAACCTTACAAACACGTAATACTTTCATGAACTTTAACCTTTAACACGCAGGTTAAAGGCAACAGGCTGTGGAGTCTCAGATGGGACTGTCGGCTTTTGGACGTCCACTCCTGGGAGGACTGGTGAATGTTTTTCACTTGTTAATCAGGAGCGTGTGATCAGCAGCAACGGCTGATAAACCGACCTCTTAATTCCTCGCAGTAATTTGTTTTCCACACTTTCCTGCGTCTGGCTTCATAAATAATGACACAGTGTAGCTGTGTCTGCATTCAAACCAGCTGATTTGTATCATGTTTCGATATGTAAAACATTAGAAACTTTGTTTTTAACCACGACGAGAATAAAGCAGTGATTCTGAATCTGTTTCACAGTAACGATCAATAACACAAAATACCATTTTAATATAACAGCGATACTAATCACAGAACAGGTCATGCTTAAATAAAACCCAACATTTAGATTTACATTTCTTATTGAAGTCACTGAAATTTGAATTCATGCTTATTAGAACTCAAACTTTACGACCATCAGCTGCCAAACCGGACGCTGTGCTAGGAAGAAGAGAATCTGAGATGTAAGCAGGACGTGAGCAGCTTCCAGCTAAAGAAAATGCTTTTTCATTTCATTTAGAAACCTGCTTTCCAGGCTTCATACTTCCTAATCCTCAGCACGCTGTGACGATGCTCCGACCTCTGACCTGCTCTTTATCTGTAAAGTCAGACATCCAGAGAGTGCAGCTTCCCCTCCCGTTGACCTCTGCGAGCAGACGCTGTGAGCTTCTCTCTGATAAGCCGATGTGCTGTAATGTCTCACCTGCATCGATGATCCCTCCACACGCGCCACGTAGGCGAATCGATCGAGGAAGGTGACGGTTACGGGGACGGCGACGAAGAATCCGCTAACAAACGCTCGCAGGCAGCGTCGCCCCGCCGTGGCCTGCTGAGCCATCGCAGATCTGGACAGGGAAGAAGAACATGAGAGCGGGAAGTCGACATGACCGCAACAAGACGCAGGAAAATAAACAGCGCTCAGATTAGACTACGTTAGATTAAACTTTATTGATCTCTGCGGGGAGGCGGGTCAATGCAGCAGCGGGAGATTAACAGAAAGACGCTAGAGAAAGACATGGAAGCAAAAAGGTAAATAAGGTCTGTTAAGTGGAAAAGTACATGTGAAACCTTTCAGATACACTGAAGCCAGTCATTGACCTGAAAATGGATGTTTTCCACATGACTATGACATCACATTAGGGAAGCATCAAATTCACAAGGAAAAAAATGGCATTAAAATTGTAAATTAACAAGAAAAAATGTGATCAAGATTTCATAGGTCAAAAAGATTTGCAAAAACCAAAATTCTAGTTTGTGACAAAGAAAATGCAAATAAGGAGAATTTAGAAAATCTAGATAAAACAAAACAAAAGGGAGGCTTCCAGTCGCACAAGAGTCAATGCTTGTGTAAAGTTCATGCACATATTCAGTTATACCTCCAAAACCGTCTGAAAGCATCAAGCAGAAGCACTCATGCAGATGAAACCTGCAGCAGGATTAGAAACAAACATGCAACAGGTCATAAAGATGCAAGAACAAGGAGCCCTGCAGCACATGTCATGGGGTAGTGATGTTCCTGCAACATTATAATAATGTTTGATACAAAAGCATCAGTGGAACTGAACATTTTGTGCCCCATTAAAGTGAAAAGCACAAAGGAGACTCGAGCTATTGGTGGAGATGCAGCCCTAACCATTATATTTGAAACATTATGTGATATTTGGAGTCTTGTGTGTGAAACCTGATGTAACTGATTGCTGCTTGCATTAATTAGAAAAATGTGTTATGCTTTCCAAATTAAGAGACGGCCCTGCCTGCTGCGGGTAAACGCCCGAGCCACAGAAAGAAGTCGTCCTTTTGAAAGTTCTTATCGCAGGTTTGGCGACAGCGAACGCTGAAAACACATCACGCTAAGCCCGTTCCCCTCCTGACAGAGTTTTTCATCCACTCTGCTGGTGCGCTCCAGGAAGCCCAGACAGGCGTGAAATGACCGAGCAGCCGGCGGCGGCGGCAGCAGCCATGCACCGCTGCCTTCGGCTAACAGCTAACAGCCTCGTCTCCACGTCTGCCGTCCTCACTCTGGAGATCTGCCACAGCTATTACCTCCATATCACAAGACTTCAGATGAAACATCATCAAAGCACACTGTACTCTGCCGCCACGCTTTCCCATCCGCAGTCAGGGAGTGTCGGCGAGGCCACACGAACACATTCAGGGATTAAAAAAGTACAAGTTAATCTGTTTCTGCCTCTAATTCAATGTCTCAATTCAACGTGGCAGTTTACCAGCATACTGCATGTCAACACCAGGAAGGTTTTCAGTACTGTGAGGCGAAGAGGTGCAGAAACACTTTCCCAAGACACCAGCAGACAGACTGCAGAAGCCCTGTTAGTATGAAACGCTCCCAAGAAAAACAGATTTCTTGGCTCTGCACAGAAAAATCCAAGTTGTAGGTGGAAGTAAACAAACTGCTATCATCTCACTTGCAAACTTGCACTCGAGTTCCAGTTTAAGCAGTTTTCAGCAAAGAAGACAGAAAAACCCTGCAGGAGGTGTTTAAGGGAGACTTCTGTGCACTCAGGTTCCAACAGAATCGCACTGTGTTTGCTGCAGATGCTCTAATGAGCTGCCTGTCAGGTCTGCGGACTTCCACACCTCTGGACTGCAGCTGCTGCTTTTCAGTGCTCTGCGAGTGCAGCGCAGCAGTACACGAACCGATTCTCGACCTGCAGCCAGCAACCCTCCAGCTCACAGAGCCACAACCTCAACCTGATCAGCAGGTCTGCAGGGAAGCACAGACCAAACGGGCCAAACAGTGTGTTTGATGTTCATAAAGCTCAAGTTTCACTTTTCTGCTTTTTTGGAGTAACCGAGTGGTGTTTGGTGGTCATACTGCTGGGCAGCACACGGCAACAGCAATTTAGCTTCATTATATTGTAGAGAAGGGAGACGTATCTACAACCATTATGTCCAAAACTCACAGAAAAGTCTAGTTGGATATACAGCACTGCAGGCCAGAGGGAAAATACTGGGAATTTTGGGGTGAACAGTCTCTTTAAAAACAGATTTTTTAATATATCTGACATAAAGCTTTTAGCATCATGGAATACAGAGTGGTTTAAAAGTTGGCTGTTTGCTGTCACTGGGTGCTGACAGTTAACCAATCAGAGACTAAACAGCCATCAGCAGAATAGGCCTGATAGGGAGGGTTTTACCAGCAGCGCATTGGCAAAGGGAAACACAGTGGAGCAGGACGGACAACAGCCTACAGGTGTATTTGGTGTTTGGACAAAATTCAGGTTTAATTTGATTTCTCCCGGAGGGAAATCTGTCTGCAGCCATGGAGACAAATACTGACAGCAGACACACTGTACAGCCCGAGAAGTTCAACCAGACGATAAAAATAATTACATTTATAAATTACACAATAAGCTCAGTTCTTAAAGGACTGTAGTGTGTTCCCCAAATGCTACAAATACTGTAGCATTTGGGGAACTTGCTAGCTTTATTCGTCCCTTGATAATGAGATACGAGCAGAGAAGAGCTCAGCACATCACAGAAATCATTTCACAGAAGTGCTGGAAATGGAAATGCTGTCACGTCACATCATCGTGTTCACAGCTGGGTTTGTGCTTCAAAGTTAGGGAGCGACTTTTAGATCTGGTGTATTTGGGAAATGTGGAAAGAGTCAGGCTAACTTTGTCCGGTGCTGTTAGCCAACAGGGTGGTGGTGGTGGTGCCACTGCTGACAGACAAAGGAAGAGGAGAGGGGGAAGGCATCGTAGGAGGCAGCGAGAGAGAAAGGACGGGCAGGAGTGTAAAGGTGAGAGTAGGAAACTGGAAAAGGGAGACGGCTGCCAGGGAGGAGGAATGAAGAAGACCACAGAGAAGATTGATGGCATGTAGAGGGTTGGAGTGACAGAGCAGGAATCTGGGAAAGGAGGATGGAGGATAATCAAGAACAGGTGAGACATCATGAGAATACCATCGTCTAACAGTAAAAGACTGCTTGGACACTTCACAGGCAAAGTAAAGCGCAGTAACCCACAGAGCTGCAGCCTCCTCACATAAAGGAGCGTCCGCGGCCTCCGTGTACGTTACATCTTATTAACCACAGCGATCTGCCTCCGCCGGGCTTTGTAAGACATCAGTCACCTGCCATGTGCTGCAGGGAGGAAACTCCGGCGCCGGTGCAGAAAATCCATCCTACCATAACAATCCATCCTGACGTGAACATATTGCCATTACACTTCCATGCAGCCGGTCGCATAATTCACCCACAGAGAACGAGCGAACGATCAGAGGAAGCTCGATGTGCAGGCTTCAAGGTTTCCGCTCGCTTTTACAGTCGAATCGTTTCTGCGCCGACACCTCGAAGCCACGCGGCGCTCGCATTAAAACGACCTTGTTTCCCACAGTTTCCTGTCGGCACATTTAAATGGCTGACACAGCGAGACCCACATCAAAGTGACGGGTAAATGAAAAATGAGCTTCTCCCCTTGTTAGCTAAATGTCCACATCATAATATACAGCTCCTTTTAATAGGAAGACGCCCCCAAACTACTCTTCTTTCTGGGTTTTTAATTTAAAAATGCATATTATCAATAATTCAGCACCTTTGCTGAGTTCTACAGCTTTCCAGCAAAAGAGCATATCGCCTCAATGTCAGCGTTTAACAGTCACAAGAAGCTTATAGCTCACGGACGTGGTCACAGGACTTTTCAGCTTCATCATTTTAAGCAAACCTCCAGCACCAAAGTTTGGATTCACAAACTCGTTTCTGTCGTTTGCTTCCCGTCAATTAATGCTGAAAACGAACAAACTGTCAAAATACTTGAAACATTCGACTGTTCAGAGCACGTGCTGTGGTGTGTTCGGGAATATCGTCTTTATTTGAGACATATGAGATAGGGCTGTGTGATATGACCAATATCTCATATCCCGATATAAGACATTTATCGTCACGGCAACGATATTTATCACAGAAATGTTACATTTTCTGTAAATTCTGTGAATCTCGGGCAGCTCGACTTGTGTGAAGTGTTTCCAGCTGGGCGTCGCGTACCTGGAGTCGAGTGTTATGACCGATGCCTGAAACTTTATATTTTTAGACATAAATTGTAACAGCCGCCATTTGCTTTGTATTTATTAGACGGCGTGCTGCGGGGAAAAGGCTGTGCTAACGTTGAGTCTAAGGTTTATTTGGAGCACCTGACGGCTCTTTGTTGCCTCCCATCCATAAACTCTCCACACTGTGTCACGTGATTCTTGTGTAGGTGGTAGCAGAGGTTTGCTGTGTTCGAGTCTGAGGTGGGGACGGGTTTCCTGCATAATTTGCAGAGTACAGTTTTCTGGTCCGTGTCAGACTTTTCATAACCAAACCATGTCCATGCTACAGAGGGAGCCCCTCGTTTAGGAACAAGGTCCTCGATTTGTTTGGACTGGTCTTTCTGTTTGTCATCATTTCAATTATTTTGAAAAATCTCAACAGGATCTTCAGCTTTATTGTGAAAGGTTTATGTGGAAAATAAACAAGCGGACGGCGGAGCCACACGCTGGGTTTACCGTCATTGTTGCTAACGACAACACGTAAAAACAGTCGCTTGTCCGTAGTGTGGTTATTTTAAATATAAGAGAAAGAAATATAAGCCACGGCAGCGACCATCGGAAAGATGAACAAATATTCATGTAAACAGTTTATTTTGCGACACCACGAAACAAATGATAGCGTAAAATGAAACGATAGACGTTTTCACATCGTCATCCGATATATATCGTTATATCGAACAGCCCTGATATGAGATATATCAACTGGTTAAGAAAAACAATCATAGGCAGGTTTTTAAATACATCGACCTCTGAGACTGATTTCACCCAGCAAGCACCGGCCAACCGCTGGGAACGCACATTTATTCATAGGAACTGCTGTGTCTGCCTTTAGTTTAGCAGCCAGGGCAACAATAAGAATACACAAAACGAGACATTTATTTACCATTAAGGAGACGGGATAAAGGAAACCTGGAGTCTTTTGGTCTTCCTCACAGGTTCTCTAAAACAACAGCCAGAGGGCAACAAGTCAAACTCACTGTGAAATGGATGGTTCGAACAATTAACAATAACATGAGCCTTCCTCAGTGCTGGTTATAGATGGACAATAAGCCCGTCTTGCCCTGAGTGTTTGCAGGCAGTTTTTACTAAAAGTCCCAACCTTGTTCTTCAGAGTCGTGTTACCAAACCAAGCAGCGATACAGAAAGAAATAACAGATTCAATAAAACGTCTGTAAAACAAAGACAACATTTCAGATGAGACATTAAAAGATTCTAATTTTCCTTAAAAAGAACAGTCTGTTTGGTAGCTGCGTCAGCTCGAGGCTCAAAACACAGTTTATGGTCAAGAACATCCCCTAAAGACTCTCCACAAACTCAGTATCAGCAGCTTTGATGAGCTACTAAAATCAATAATTGTGTCCTTTGATTTTGACACATTTAATAAAATGAAGGATTCGTCACACACACGTTTTATAAATTTGATAAAAATGCAGACAGACTCACTGCATGTTCTCACAGCTGCTTTTCATGGGTAGTAAACTCAGATAAATACAGGCCTACTAACAAAGAACTGTTAAAACAAGCTGTGAGTGGCTGTCAAGTTCTCGTTTCTCTCGCCTCATTTTCAGACATTTTTCAGTAATTTATCAAAAGCAGGCGTAATAACAACAGAAAAATGTCAAATCTGCATCCTCGCAGCAGCCTGAGCCGCACTTGTTAATGGTGTCAGCTGTGATTTTGAGTGAATTTGGAGAAAAAACACCAAATCTGAAAAGTACTGGCAAAATACAGTTTCTGTGTCCTTTCTTTGTTGTTGCCATCAAAAAAGTCGGCGAATGCGACTTTTTTTCAATTTTAGCTCCTTTTACATGAAAACTAAAGCTGAAGATTCAAAACCAAAGATCTCGCAGTATGAAGACGTCTAGCTTAAAGAGAGCGAGAGGTTTGTGGTTCTCGGGGGCCGTCTGAGGAACCCGGTGTCCGCGCCGCCGTGGCTCGTTTACGCCGTGGTGACAACTGCACTCCAGCACATTAAACTCCGCTGGGGGAGCGGTCTTTATCAAGTCTGTAGGAAAGGCATTAATATTGTCGACGCAGTGACAAACGAGTTAACGCGGCACACATCTCTCTGTCGCATTGGTATTCGTGGCGGTGCCCGACATGCAGAAGGAGCTCTGTAACGAGCCGTGGCAACAGACTAGGCAGGTTATCATAAACAAACACTTATTGGGGTTATTAGACTGCAGCGGGCACCGAAACAAAGGCTGCTGCTTTCAAAGAGCAACAAGAGTCAGAGAGTGATGCTCCGAGTGTGCTCAGGGCGAGGAGGCCTCTTTATGTCGAAAAGCAGCTTCTCAGAGATCTGTCAGGAGTTCAACAAACCCAATTCCACTAACCGCTTCAATTTATTCAGATGAGCCAGATACAGACGGTATAAATTTCAGATTCAGCGAGCAGTGAGCCCCGGAGCAGACCTGAGGTCAGCATATCAGCCACTATCAAGCCGAGACATTGTGGTGTGCTTTTGCTCCAATTGCTAGAATTGAATTTCTGGGTCTCTGGGCCGGACTCCATCTCAGCCGGTGACTAATGTTAGCGTCCCAAAGCTTTTCCAGACCGATAAATCCACAGGGGAGGATGCAGCAAGGCAGCAGGAACGCTGATTACAGCCAGCCGCTGGGAGATTTCCCCACAAACCGGCTTCCACTTCTGCCTCCGCAGCAGTTCTGGGCTTTACAGGGGAAGCAGGAGGGGGGCCGTGGAGAAGCCCTGACCCACAGCTAAGTATGATGGAGGTTTAGGAAAGAGAGGGCTGTGGTGCTGAGGGAGGATCCAGGTGATGAAGAAGGATGCCTGAGGCAGCCCAGATGAGTTTTAATTACTGCACACTTTGTGCTCTCTGTAAGCCTGCACCCATATCACTGTGCTGTGTCCCTCTGGGACAACAGCCAATCAATGCTATCAGTGTTTGTGACATCAGTGATATCATGACCCTGCAGGTGATGAAGGTAAATATCAACACAACAATAAAAGAATGTCTGTGCAAGAAATGCAAAATAAGACTAAGATGGCAGCCTATCAGGCCGCAGGGGGACAAACCTCACGACTGACCTGTACAGCAAAATTCATTCAGTAACACAAACGGCGTCAATCTGCAGAGCTGCTTCTGAAATCATCTGAGTATGAAGCCAGTGTGAGAACGATATCTCAGACATCTCTGATCTGTGTCTGTGTTCACCGTCGATTGATTTCATGCATTTCCTGCCAGGTAAAGTCATTATTTTCATTATTATTACGTGACCAAACAAACCACAAATAACAGCAGTCAGCTGCGAGAGTTCACGGCAAAGAAATGATCTGCTGTTGGCGAGGGGAAGAAAAGGAGCCGTACTGATAACATCTGTAGTATCTGACATTAATGAGCCCCTCCAGCGCTTTCTATTTGATCCACATTTGGTTCCCCGAAGCTACACAGAACCTTTTTACGACACTTGTAACAGGAGAGATTTACATCCTGTACGACTTTAGGATATGGAATCATTAGACAACTCAAATATGAGTGCAGACATGTCCGTCCACTCATCACAGGCATGAATGTCAGGGTGATCTGAGCTGCTCTGTTTCCAGGGTTAACTTTCAAAAACAAGGATTGGTTCCTCCTCTGAACACAGGCTGGCTTTTCCCCTTTTTCCCTTGAGGATATGAAGACCAGGCGTGCCTGATGGCTTCAGATACAAAGGTGCAGAATGAGATAAAGAGAGATTATTTTGAAAATCTGACTCATGCAAAGCTGCTCTAGCAGAATCCAAGAATATTAACATGGAGCACGTTCACATGCACAACCAGAAGACTGAAAGAGAAACTCGTTATTCATCAAACTGTTGTTAGGATTCAGTGAGTGCTAGCTTTGCCGCTGCTTACAAACTGCACCCAGCATGTGCATACGATACGTTCTGATCTGTAATAAAGAGAAAGAAGAGTTCACAGTCAGCGCATGTAAAACCTCTGCTGGTTTCACATGCAGCATGCAGGCTCTCATTCTGCTCAGCATGACAACAAAAATCTAAGCAGGTCATTCCACAATATGAGGCTGTGGAAGAGGGCTAACCTTATCTATGGGTGTGGCAACAACTGATAACAGACGGTCAGTTTGACAGCTATTGCTGAATCGTGTTGCTATGGAGGTCATGATGAGGTGCAGGTTAGCCTTCATGCAGAAAAACTGTTCAGGAGATGAAGATGAAGAAATACAGACACACGTTTAAAGGAATATCCTTTGAGATTGAAGACATGGCTGCAGCAGGCACGGCCGTCCAGCTGTGTTCTTCTGATTTCTAACAGAGTTTCACAAACTGTGTCAGCTCTCCAGATAAGGAAGGACATTTTGCACCATCGACAAGGAGCTGTGCTGTCGTTGTGGAGTCAAAGCACCCAGCACCACCCAGAGACTGAGCTCACTGTGGTCCTAAAGGCTCCACTCAGACCAGCGTGACCCTTCTGTGATGTAGGACCTCACCAAAGAGGAGGATTCACCCCAGAAAGCCGCTCTCCTCACAGACAGGCAGACGGCACCTCCAGGATATTGGCTGTAGTCGTTACAAGTGAAAAGGGCTTTTCTCTCAGAGACGCTGTAATTGCAGAGCAGCTGAACAGAAGGAAAGACGCAAAACTCTGACATGAACGTTATCACTCTTGTGAAAGTCATAAGATGACTCACCACGTCTGGATTCACGAAAAGTTTAACCATGTAATTTCCATCAACCACAAGCCTCTAAAGTCACAGTCTCAGTATCCCACCATGACGCCTTCCCATGAGTTTGTTTTTAACCATCTCCGTCTCCATCTCTTTGTCTCTTCTTCTACAGGAAAACCTCAGATGCAGGAAGTCGTCCTTTAAAGTGGCGACAGACAAGAAGCCTCCTTTATGTTCAGGAGGACGTAAAAGCCCAGAGCGCCCGCAAATGTCACAGTCTGCCCACGAGCCAACGTTCACCTCCACCTGTCCCCAAAAGGACGAGATGGACACCAAATGGATTTTCCCCTCATCATATCTCTGAGACTTCCAGCAGACATCCCATAATTACCAGCAGGGTAGTCCACAGCAACCAGACTCATCAGCCATTTCTTCCTCTGCAGACAAAGCTCTTCTTCGTCTCTCCGTCTTCACGGGAAAGATGTCAGCAGACTTTCAAACAAGTGAACCTTCGTTATCCTGTAAAAACAGTAACATACTCTTCCTCATGACGACAGCTGAATACTGTAAACAGGAGGCTGCTGTGCACTGACAGCATTATTACACTTATTTTAAGTTAACATCTGTTAATAATGCATCTGAAACTTTATTGCATCAAGTCCTACTACATGACACAGCGACTCTCAGTGCTCAATGTGGACGTGCTAAACAGTTTGCAGCCACACAGCTGAAGCTTTAATTACACCGTCCCACTCTCAATATGAAACAGACGTATTCTTTTCATTATTAAGGGCCCGGAGCCGGCAGCAGATTGATTTTTCCTGATGAGCGCTTCATTAAGAAGCACAGGTTCCTGCAGATGGAGATCTTATGGCTCGGTGACCGGGCTCAAATGCACACGGTTAGCAGGAGTTCCAGCAGAAGAAGTACCAGCGGTCCCTGGAGGGCGTCGTGTTCGTCGCATCAGAGAAACACTAAAGTTCTAAGCAGAACAAACAACAAAGCAGATTCACCTGAATATTGTTAAAGTGAAAGGTTTCATCATGAAACATCAGTGTGGTCTGCAGATTTGTCTTTTTTAATCAGGTCCTTTGACAACATTTCATTTTGATGAAACATCATGACCCAAAAAAATAAAAGCGTTCCTGAATGTCCTCGTCATATTTCATGTTGAGACTGAAATCTGATACACTTCCTTTCATTTACTGCCAACAGCTTTGTGAAACATTAGTATTATATGAAAGAGTCCATCCTTTGGAGACATATATACATGGTGGTCACCTGTTTGTGATGGTGTGTTTGAATTCAGACACATTGGAGGGTTTTCCAGCATGAAGAAAGCATCTCAGTCTGATTTAGTGCTGGCCACTCCAAATTTATGTGGATCATTGTCCTGCTGCCCGAGTGCTCTTGAACTTCATGGCATGAACTGATGGGCGGACATCCTCCTTCAGGGTTTTCTGGTAGATTCATGGTTCCCTCAGACACAGCAGAGCAGCACACACCACCACCGTGTCTGCTGCTGCTGTGACGTTCTCTCATCAGATGCGACAGGGCTCAAACCCTCTCTGGGATCATCCAGATGTTTTCTGGCAGATGTGAGACGAGCCTTTGTCATTTTATTGGACAGCAGTGGTTTTCTCCTTAAACTCTTCCATGGACGCCATTTCTTCTCTTTCTTGTTGTTGAATCATGATCTCTGACCTTAACTGAGTCTTGTAGGTCTTAAGCTGTTGTTCTGGGTTCTTCTGTGACCTCCTGGATGAGTCGTCGATGGTCGAAGGTTCAGCACCGTTCCAGGTTTCCTACATGTGTGGATAATGGCTCTCACTCTGCTTCACTGGAGTCCCAAAGCCTTTCAAACATCTCTGTGACCTTTCAGACGGATGATGTCACTGACTTTGGTTCAGCTGGTTCTTTAGATCGTGGCGTGATGTGCTGCAGGTTGAGCTCTTTCAGCCTGCTTCACTTTATCAGACAGCTTCTGTTCAGGTGAGTTCTTCTGGCAGTAACTTTCTTTTCTATCTTTTTTGGCTCTCTTGGCTCTCAGACTTTTCTCCTTCTCCGTCTCCCTTATCTTTCCTGCTTGGCTTCTCATGTCTTCTGTATAGTCTCGCTTATTCTCTAACCCTCAAAGAGTTTCTCAGTCTTGTTCTCTAAAACCTAAAGAATTATGGATTTGATCAACTGGTCCTGTAACGGAATTGACACCTTCCTGGGCTTGGGAGAGCCCGATTGTCCTGCGGAGACGTTTGCTGCCGGATATTCGATGGTCGGTTGCGTCGTGTGTCTGGCGACACTCTCGATGGAGGACACTGAACGACAGCTACCAATTCAGAACCACGATAACAGAGTTCTGGCTGATTGGAACTGGCTCGGACCCGGCTTATCCAAGTACAAGAAGCGGCTACAGCTGTTCACAATCCCACAAGGCTGGCCGACATGATAGACGATGGGCAGGGCTGTGAGGACTC
The DNA here is from genome assembly GCF_001858045.2 of Oreochromis niloticus. NCBI lineage: Eukaryota > Metazoa > Chordata > Actinopteri > Cichliformes > Cichlidae > Oreochromis > Oreochromis niloticus. The sequence continues at coordinate 1,124,241 of NC_031972.2, read as the reverse complement.
AGACTGTGTTTATTGAACGCAATATGGATAAGATCTTGGAGAAGAACAACGGGAATTGAGAGACCTGCTGACCAGTGATGAACATTAGACCTACTGTAAAAATTGGATGCAGTTGTTCGCACTAAACCCAAACATTCACCATCTTCACTCATGCAGCTATCCCACTGCCGCCAGCTGAAGGCCTGCCAAGGTGGAAGCTGACTGGAACAACAAACATTCTCCATGATAACAGGATTGTTGTCAGAGCTCTTTGTCCCTCCTTCAAGGCCATCTGCGCTGATCGAAGATTGTTGACTTTTGCTTAACCAGGACACTTTCTCTCGGTTGAACATGGAACACACACACACACACACACACACGTACACTGACACAGACCTGCACTCACCCCCCAACCCCTCCAAACCCCTTCGAAGCTTATGTCTTCTATGTTGTGAGATGTGATGATTCCTGTGCTGAAGTGTTTTTTTTCTGTTCTCAAACTGATCTCCCTGTTGGAGCTCAGTCTGGGGGGAGTTCTTTTTTTCTCCTCGTCTTTCCTCATGTTGTGCATTTTCCATTGTTATACCTCTCTGACCTGTCTACCCCATGTGATGTATGTGTAATTTATGTATGGTCGGAAGGGTAAGATGGCGCTGGCACGGCTGGCAGCTTTAACCCAGTTTCCCTCAGGATGAATAAAGAATTATCAATCAATCAATCAACTTTAATAATGTGGCACTGACTCTTCAAGGTGTAAAAGAAGACACTTTACAAAGGAGGGGAATTTTCTGCTTTAGAATTTGCACAAAAAAATCAATAAACGAGTAAAACTGGAAATATTTTATAGTGTGGTAATGTTTTGTAAGAGAACAGGCAGTTTAGGGGTTTATCCTCACACTGATAGGTGATGTTCACCAAGTCCAAGCAGCTGAGATCTCAAGGAAAGCTCACCAGGAAGATCAACATCGATCTTGTGTGGACCCAGATAATCCACAGCAGATTTGATGCCCATATGACCGGCAAACACACACAAGCATCCTTATGCCCGCATTTAGAGGGGCAACTAAAAGCCCCCCGTCGACAACTTTGACATTTGCTCCGACTTTGTATGAGGTACTTATATGAAATAAGTCATTCGCCAGATAATCTCTTTAACCTTATCACTGAATATTTATTCATCTCCAGCCCGCCGAGCCTCACCGTGCTCGCTCAGCCAAAACTAAGGTGATTACTGGACGGGTGTCAGTGTTGACTGTAAGCTGGGCGGATCCAGGCCCACTGCCCGGGACACAAATGGGATTTGTCTCTCATGCAGAACATCAGACGCGGCTTTTTAGGCAATGGCAGCAGGGAAGGCATTACAAAAATGCCTGCTTCCGCTCACCTTGGAGGACTAATAGGCAGTTTGGCCCACCAGCGATGCAGTCATTAGCTCCGGCAGCCACTCTGGAACACAAATACAGGCTGAAAACCACTCGACAGCACAGAAATCACACCGAAATAACCCGGCCGAGGCAGCACTGCACATCTTTCTCCTTGTGGCTGCTTCACAGGCTTGTTATGAACCAAATACCAGGTGTCAAAATGCACTTGTCAAGAGAAACGACAGCAAAAATCACAAATGACAGCACTTAGAAGAGAACAAATGAGACATCTCCTCCTGAGTGTGATATTTCGGGTGAAATGTGGCATTGGTTTTTTCCCCAAAGCTTTCGTGAGCTGGGGGTGAAAAAAAAGTTTATCTTCCAGAGCACCGCAGCTTCCTCCCTGCTGAGGTCGTTTAACAGCAAACACCACAGAACAGCACGACTCCTCCCACCGCCACATCACACTGCAGCACGCGTTAACAACGCAACCAGGACGCACTGCAACACATCCACACCACGTATCACCTACACCTGCTGCACCTGTCAGTCTGCAGCTGATCAGAAGCTGGTGGGTGGAGTCATATTTAGCCAAGCAGCTTCTGTCATTTTCTCTCTACAATTAAAACTAAAATATGAAATGCATAAATATTTAAAGTCGACTTATTTAAGGCTCCTTATTTGTATTCCTCACAGAGAAGTGGGCGGGGCTTCTGTGCTCGCAGTCAGGGCAGCTGTCTGACATGACCATATTAGGGCAATCTGCTCTCTATGACATCACACAGATTCAAGAGCAGAAAAAACTGAGTGTGAAGCCTGAGAGTGTGGCTCCCACAGATCACTCCTACATCCACTGACCTCGCCAATGCTCAACACGAACAACCTCCCCTGGAACAGGAAATCAAGCAGCTCCAGCATCACCACCAGACATCTGCTCTGCTCTGCTGAACACCTGCTATGATCGTTACAGTAAGATCTATGCTTCTCTCACCCCAACCAATCACAGCAGATGGCCCCGCCCCTCCCTGAGCCTGGTTCTGCCGGAGGTTTCTTCCTGTTAAAGGGAGTTTTTCCTTCCCACTGTCGCCAAAGTGCTTGCTCATAGGGGGTCATATGATTGTTGGGTTTTTCTCTGTATTAGGGTGGAGCTTTTACCATACAATATAAAGCAACTGTTGCTGTGATTAGTTCTGTATTAATAAAACTGAATTGTTCTCGGAGCTGAAGTTAAAGCAGCGTAAAACAGACTCAGCAGACTGATCAGAATCAATCACAACAACATTTAGACATCTTCACTAAATGAATACAGGAAATATTCATAAATATGCACTCATTAATGCATAATTACATCTTCCAACAAACTGATTAATTCTCATAAATTTAGAATTAATCCATTAAAAACAGACAACAGCTGGTGGTGGAAGCTACCACGTTTGTACTCCATCTTTTTATATACAGTCTATGGGCTCTGAGGCATGTTTCGACCTTGGATGGATTCTGCTGAAAGATGTGCTATAAATAAATATCATTTTGTTCTTTTCTTGCGCGTCTCATTTTTGTTATGTACTGTATATTTATTTGTTTGTGTAATAAAAAGTAATAAAAATATCATTCAGCTGTGCGAGTCCACAACAACAATATAATCTGATATTCCTGAGGAGGGAGGACAGCAGCGCGGCTGATTACATCTGTAATATCTGACATTTAATCAAGCTGGCAGCTCAAACTGCCTTTCAGCAACATGACAGCATAACATTATCGCTACTGTGGAAATTATACCGCAGCTCAGAGTATTTCATGAAAAGAAATGTAGAGTTACTAATCAAATTCATATTACTGAAACACAACAAAAGGGTCCTTCGAACAAAGGAAGAAGCGAAAGCTGCAATTATTACCGAGCTCCACAAACTTTTAGAATCAGTTATCTTTCCACCAGTGTTGTTTTTTTGTGTGATGAATCTTTAAAATGTCAGAAACGTCCATCAAATCTGCCCCTCTGAACTCAATATTCAGTTTGCAGCTAATCTAAACAAAAGGAAAAATGAATACGAACTGAGCAACAGCTCTGTTAATCTACCAACTAAAAATCAAGTGACAGCGGCTGATAAGCTAAGCTCGATCTCTATCTGCCAGCAGAAGCATCCCCACGGGGGTTTGAGGACGGACGACCTTAAAAATATGATCAAAGTATCGAACGCGCCAACATCTGAGGACAGACGGAGACGGTGAGGCTGGTGTGGAACAGCAAGGTCCAGGGCATAACTGACAACAGCATCATCTTAGTCAAACGCCAGTTATTGAGTGTAAACATAACAGGATGATGGACTTAAACAGCAGCAGTCATGGAGACGAGCTGAGTGAAATCAGACACTCTCACAGAGGACAGATCCACACACTTGATCTGGCACAGATTTTCATGTCGGGTGCAGATCAGGCTAATGTGTTAACCACCACACTATGGAGCCACTGAGCAGCTATAAAAGGACGAGCATGATATAAAGACCTAGTCTGCACCACCTCATGCTTCCTTTAGGGGTCGCCACACTGCTTCAGCTGCCTCCAACTCCTCCTACCCCAGCATCCTCGTCTGACACTCCAACCCTCTGCACCAATCCTTCACTGCATCCATCAACCTCCTCTGAGGTCTTCCTCCTGCCTGGCAGCTGCACCTTCATCATGTCTAAACCATCTCAGTCTCTCAGATATTATGAATGAAACTCCACCAGATCTGTGTGAAACAGCAAGAATGACCGCTTAAGAAGTCCTGATCCAGCTGCTGTAATTGGTTCAGTTCATTTCTGCCTCTGTCCACTCGAATCCTTCTGTGCTCTGTTCATTAAAGGGAGGAGCAGACACTTCCTGTTTGAAACCAATATTTTTGTCTGTGACCGTTTTTGTTCTCGTGTCCTTGGATGTGCTGCTCTCAGGATTAATGAATAAATGATAAGAGCAAAAAAACGATCAGATCATTACCGAGTGGACAAAAGGCTGCAGCAGGTTGTTCAAAGTAAAAGGACACACATTTGTCAGGGTTGATTTCGTTCTGTCCTTGGAATTTGATTCTATCCAACCCTCTGGTTGATTTAGTCATCAGAAGTCTTACATTTGAATTTTAAGGCTCTGTCATCTAAAGGCTGATGTAATAGATATATCGTTCGATCAAATGACCAAATTCAAGAAAAATTCCCAACCTGAAGTCTGTGGACAGAGAGCTCTTAAAGGAAAGGTTCTGAGTTTGGTCACAAGGGATTTTCAAATGGTGAGAACTAGAGAGCTACTTCAGATACGTCATTCATATTTTTAGGCCAAAGATCTACTAACTATGACTTCAAGAATTTGCATCTATTCTGAATATCAAATTCTGAAAACTTGAATTTGCTTTAACATTTGCTGCAGTTTCATGCTTGAAGGCCTGCAGAAAGACCAGTTACAAAGCTATGCAGCTGAAATTTGTAACACACGTTCCCAATAATGTGGTTTAACTACTTAAACATGTTAGAGCTTGAAAATGCAGGAGTTTATTGTGACATTGCAAAAAATGCAGCTTCCATTTGAATTTTATTTTGCGTTTGGTATTTACTAGAGATGGACCGATCCGATATTACGTATCGGTATCGGTCCGATACTGACCTAAATTACTGGATCGGATATCGGCCAGAAATAAAAAATGTAATCCGATCCATTAAATATCAAAAAAGCACCTCACAAAACTTGCGACACGGTGTAACTCGGCTCATAACCGTAGCACGTTGGAGCAGTGTGCGTCACGTGATAGAGCGGCTGTGTGTATTTGTAGCCTCGCTACCAAACCAGCATTTCATCTCCGAGGAAGTTATCCCAGAGAGACGTAAAGCAAGTGTGTAAGTTCATCTCTGAATGTTTGTAAAGCGTTCCCATGTTAAGCTTAACAACCGATATATGGAGCGACTGCCTCTCTCTCTCCCTCTCCTGCTGCTACTTCAATCATGAAACTGATCAATGATCAGCTGATCGGCTTTTCTGTTGTGAGTCCGTCTCTCTTCTTTGTTTTTGGCCCACTTTGCACCAGAAAGAGGAAACCAGCGGCTGAACAACAGCAGCACGTTTAAGCTTGATAAGCTGTTGTTAGAATGTATTTAATATTACTTTCTACACCAGGATCCTTTTCTACGTAGCTGACGGCTGGTAACTGTGCAGGGGCGGATCTAGCAAAGTGTAGCCAGGGGGGCCGATAGGGCATGAACAGGGAAAAGGGGGCACAAAGACATACTTTTCTTTCTTATTCTCATTTAAAATGTCTCGCTTTTAATAAATAATTATCTGAATCTTACACCCAAAGTTTTAATCTGATGTAAAATGTATAGAAGTCCATTACTGTATATAGTAACTGTTAAGTCTAATATACCCTAGTAAGCTATAGTACTTTTTCCTTTGGGAAGGTACCATCTGTGAATTCTGCATTTCTGTTGAAGAAAGATGTTGAATCTATTTAATTATTCTTGAAAAATAATTTATTTCTGTGCATTTTATTTCACCCTGCATCAAATTAAAGTTGATTACATCGATTAAGCATCATGAGGTGGAGGGTGGGGGGTGGTTCCCTATTTTCTTTTTGGTGGGAGTTTGCAACCCTGTTAGTTAGGTTGCTTAATATTTCTGCTAAGAACTCTTTAAAATACCAGAATAGGGAGGATGGAGCAGGTTTAAGTTTATTAGATTGATCAGTGTTGCTGAACTATGAAATATTTTGGGCGCAGTGTATTTTTTACATACAGGTATAACAGAATAGCTTTAGTGTTGTTGTTTATTTAAACTTGAGTATGAACTTATACAAAATGCAGCAAGATATTAAAAAAACAGTTTTATTGATTAAAAAACACACTATATCGGATTCATATCGGTATCGGCAGATATCCAAATTTATGATATCGGTATCGGACATAAAAAAGTGGTATCGTGCCATCTCTAGTATTTACAACATGTCCAAACTTTTGTTTGTGAGAGAGTCTCATGATGATGATGTACAAGCGTACGAGCATTCGTGGTTACAGACGTGTGCAGATCAACGATGGATAATATGGAGTGCAGGAGAGAGTACGACCATGCAGCGTTTAAAGCGTGGACGTACTGACCTTACTTAAGGTTTATTCTATAAAAAGTGACAGCAACATTAGCGTCCGCTGTTTACTCTGCGTGAGAAGAAAACTTCTTTCTACAGCGAAAAATGAAACTTCAAATCTGAGCGAGCAGCGAGCACGCTGCCACGGGAATGTGACACTCACAGAGGAACCCCCAGATCCCCCCACTGACATGACCGCTGTGGGCAAACCTCCACCCGCCCCACTCCTGCTAAACAGCTGACAATAGATTTAAGAGCGACAGGTGTCAGTGCTGCCGAGTCTGTGATTTTATTTATTTATTGCTGTGTTTTACTTGCATCTATTTGAAAGAGTGTAAACACAAAACATTTTATTTGATATGCTGGAATACGCACAAAATGGGTTTACATCTTAAACACATTTCTTCTTGCATATAATTTATTTTTGCTTGATGCAATGTGCAAAAAGTGAAAAGATTAAAACTCATAAAACAAGTTTTAAAAAGAGACTTTTTCATTTGATTACATTTTATATGATGAATTATGCAGAAAAAACAGAACTGGGCTACAGGGCTATAACTTTATTATGTATTCAGGTTGTGTATCTTGTGTTTAAACAGTAACTAATTACTTTTGAAAATAAGTAATCAGCAAAGTAATGGTATTACTTTCTTGGAGACCTAATCAGTTATTAGTAACTAATTACTATTTTCAAGTAACTTGAGCAGCACTGGTCGCATGTGGCCTGAGGCAGGCTTATTGTGTTGCCTAAATATCCCAGAGATGTCGTTCACAGCTGGCTCTCTGCGAAGCTGCCAGTTTTATGTGTCGACATCAGCTCATCCCTTGAGTTTGGAGCTTTACATGAAGGCTCTGATGTTTTGTTTGGTCATTTTTCTTTGACACCAGTCAGTCACGATGAAGCAGAACGAGCAAAGTACACTTCTTCAGCATTATTGACAAAACCCATCAACGCAGAGATTCGCCGCTATTCTCGATAACAGTCCACCTTAACAACATTCATCCTCACACCATCTTTTCCGTCCACCTTTAGGCTCCCTGTCAATGCAGTTGACCTGTGTGTGCTAACAGCTAGCTGGTGCTGCTGCTAGCCGTCCTGCTAACTTCTCAGACTGTGTTCGGGTCACAGACAAACGTCGGTGCCCTCACAGCGGCAGAGACACGCGGGGAGCGGAGCTCCGACCAACCGAACACCGTTTAAAGCACGAGCGCAGCGGCGAAACAGGCGCAGAAGCTAAAAGCAGCTAACACACCTACCAGTAACGTGAGTTCCGGCTTCCGGTTGTCCTGTCACCACGTGTCGGCCCCCCGGTCCTAAAGCCTACCCTGTTACCGCTCTCATTTTCTGATATACGGAAACCTTTTAGGTCAATTTTGGACAACTACAACTACTACTGTAAAATTTAAGGATAAAAGCAAAGTTGTTTTATGCTTTGTTACCATTTGATTTTTTTAATTTTATCGCAGTTTTAACTTTCAAATCCAATTAAAATCAGTCAATTCTTTTCTTTTAAATCAACATGAGAAAAATACATGTTTCAGATTTTCTCATTTTTTAAATTCATTTTGGTATCATGTAGTTTTGACCTACAAAATGTACTGGCTTCAGAGATGAGCCCAAACTACAAATATTAAGCTAATAGTCCAGAGTGTTAAGTAATAATGGATTTAACATATTTATAAAATGTATTTATCTACAAAATTTGATTTACAGAATGTTTCTGCTTTCCTACCTCCTCATTTTGATTTACAATTTTGATTTTTGTGCCTTAATCCTAGATTTGTGAGCCTCAAACCTTTCAAACTTTTGAATAACTGAATCTTAACTTTTAGTTTCATCTCTGAAACATGAACTTACAAAGTCACAGCTTTTACCTCCCAGTTAGTTGTTTTGTGCTGTGATGGGAAGCTCGGTTCTTCCTCTAATCCCTGCAGTGTTTTTTGGACTTTGCTTTATTTGATAAAGGCTTGTTCTCTGTTGCTTCAGCGCGTTCTCTGCAGTCTGCATCTTCCTGTGTTTCATGACACAAACACTGACTTTCTAAGTTCAGATTTTTACTTTTATCTCATAGTTAAGATTTGTAAAAATAAGTTTGAACTTTTATTGGAAAGCTGTGGATAATTTCTTAATAATTTTGACTTCCAACCCAATTTGATATTTTACAATCATCTGGGGGTTTTGGCTCAATCAGACTAATGGCCTTTAAAGCTGAGTGCCACAGACAGAGGGAGGAATATTAACAGATGGACTAACATACTGCTGGTTTGGGTCTCATCAGAGAAATAATGAGTGTTTCCAGCCATATTCTTCAGAAATCAATCTCAGAGGCTCGAGGACACCCCAGACTGCTAGATTAGATAGACTCTTAATTTCACACAACAGCCTTTGCATTTACATTTTAGTCATGTTGCCATTTATGCAGACGTTCAGGCTGTTAATGGACACTTTCAGGACAGCCTGCTGTGGGAAATGAATGTGAGAGCTCTCACTTACAGAGCAGAACAGTGTCTCCCTGAGGAAATGATCACTGATGATTCACATCAGCTGCAAAGAAAACCACTCAGAGGGATGCTGTTCATCTTGTCTGTTAGTCACCCAAGTGTCACTCAGTGCCCGGCATCAGTTCTTTTTGTTTTTTTTAATACATATATATCAATGACAGATGTAGGTACGCTGATTAAAAGCTCTGAATCATGAGGCAAAACACACAAAGGCTCAAAAAGTCAGAGTAAAGCCTGGTGTGTCCCTCACATCCACGCTAATCCATAACCACGCCCACCCTGACCGTTACTGTGCGAGTCGTGCAGTCGTTTCCAAAAGTTACCTCGAGTCTTAGTGAACCAATATTTCATTGACACAAGCGATAAGGAAGAAAGAGTATTTGCCCCTTCATGATTCTGCATATTTGTCACACCTACTTGTTTCAGATCATCAAACAAATTTTTAGATTACCCAAAGAAAACCAGAGTAAACACACAATCTGGGTTTTAGATGACGAGTTCGTTTAATAAGGCATCGAACTATCCAAACCTGCCGTCCCTCTTTGTTAAATCATGAATTAACTGTGACTGAGTCCATTTTCACTGCCACAGCAAAGCCTGGTCGCTGCCACACCTGCTGAATCATAAACCCAACCCAAAGTGAAGCAGGCTGAAAGATCTCAACCAGCAGCACATCACGATCACGCCACAATCTAAAGAACCAGCTGAGGAACAACATCAGTGACATCATCAGTCTGAAAGGTCACAGGCTTGTGAGAGTCGTTATCCACAGCTTCACAAGAGCGACCAGCCAACCAAACTTACTCCACGAGCGCATCATAAAATACATCAGTTGTGTCCTGTGCCTCAGTTAATGACAGCTCTTTAAAACGAGGCTCTAAGGTGAGGCCATCTCACATCGTTAAATCCTCTGTAAGTCTCTTCCTCACCTCCTCTGCTGGTTTGGGCAAGGATACGAGGACAGGAAGTGAGGATGTGAAACTGGAGATTGCTTTTGAAGCGCTGATGATATTTGTGGTCGCCACCGTCTTAGACTTTTGGAGGCAGAAGTGTTCGTATTGGACGAGATGGTGAAGTGTGAAGTTATCCCCACACTATAAATGGTCCAAACGTGTCTGTCTCTGCTGCTGGGCTTTTTAACATGAGTGTCTATGGGGACGGGCTCACTGCTGGAGCTTCAACTGGACAGTAGAGAACAGATTAGAGGACAGGAAGTGTTGGGAGGTTAATGTTGGCGTCACCGCTAACAGGTTTGTTAGAACACAATCTTGTGGCTTAAGTAAAATTTATGCCATGAAAGAGAGCGGTTTAAAGGATCAACCTGATGACGGGGAAAATACAAAGCTGCTGCCCGCTCAGGTCGCACAGAGGCTTGTGTTTTATTAAATTTAAAAGTTTATTATTCAGCAGAATAACTCAAGTGTCTCTGGAGGAGAGGTGATTATACTTCAGAAAAGCAGAAAGAGAGGTTTAAAAGACTCGAACGGCTTCGTCAAACAGGCTGCTGATGGACAACTGAGCGGTCTCAGCTGAGCGCGCTGCAGTCGGGATCAAATACAGCACGAGTACAATCACCTCCTGCCTGAGAAAAGAAGAGCAGCCGAGGAATTAGACATGAAGGAAGCAGGCCCGCTTCAAATGAGGAAGTACTCTTACCAATCAGAGTTTTAAAGCAGCCATAGCTCTTTTATGATGAGGGCCTGAATTCTCCTCCAGGGCTTAATTAAAAGTGGAATGTAGAAGCCATTATCACTCTGAGTGGCTGATCCTTAAACCACCATTTCCACGTCTCCACAGTGTTTTTCTGAGGAACCACAGATGAGAGGTTATAATATTACAGATGAGGAGCAGTCACAGGGCACAGTTTGGTTAACGGCTCGATGTAATAATTGAATAATAATCATTTATTTTGTGTTGATTTTCAAAGTGGGCTCACGAAGGCTGTTACAACAAAAAAGGGAGTTATAAAATTAAAATATATAAAACAGCAAAAATACGATAATAATAATGTTTTCATAGAAGATGAAAAGTCATGAAAGTTGTTTTATGAGCTCTGAGTTTGAATCAGTGATTTGTTGATTCCTGAGCGACATGTTTAATGTTTGATGGGGTCAAGCTGCCGCTCTGTAGTCTATACTCCACATTGTGTGTGAATGTGAGAGTGAATGAATAGTGGCATTGTAAAGCACTTTGGGTGCCTTGAAAAGCGCTATATGAAATCCAATCCATTATTATTGTTCGTCATGAACTTTGGACTTTGACCCAGTGATTCTGGGTTTGGGGGCTTCTGTTTAATCACTAGTTTGCTCATTGTTTCCATGAAGCTGACGGTTCCTGAGCTAATCTGAAGGCCACATGAAGTTTGAAGGTCTGTAGCGAATGACAGGAAGTTGGCGACCTCTGCGTCTCAGCATCTCCTGACCCCGCTCTGCAATTTACGTGGCCTACAGCTTCATGGCTGGGTTGCTGTTGTTCCCAGTCTCTTCTACTTTTTTATAATCCCACTAACAGCTGACTGTGGAATATTTAGTAGTGAGGACATTTCCTGACTGGACTTGTTGCACAGGTGGCGTTCTATCATGGTACCACACTGGAATTCACTGCGCTCCTGAGAGCGAGTCATTCTTTCACAATCATTTGCAGAAGCAGTCTGCATCCTTAGCTGCTTGATTTTATAAGTCTGACGTCATTAGCTGTTTCTGGGTCCAAACTCTGCTTCAGGTCCCAAAGTCAAACGAACACTGTGGCATCACTGAGAGTTACAAACTGTTTAAATTCTTTCATCTTTAATAAAATGATCAGCGTTGTTGCTTTACCAGGTGTAACAATCAAGTTTAACATCCAGGCATCCATGAAAACAGAATTTATTACATTTAACTGAGTTTATAAAGTTTAACGGAGTTAGAAGTTAGCAGGAAGTTAGCGCGCTAGCTTCCACCTAAACATGATATAGCATGTTCTGACTGAGAGATTTCTGAAACATTCAAACGTACAGCTCTGCTATCACTTCCAACATAAATGAAGACAGAAAACTAAACAGCAGTGACGTTTGTAGGGTTACTGAAGTTGGGCTAGCTGGTATATAATGATGTGCTACATGATCGCTAGCGACACAGCTATGTTAGCATAGCATAAACACAGTGAAGCTGGAGGATGAACGCTAACTTTTTTCCACTCAACAAAAGTTAACGTGAGGGTTCCCGATGGTTAGGGACTGTCTTTAAGGGCTTGTTCAGATTAAATGGAACAAGATATTTAGCATTAAAACATGTTAAAAACACAACAGCCTTAATAAACACAGAGTAGTTTGGACCCTGAAGCAGGGTTCATACGTCATCACTTAAAGAGCGGATGGGTCTAGGCTGCTGAGTGTTTCTTCTTCACTCACTATGTGTTTATACATCACTAATACAGACTGTGAATGAGACGTCATATATCTTATTGTTTGAACAGAGGGAGTAATTAGCAGAGAGAGATGAGTTCAGTATGTCAGAATTTGGTAACTCGAGAAATGCAACCATCCCCAGGCCTTTACTCAAGGCTAGAGATAAGAAATGGAAAACGAAGAGAAGAAAACTAAATGTCAGCTCATAAATAGATAATTTAGCCTGACTGCAATCAGCTGACAGTCTGAGTCTGTTCCCTCCAAACCTCACTGAGCTCAGCTGCTGAAGCTAATCAGTCACCTCAGAGGGCGACTCCAGGCACCAAACTTTGACTCTTGTTGCCTCAGCAGCTGGAAACAATTATGCGACCAATTACAGAAACTCTGTTCAACAACTGTTCAATAATTTCATTCTGCATATCGAGAGCAGCCTGTACATTATCTATATTAGTGTATTGGGTGTGGGTTGGTGGGGGCATTTAGTGTGTTTTTGCTCTCTCCTTTCCACAAACACTCTTTCTTCCTCTTTACTGATATTTTCTGGATTTATCAGCTGCCCTGCGCCTGAGAGGGTGATCGGAGAAGTCGGCCAAGTGTAGATGGTGCCAAGCCAGCGATCGAAGGAGCTCCCGCTGTGAACGTTTGTTGGAATGTGTGTTTAATAAGATGATGGAGGATGGAGCTCACTGCACAGCAGAGAAACTGTCTCAAACTGGGTAAAGACTTTCAAACGATGCTATGATCAAAAGAAGATCCAACATGGAAGGCTGCTGGAGCTTCTTTCGGACAGACAGGAATACAGGTGTACATTTTGCCCTCTGGTGTGCCTGAAAATTATGCAAATTATTTCCTGTACACCTTCTGTTACTCCCATCGCAACGTGGCTGAGAAAACATGGAAGATATCCAGAGTCCCACAGGCAGAGCTTAAAGGTAATCAATCATTGTTATCTGACCAAATCAGAGCTGAGCTGAGGTCAGAATAGCAAACCAGTGTAAAGAATTACAACCAGTGCAGGAAACAAACAAGAAAAACACTGGAAAAAAAGGCAGCTACACAGACTTGAACTGTATGAGTCAGAGAGGGATGGTGACCGATGGTGGCCATCTTTGTCCTTTGTGTAGGATGATGTCAGCGGGCCTCAGTGAGTCATCCACAAAACACAGGATCCTGTATTTCCTGTGGGCATGTCCCACCGTGAGGAGGCCCCGGGGCAGACCCAGGACACCCTGGAGAGATTATATCTCTCGGATGGCGTGGGAACGCCTTGGGTGTTCCCGCGGACAAGCTGGAGATGGTGGCTGGGGAGAGGGAGGTCTGGGCTTCTCTGCTTAGGCTGCTGCCCTCGCGACCCGGCCTCGGATACGCGGAACAAGATGGATGGATAATAATAATAATCCAGATCAAAAATGACAAACAACATGAATTTAAGATCATAACAATGCATGCACTCATTTACTCACAGTCAGGCAGACCTTCAGTACAGTACAGAAAAACACAACTGTTACACAAAACAAGAAAAACAAAGTAAAACAGGAAGTAACCAAAAGAAAAACAACAGTTTTCTGAGACCAGAAAAGTGACGTGAAATGTAGCAACAGAGACGGAGCAAAAAGACAGACAGCAAAAAAAAACTACAAATACATTACACACACCTACAAGTATCACACCCACAACTGGTGTGATTTCCTCAGCTGTTCTGACATGGAGTCATGCAGATCTTGTTCTGATGACATCACTGTCACAGGTGTAGGTGGTCACCTGCAGATGTTTAGACTGCAGGAAACATGTTACACACAGTTGTTTGGTGTGTAGCAGTGTGTGTTTGTGTGTGTGTGAGCTGGACAGAGAATGAGCAGAGGAAGAAGAGCCCTTGTGGCTGTTGTGACTCTGATCCGTGTGGGCGACTCAGCTCACATCATGACATCTTCTGAGGTTCTCGAGCTCCAAACACGAGGAACGGTGTAGGTGCTGAGCAGGCGGTTGCTATGCAACAATTCATCGCCAGCAGCATCCAGGTTGGACCCGAGTGGAGAGCAGCAGTCAGGCGGAGGGGGTGGTTTGAATGTGTTCTTTGAAAAGCCGGAGGAAAGCAGCGTTTCTGCAGCTCTCTAGTAGGCGAGCTGTCAGTAGATTTGATTATGTGGAAGCTTAATGGAGAGCATCGGGCCAGAGCAGCTGCAAACGGAGATACGGTGCAGATAAATCTGGAAGACCGGGATGGAGGCAGTGTAAAAACAGGCAAAGTGGGGCCTGGATGAACAGAGTGACACTAATTTGAAGCTTGCGACAGGCTGATGTAAGACAGGTACAGTGAGAGGCAGCACAGTGTTTACGCTTTACAGTGAAGGGATAAAGATGCCGAGTCTGTAAATGGAAATATTTACCGATCAGTTCTTGTCCACATGAAGCCGTCCTCACATCAGCTGTGACAGTCTGACCAATTAAACACGAGTGTTTTACGGTTACATTCTTTAAAAATCACCGTGTTCATTTAAACCTCTGTCTGTTTATCACAGAACAAACTGGAGTTGCATCATGGGTAATGTAGGCATGAGGTTTTCACTGGAATAAAGAAAGTACTTCCTGTTCTGCTGCACTGATTGTGATCGTCTTTGTTGAATCCAACATCGTCACAGGAGAATTGTTTTAGCAGTCTGGAGTTTTTCTACATGGCAACTCTGCATTCACAATTTCCAATTCTGCTCAGTAGAAATCGTCAAATTTCACTCAGTAAAACTGAAGCTCGGACTTCTTTGACGTTCTGTTGGTACAGTAACTTCACAGCAGTCTTATTATTGATCAGATGATGTCATTAAAAATGCTCCAGCAGACTCCAGCAGCACAAACACGGTCCAGAGGTCCAGGTCAGGTGAAGGCGAGCAGACAGCTGTCACCTGCGTCACTATCCACCTGTCATTCAAAGAGGCCACGCCCCTAGTAATGCAAAATTTAAGCCTTAATACAATTCAAACGGGCGACTTATAAAAACATTGTCCTTGCTACAGTTGCTATGAGGGACGAAATGATCCATTACAGGTGGACATTTTAACATGGGAGTCTGTGGGGACTGCCTCACCGCTGGAGCCTCTGGTGGACGTTGGAGGAACTGCAGCTTGTAAATACTGTATTTGATAAATGTTTGATTTTTTTTACAGATATTCTCAGGCAGTCCCAACACTCCAGCTGCATTATGGTTCAGTCACGCTAAACTTTAAATAAGACGGCAATCTCCTGACAACAAGACACACACCGGTGGTTGCTCGGTGATTGGGTTGAATTATTTGTTGCTTTTAGTGACTCATTGTGAGCACTTCCTTGTGTTGAACGATAAACGTGCAATTGAACACTTAATCTGAAGGTGATTTCACAGATCGTCTCGTGGGAGTCCCCCCCCCAGAGCTTCCAGTCCCTCTCAGACAGACTCAGACAGGGATGTGAGACGGCCAGCATGTTGCAAACACAGTACATCTTTAGTACATGATTCAGCTTGTTGTGATGTGTGTGTATGCAGATAGAAGAGGTTTGTCACAGTAAACTCCGACACTGGGATGCAGTGATTCAGTTCAGAAGCAATCGGGCTCACTTGGTTTGCTGCTGTGTGGATATTTTAGCACTCTGAGCTTCGGTGTGGACGTCCAGGTCTCCAAACGTGCTTTTGCTTCATCCAAAGCATCAGGAACTCTGTGCTGTTTGAGTTACAGTGTGCAGGCTTGCAGGGAGAAAAAAAAGAAGATTGATGCGGCTCGTGTTGAAGTCTAAATCAGAAATCCTCATCATATCCAGGCTGACCGAGGCTGCCTCCCCTCGCTTCTCTCCAGGGTTTAATTAGAGCCCCCGGGCTCGGCGTGAATAATGCAGCGCCTGAACGCACCTGAGCGGCCTGCTCGAGCAGAACGAGGAGCCGCAGGGAGGCCGAGAGAGCACCACCTCCAGAGGGAGAGAGAGAGTGAAAGGGTTTGAAAGAGTAGCGTCAGAATATCTGAAGGTTTTCATGTCACTCTAATGATGTCCTGACAGAACCACGAGGGGCATCAGAAACATCTGTGTCACACCTGTCCAACACTACATCTGCGTTAGTCACACTGCTGTAAGAGGGAGATTAATCCAGATTGCTTTGATTATTGTTTCCTTTCATTTTGTTTGCATTAACACTGCAAGCATCAGACTAAATCATACTTATTCTGGCTTTGTGCAGTTACAAACTGGTTGATGAACCCAGATCCTAAGCACTCACTTTGTTAGGTAAACCTATTTACCTGGGGCCTGCTCGCCCCTCCCTGAGCCTGGTTCTGCTGGAGGTTTCTTCCTGTTAAAAGAGAGTTTCTCCTTTCCACTGTCACCAAAGCGCTTGCTCACATCTGATTGTTGGAGTTTCTCTGTTTTCTCTTTATTATCATAAGGTTCTTACTTTAAAATATAAAGGAGCTGGAGGCAACTGTTGCTGTATAAATAAAATTGATTGATTGATTGATTGATTGATTGATTGATTGATTGATTGATTGATTGATTGATTGATTGATTGATTGATTGAAAAGTGAAGATTAGAGCTCAGATAAATGGCACACAGAGTTCCAGCAGACACATCTCTACATCAGCTGTTCAGAGGAGACTAAGGAAAAGCAACAAGCAGAAGAGATTAGTTTGGGCCAAGAAACACAAGGAGTGGACATTAGACCATCTGTGCTTTGGTCTGATGAGTCCAAATTTGAGATCTTTGGTTCCACAAAGGTGAACGATGGTCTCTACATGCATGGTTCCCACCATGAAGCATGGAGGAGGAGTGTCTGGCAGTGTATGCGCCAACATAAGACCACTGACAGGAAGTGAATGACAGTGAACATGAAGTTTTAAAGCTAAAAATATTTGTGTATATACTGGTTCAAAGTGTTTGTGAAACACTGTGTTTTTCATGCTTGACTAAAAAACTGCAGTCACGACGATTGACTCTGAGCACTTTTCGGTGATTACAGAGTCATAATAACGTGTCATATATGAGGTTATTATCATGGCATGACATCACATCATGTATGTATTTGCAATATTTAAAAAACAGCTGCCAGTGTGTTTTCATATTTGTATTCTGTGCCTAAAGGAACAAAGGTTTTTTATTTATATAGTATGGCTGTCATTGCTTTTATCTATAGTTTTTTTTTTAAAGTGAGAATACAGCACCAAACCTGAGAGTGAGTCAGACTGCAGGATGAACACTGAGCTGTTTGTGCCCCCCAGTGGTCTTCGCCCACAACGTGCTTCCAGTGAATTCCTGAATCCAAGCTGGATGATGAGCTGTGTCATCAGCCACTCCACCTTAAAACTGACTTCACATATAAAACTTGGGTCATTTATTTAAGAATTTGCACCATATCCAGCCTTCTATCCCTGTGCTCCCCTTTACAGCAACTCAAATGTTATTTTCAGACGTTTATCTTAGGGAACCTTTCACCTGTACACACGGTACACATTCACAAATAACGTTTCCTTTAACAATTTGTAATAGAGGGGAGGAAACATATGCTAATGTAATGTTAATAAATGGAGATTTATGAACACTAAACTTTCATGTTCAGAGAACTTTCACTCTCAGGTATATCTTGAGGATCTGAGTGTTCGTGTGATTTATATTCTTTGCTTAATATATGCAACAACGTCCAACTGTCAACTTCGTTCACATTAATTAACCTTCAGCTTTCGAAACTTAAGTTTTTGTATTTCCTTGAACCACTTGAATGCACCTTTTCTCATTCGTGTTTTACCGGGCTCCGCGAAGGCGCTTCGTTGGCATTTTATAGCCTCCGATTGGTCCGATTTGTGTTATTTGCACCACGTGACATCAGACATGGCTGCCAGCGAGCCGAGTAAAGACGGTAAGTGTGGATTTTTAAACGTGTCCGCGGCTTTAATGCTGACGTCCTGAGGTGAGCGTGGGAAGGTTTGGGTGTCGGTGATTCTCCGAGTCTGTGGGAATTCACAATCAGCAGAAAAAAGGCTCAAAAAATCAGAAAAGCTGGCGGGAAATCGCCCGGCTAAGCTAGCAGGCTAGGAAATAGCTGGGCTGCTAACTCTGATTATACAGCAATCAATGAATATTCAGTCAGTACACTCAGTCTGACAGCTGTGAAGTTTGTTCGGGATTTAACAGCGTGGAAAGTATGAGCTCGATTAATGAGTTAATGAGCGATCGTGGCTCAAGAGTTGGCAGTTCGTCTTGTAATCGGAAGGTTGCCGGTTCGAGCCCCGGCTCGGACAGTCTCGGTCGTTGTGTCCTTGGGCAAGACACTTCACCCGTTGCCTACTGGTGGTGGTCAGTGCGCCCCAGGGCTCCATCACCAGTGTGTGAATGAATGGGTGGATGACTGAATGTGTAAAGCGCTTTGGGGTCCTTAGGGACTAGTAAAGCGCTATACAAATACAGGCCATTTAATTAATTTGCGAGCTGACTTTTTTTTTTTTTTTTTAAGATCATATTTATTCCCCAGGAGTGATAAAAATAATTGTGTACAGGCAGAATTTTGTCGATCAGAGGGAAATGCTCCTTTATGCCAAGCTGTACATTCTCGCTTTCACTTGGTCATGACTCACCTGGTCTGGAGTAGTGTGTGTGTGTGTGTGTGTGTGTGTGTGTGTGTGTGTGTGTGGTAAATAAGCTGTAGTCTCTCTGCTTTCTCAGGTAAGGACAGCATTCTGGAGCCGCTGAGTTTCCCCGATCAGCCGGCTGACACCTCCAGCGCTCCCGGTGTTCAATGTCCCGGCTCCGAGCCGCTGGTCTGCCTGTTCTGCTCAGAGTCCATCCCACTGCCGCAGAAAGACGTCCTCCTCAGACACCTGTTGATGGAGCACAAGCTTGTCATCGCTGATGTCAAACTCATCGCAGACCTCCGAAAGTACGAACCACGCACGCTCTGGCTCACTCGGTTTAACTCTCTGGAACACGTTTGGATGTTTTCAGCATTTAGAACTCGATCATTTCACCAAAGACCTACTTTAATTATTTGGGGTGATGGGGGGAAACCCTTACAAGTGCATATACAACAAGTCCAACATGTCCACGCCGGTTAGTGTGCTGCTTTTATGAATCGTGGCGAAGTGTTTCTGTGCGCCGGTAAGCCTGGCTATGAGTCGGTTGGTGGTTTTTACTCACATGTTTCCTCCATCAGGTACTTGCTGTACTGGAAGGGCAGATTCCTCGAGCAGCCGGTCACAGATTTCTGCAGCGTCATTAAAACCAACTCCACGGGCCCAGTCGGTGAGTTCACTCAAAGCCACAGAGGACCTGACCTTTCAAAGTGAATCAAAGACACCTCCTCCAGCTCTGATTAATGACTCATTAAAAACTCTTCTTCCTCGCTGACCTGACAGAGAAGCAGGAGGACTACTTCCTGCTGTGTGACGTCCTTCCAGAAGACCGAGTCCTCCGTGAGAAGCTCCAGCAGAAACGACTGGTGAGGAGACGTGACACTCAGAGCATCCAGAGTGAATCTTGCTGGAAGTTTAGTTTCCTTTAAACTTTATTTTGAGGCAAAGTCTGAAAATCTTTGAATGGATTTTTTTTCTTGCAGATTTAATGATGATTTTACACGTTTTGTGTCCTTGTAACCTCTGAACTTTAAATATCTGAGCACTCTGAGGTAGTTTGAGAAGAATTCCTCTGAGCTCTTCTTCTGTGCTCCCACAGGAGGAGGTCCTGGAGCAGCAGCAGAAGGAGCGAGATGACTGCAGCTTCCATCGTCTCTGCATGTTCTGCAGTGAAGAGTTCACAGGAAACAGGTAAAGCCCAGCAGGATTCCCATCAGTCCTGGAAACCTCACGTGTGTTAGAGCAGACAGAAGGAAGAGCTTCCTGAAATCATGTGACTAAAAGCTTCTTTGCTTCCTGTAGTCGTCCTCTTGTGATCTAACCCCCAAAAAGCTGCTTTGATGCATAGCGCCATAAACATAATTTAGTGACATGTCTAAGCCTGAACCAAGAAGCTGATGTGAGACCAGTGCATCCTTCTTCTTCTTCTGCTAACAGTCAGGTCTCAGACCTGTGCAGGTGTGTGCTGGTTCATAAATGGCATGAAGGTGTGACTGGCTCCTCACTGGTGTTTACCACAGTTCGTCTGTGGATCTGTGGCTTTACCTCCAGTTAAACTTCTATCCATCCATTTTCAGTCACTGTGTTGGTTCGCAGATGCTCGGCCTCCCTCTACACAGCCACCCCCTCCAGCTCCTCTGTGGGAGGATGCTGAGGAGTCAGCCGAGAGACATAACCCGTGTCCACTCCGGGTCTCCTCACATTTTAACATGCCGCGTGCCCATGGCGGTGGATGTTGCTCCCCTCTGTCTGCCACCACGGGCACGCCGTAAGGATCTTGACGTCTTGTCCAACTGGGAACTTCTGGACGAAGCCCAAAGGACTGCAGCGCAGTGCTAACAGTGATGATGTCAGCTGATGTTTTCTTTCGTTTATTAAAATCGGCTCCACGTGCTGTTTCCAGGTCGTCTCTGCTGAACCACATGGCCAGAGAGCATTCCTTCAGCATCGGACTGCCGGACAACATCGTCTACTGCAGCGAGTTCCTCGACACGCTGCAGGACAAACTGGACAGGTATGCTAATCGTTGCTTTTTATTCACAGCATTAAGTTTTGCTTTGTTTCTCGCGCCTTTTCATTTCGCTCCCCTCGCTTCAGTCTGCAGTGTCTGTACTGCGAGAAAACGTTTCGAGATAAAACCACGCTGAAGGATCACATGAGGAAAAAAGCTCACCGCCGCATCAATGCCAAAAACCACGAGTACGACCGCTTCTATGTCATCAACTACCTGGTAAAACCCAGTGACACACTCGCCACACGCTTCCCTGTCAGGATAAACGAAGCAGTTCTTGCGTCTATAAATGTTCAGTTGGCAAAAAGAAACATAGCGTCTGTAGAAGCAAACACACTACCTGAGTGTATTATCCCGATTCTGATTTTAAAGCGTCCCTCCTGTTCTGTCAGGAACTGGGAAAGACGTGGGAGGAGGTGCAGAGCGAAGATGACCGTGAGCTGGCGGACGATGAGGATGAGTAAGTTTCCTCATGTAGCTCCGTAAGGACAGCATTAACTAAAGTATCCTGACTCATATCATACATTCTGCTCTGTGTTGTGTTAAAGGCAAAAACTGAGCCAGGCTGCACTTTGGTGTAATACCAGTTTGTACCACCAGATGGTGCAGTTACTCAGTGTAACGTTTATTTTAACCCAACAAGACCTGACCACTCTGAGCTCGAGATCTCGAGAACTAAGCACGAGCTGAATCAGCTGTGGATCAGGAGGTACAGTGAAAGGTTGGAGGTTTGACCCCTGAACCTTCAGTTGTCCCGCCTGAGAATATTCTTATTTACTGTGTCAGCCTGGATACAAAAGTTTAAATCCTTTAGGGGGCTTCTTGTCTCAAGTCCACTTCCTACTCCTCCTCTGATCCTGTGTGAATGCTTTCAGTCTGCTCGTTTCGTCTCTGTATCGTCCGCAGTGATTGGTCGGACTGGCAGGCTCATCCAGTCTCTGCAGTGTGTCTGTTCTGTGATCACCAGTCGGAGACGTTGGAGCAGATCTACGCGCACATGAAGGTACGGCAACGCAGAAGTTTCAGAGAAGGAAAATATTGTTTTCTGCCCTTCATTCCTGAAACGATTCTGCAAAGGACTCTGGGAGAGCAGAGACGGTGCACACTGACAGGAATCGATCTGCTTCTCTGCACACATATGAATCCATCGTAAGCACAAACCGTGGATTTTACCCAAACACAGACAGGTGGAAGTATGAAAAAGTGCCCTCACACACAGATGGACCAAAGCTGAAGAGCTTTTAAAATGAAGCGCCTTTTATTTTGAAAAATTTCCAAATAAATACATGATTGCCAAACATATTAACAAGCAAATAAAAATGTTTCCACGTGAACAATAAATAAAATCTAGGATTCGACATCGACTGCAGTCAGATTTTTGTAGAACTGCGCGCTGATTAAACGTTCTGATGGTTTAAAGTTAGAACCAGTTTTCCTAACCTGAGTTTCTGCTTACGAGTGACGAGTTTACCTGAGAGGCAGAAAAGTTTCTCTCTGCTTTATGGTTTTGTTATTTATGAAGTCTGTAACGAGCGTTGCGGCGTCACGTGACCCTGACATCTTTCTGTTCTGTGATTATTTTGCAGGAGGCTCACGGCTTCGACCTTCACCACCTCAAGACCGAGCTCAGTGAGTGAAATCTCTGTGGTAATTGGAGCACAGTTTACTTCTTTTTCTTCCTTCTGAGTGTTTCTAATGTTCTGTCCTCCCTCAGACCTCAAGTTCTACCAGCAGGTCAAACTGGTGAACTTCATCCGGCGGCAGATCCATCAGAGCCGTTGCTACAGCTGCATGCGGACGTTCGACTGTCGGGCGGACGCCCTGCGTCACATCACGACTGAAGGTCACGTGATGAAACTGCCGGAGATGTCCGCCTGGGACCAGCCGCAGTAGGTTTAACGAAGCGCCTGTGATCCACAGAATTAACCAATGAGAGCGCGGGCTTTAAAGCTGGCGTACAGATGCTGATGAACGTGGTCAACGCCACAGATGTTTACGCTTCATTTGGAGTATTTTTATCAGTAATGATTATCAATGAAAATGTCGTCCTTTTTTAAGTTGGGACTAATTCGAGCCTGAGCTCTAAACTTCGTCTCTCTCCGCAGGTATTACTTCCCCACGTACGAGAACGACGCTCTCCTGTGCACGCTCTCTGACAGCGAGGAAGGCGACGGCGACGAGGAGCATCGTGGCGAAGAGATCCCGGTCATCGCGGAGGACATCTCTAACCTGAGAGCGCTGAAACAGTCCAGCGTCCTCAAGCAGCTGCTGAAGGAGCGAGGAGGCAGCAGCTAGGACCACAGACGGACACACGTCATACGTTTGACTCAAAGTTGTCTCTGACGTCGGCTGAGCTCAGCTCATGGTGACCACATCCCATATAGCTGGAACGCAGCGGCCCGGGTTTGAGTCCGACCCGTGGCCTGTGGTCTTTCCCAACTATTTCCTGTCCATCTCTACTTAGTACAGATTAAAAAAAACAAAAGAAAATGTTTAAAAGACGAGTCCTCCACAGCTGGATACGCGGACGTCATGATGTCCGCTGTAACGTAACGTTTATTGCTCTGCCTCGTGCAATGAAGCTGAAACATGCATTTTCTTGAATATGAACTTTATTACTCGAGTAAAAATTATTTTCTTTTGTAACTTGTAACTGAGCTGGATTCAAGATAAGACAAGAGAACTCTTTATTGCACAGTCATACTTAGAACAACAGTACCACACAACTGGAAACTGTCCCGTGTCGGCACTACGCACAACACAACACAGGAACTGAATAAATGAAAAGAATGAGTGTATGTTTTACTGCACATCGTTATTGTTATTATTGTTGTTATTGTCCCCCCAAAATATTCACAGACTTCTCGTGCCTGAAATGTCTACTTGGTGTTTCTGTTTTTCGCCGGCGCGACGTTCTGTGTCGCTTTGCCGAGCGCCACCTGCCCTATGGTGGAGCCGAACTGCAGCATGCTCAGTTTCCACCGCGTCCTTCGCGTCCGGGCTCACGTTCACGAACATGCAGCACTGAGGAGAGAAACGAGAGGTCGCTGCAGGAACTCACTGCTGTCAAACTTCTTGTTTTATCCTCATTTCTGACTTCAACACTCCCACATTTATAAAATCAGCACCACCGTGTTTGGAGAAAGACCAACGACTGACACCACAAACGTCTCTCATAGATTTCTGTAATACCAGAGGGGTCGCCCCCTGCTGGCCACTAGAAAGAGTGCAGATTTTGAAGCACTTTCCTGAATCGGCTGCACTGATCAGACTCACGAGTTAAGAATTACGAACCAAAGTTCACGTCAGCGCAGGCGGCGCTACCACAGCAGAGCGAACTTTCAGTTTACCTTGGAGTCTCCGCTGAGGCACAGCTGCAGGAGGTGGGTGAGTTTGGAGTTCCTGAATGGGACGTGGATAGCGTTGCACTTCAGGGCGCTAAACACCTGGATAAGAAACAGAAGAACAGCACTCAAATACAACATTACATCTGCCCTGCCTCTAGTTTTTATCACGTTGCCTTCTCCCAGCCTTCTCCATGTCCTGGAATGAAAGCTCCAATTTGAGGCTTCCTGCAGATAAAGCAGGTGAGCGTGTACCTGTCCCAGCGCTGTCAGTGATTTATTGATGGCAGCGGCCTCCACCAGTCTCTGACCCTCGGCCTCCGTCTTAGAAATCCGCTCTGATCCGGCGAGGTCACACAAGGTCAGCATACCGCAAGACGTTAGCCCGGACACCTCATCTGAGCCTTCCACCTCCAGCGCCACCACCAGGTGAGAGCGTGAGCTTCAAACAACAGATTAACGGCAGATAAAACGATGTAAGAGAACGCGCTCGTTTTGCCATTTAAGCATTCCAAACGTTCTGAAGCAAATCTGCGACACCTCTGGATGTTCATCTTGATCGAGGCGATCTTCCGGTTCTTTTCTCCCATCTCCATGACGGTGAGGATGTCAGCCTCCGTCCGGACCTCGACCCGAGTCAGTCCTGGGACTGAAACGGACTTTCCCAGGACTCTGATGTCCAGCGCCGCTCCGCCGCTTTTAGCAAGCAGGTCGTTCAAAGTTTCATTATAAATCTCCAGCATGGAAATCTGAATAGGTTAACAAATAAAAGTAAATCTAATATGCTGAGAGCAATTCACATTTATTGAATTACCAAAAATTTAGATTTAGCTCTGACTTTTCGCCTAAAGCTGAAGTGTCGTCATTAAAAATCACTGCTCGACCTCTGTAAATGAAATGTCTCCTGTCTGCACTGAGCTGCAGCTTCTCCTCATCAAACATGGATGCACGGCTGTCAGGAGGCACAGGTTTGTCTCAATGGGCCCAAACAGCACATCATGTTCCAGGGAGGTAGACGAGGGTCAAGAGCAACTTGGGGTCAGTATCTTGCCCAAGGATATTTGGCATGCACGCAGGAGGAGCCAGGGATCGAACCACCAACCTCCCGGTCAGTATAACACCTCTACTGGTTCTACCTCCTGAGCTACAGCCACCCCAGTGAAGTAACTAGTTAGCATGTCGGAGTCTCCTCCTATATCGAAATTAACAGACAAATCGCTCCACCCACTAAAAACGGCCATGCACCACCACCCACTATTAAGTCAGTTGTAACTTGGTGGTGAATGCAGTGTTTGTGTTGGGGTTTTGTGCCTTTGAGCCTAGCATGCACACACTCTCACTCTGATTGATGCATTCGGATCGAACCACCAACCTTCTGATTCGATTTTAGTTTTGGTGACTGTACATGGCTTCAGAGAAGAGTTGATTGCAACGTATCTGATAATAAGTTTCTCGTATTTTGGTTTGCAGCGTTCAAGAGAAGATGAGTTAAACTCCACGGTGTTGCACGGCCTTACGTGACGAAGGAAGAAAAAAAGCGTTACTGAAACATTGATGAAGCCTCTGTTCAGTGTGAGCCGGTGTCTGTATGCCAGCATGTGCAGAGGAGGCTGAAACACTTCCTCATTTATTATATATCAATGCAGGCTTTCCCCAAACAGGTAACCCACCTGCAGCCTGAAGCAGCCGAAACAATAGACACACCTATTAATTATGCAGTATATTCTCTATGCTCTGTGAAATATCGATATAAATATTTGATTCAGTGCAGGTGTATTGATTTGATGATGGTAAGAGAGGTGATCTTATTCCAGGTGGGGGATAACACCAGCTTACAGTGTGGACCATAAGTATTTGGACACGCAGACATTTCAGGGTTTGGCATAATAACATGAAACAAACACTTTCTGTCTAAAACATCTTTGTACCGATACCAACGCTGCAAAGTCCTGGCTGTACTGTTCAGTTCTGCAAAAACACCGTTAACTCGAGCAGGTCTGCATAAATGTTAAACACGTCATGCCTCAGACGGTTAGCAGCCACCCAAAGTCTTTCACCCTCTTTGTCCTCTCTGGTGCTGCGTCAGTGCAGACATCTCAGCCTTTGTTGGGTCTTTTTGTCACCATGAGGTTCTGGACTGTTCTCCAGCGAGTTTTCATGAATTTATCTGATTGACCAAACAGAACAGTCCTGTTTTATGCTGCTTTTACTGAATCCTCTGAGGTTCTGTTCAAATCGTCTACATCTTGTGCGGCAGATTATTTTTAAACCTTTGAACAGGTTCTAACAGCCATGCTTCACACGCAGATCTGTAAATAATCCTTCTCAGGTTACAGCTGCGTTTTGGTGCTTTGTTCAAAGATCTTATAGAGAACCTGAAGCACTAAACCTAATGTAGATACCAAATGTTCCTACTGAGAAAGGCTGACCTGATGTTGACTCCTGGGTAGGGATGGGTATCGTTTAGGTTTTATCTGATACCGGTGCCAAATTGGTACTTTTGAAACGGTGCCGGTGCTTAAACGGTGCTCGAACCAGTGCTTAAAGAATGGAGAACACAAACTTCGTCCAAAAACATCTCATGTTTTTATTTTTAGCAGTCTCTTTTTTTCTGCAAAATGATAAGAACCGTAACAACATATAAACATCATCTGTGCAAAGATTTATGTTTTTAAAGTGAAACAGTGAAGAATTACAGCGCTGTCAATACATGAATATCCAGACCTTGTACAAAAATGTCCAATTTTGGCACACAATTGGACACCATGCCAGTTGAATTTTTTTAGTTATTTAAGAGCAGAAATTAATTAATTTTATTAGCATGCCTAAAAATGCTTTTTTTTTAAAATATATTTTTGAAGAATTAACCACACAGTTACATGGTAATGGGCCTTTTCTGCCATGGAGCGCTTAATTGGCCTCTGGCCCTTTAAACTCTGAGGGGCTGTAACTTTGGTTTCTTTTGGTCAATTTGCATGATTGACACCTCTTTTTAATTGTTTGAGCCAATAGAATCACAGTAACGATGCCACGTGCACGTTACTTCAACCAATCAGACGTTGTAATGCCAAAACCCACGTGGGCCCAAATTTACTGCATGTGACGTCTGTCCAGTCACGTGTCTGTAGGTGGGTCTAAAATGGAGGTTGTTGACGGAAAACGGCTCTGATGCGGCTAGGTAGGCGTGGTAACTGCTGATAATCACGTGGCTACCAGCGAAAATAACGGAGGAAATCTGGACGGTAAGCCAATTTCTGTCTTAGCGCATTTGCACCGCTGTGTGTTTTTGTGGTCTTCTTTTGCGGCTCATTCAGTGAATTTTGGTCAGAGTGTGGTGAAACTTGGTGATTGGTGATAGCTCTGGAAGATAACCAGCTTTTCTTTAGCCGGTTACATGAAGTCTGGAGAATTTCTGGTTCGCCTTGTTTGTTTAGCAGACTAACTGCTCGTTTAATCATGGCTTGTTTTGTGGTTGTAGAAATGGTTTATATGACATTTTAGCTGAGCTGTGAAGTACAGCCAGACTTTTGATCGCTTCGCCTTGGGCATTTTTAATCTGTAGCTCTGCTCTAAAAGAACGTACGTACCTGGGCCCGCCTACTATCCTTGTAAAGGTAAAATGATTGGCTAGAATCCAAAGTGTATGACATCTCAAGAAAAAAAAAGCACCAAAATGTGCGCTGCTTTTCAGTCTGGTTACTACCATTTATGTCAGAACGGCACCGGTAACCGGTACCCATCCCTACTCCTGGGTTTTCCTTGCTGCCCATCATGGTGTACGTCTTCCCTGAGCCCGTCTGTCCATACGCCAAAATACAGACGTTATATCCATCCACGCAGGAAGTTATCACAGGCAGAGTTCCTGCAAACACGTCTTCCTGCAGAGAGCAGGGACAAAATCTGCAGATAATTAATGCTGGCTAGAAAAAAAACTGTATGATGGACAGTCGACCATCCGAGGTTTGCTGCTTGGATTTTTTGGGTATGTTCTGGTTTTCTGGATGCAGATCCACGCTCCCCACAGGATCGTCAAATGAAGCGTCATGCCAATTTGTTTATGAGGCGTTAAACAAAAATTAGAAACCAATCAACGTTAATAAGCAGAGTGCTGCGAAGGCCAAGCGCTCGTTAGTGCCCAGGCTTCATTAAAATCTAGAGCTCATTAACGATCAAACACAAACCTTCCCGGTGGGAAAATTAATGACAGAGCTGTGGTATTTAATAATATGCAGACTGCTTTTAACTGCTAAGTTTTCTGTTAATTAACACAGACACTGTAATATAATCTAACCTCTTAACCTTCCCCAGATCACCGGCAAGCAATCTAAAGTAAGAGTTTGTGTTCAGAGAGCATCCGTCTCTTTGCATCGAATGTTCAGCTACCTGCAAACAGAAAAGCTCGTAAAGGAATGAAACTGTTTTGCCAGTTTGTGTGTTCAGAATGGGGAAGAAGTCTAAGCCTTTACCTGTGTGCTGCTGGGAGAGTAGACTTTGTCAAACTGGAACTTCTTTCTACTTCCTTTCTGGACGACGACCACCTCCTGGTCATCGGTTTTCTCCAAGCAGCTGGAGGCCGAGCTCTTCCTGCAGCAGCAGAACACCCGGATGTTCCCCTGCAGCTCGAGCAGCTTGTTGTACACGCTCTACCTCTCCACTGCCTCCTTCCTGTAGAGGGATCATAGCTTCTCCACCTCACTGGTTGCCTCTTGTTCCACTTGGGCCAACTTCCCCAGAGGACCCTCGAACTGCCCCAGGTGGTTCTTAATGTCAGCAAGTGCCTGGTGAACTACGGAGCGAAGGTGCTTGTTTGAGACGTTCAGTTCCCGGGTCAGCCGGCTCATCTGGTGCAGTTGGCCGATGTCCACAGCTGGCTTGATGACGGGTTTGGCAGGTGGGGCGGGAGAAGCTCTGCGGTTCAGGAGGGATCGGATCTTCTCCCGGAGCTCCTGCTTGTCAGCCTCGAGCTCGGCGAGCTTCTGATTCAGGTGCTGAACAACATCAGTCAGATAGCGGACTTCCCTCACCAGGTGACTGTTCCTCTGAAACAGATTGTCGACCTCCTTCTCTTTCATCTGGAGCTTCTGCTTCAGATCCTCGATGACCCGGTCTCTCTCCAGGAGGGCTCTGTAGGGTTAAAGCTGCATGTTTGATCACATGGTGTGCAGATATCTGATCAAGTGTTCCCAAAAAGCACCACTATAGCTTTGGATGTAAAACAATGAAAACTAAATTTAAACAACATTTGGAGCGTTAGTACAGCTGGACTGTTCTGTATACAGAGCTAGCTGGAGGCTAGCCCCAGAGCTAGGATCAGGCTTTTCCAAAGATTTAGGCGATTACTGACTGGGTGAAAACCAGCTAAGCCGATGCAAGCGTTGTAGGTGAGAGCATGAATGGAGTCATCTGTGATCTTTCCACTCTCCAAAAGAAAGTTGCCAACCTGAAGGAGTTGAGGTCAGGATAGTTGTGATTTCCTCCTGGGGGGGCCTGCAGGAGGATATCTCCAAACATGGTGTGGTAGACGGAGATGACCTCATCGGGGTCGTAGTTACACTGTCTGAGAGCTGCCGTGATCTCCTTCTGGTCCACCAGGCCGGGGAGGGCAGACTGGAACACAAAATGTTATTTCAATGACAGGCAGAGGTGGGAAGTAACAAAGTACAAATACTTCGTTTCTGTACTTTAGTACAACTTTCAGGTATCTGTACTTTACTTGAGTACTTATTTTTCTGACACATTTTTAAAACAGGCTCATTACTTTTGGATTAAGGTGTTTGAGAGGAGTTATTATTTCACGTCACTCCGAGCCTCCGAACATCAAACCGATTTGAGCCTAAACAGAAACACATGAGAGGAAATCCTGTTTATTTCTTAATCACCAGGAGATGCTGCGTAAAAAGAGATGAAAGAGGCAAAACCATGTGCCACAGTCGGGGGTTTAAGCGGACCCCCGTGCCTTTTGTTTTGGCACAATGAGAGCAGGTGTCCATAAGTTGTGGTACTTTAGCATCTAGCTAGCTCTGCAGAAGTAGCATAAAGTAAGTAACGTTTATTAAGTGTCAGGTAATTTGAAATGCAGCATTTCTATGAGCTCAACAAACATCAGCAAACACACAAACTGTTTGTGTGCAGTGTGTTGCAGCTAAAGGTCCAGCTGGTGTATTTCACAGGGAGAGAAAACACAGAGAGCTAAGTTCACTCAGAGATGGAGAAAGATGAGAAAAAAGGAGAGGAAGGAGAGCTGAGAGTTAAAGGAAGGATGCTCATTTAAAGCTCACATGGAAGTCCTCATGTCTCTAAATCTGTACATGTCACATGATGTTTGTTCATAAACCTGCTGCTAAACAAACTGAGGCAGACTAATTGTGTTATTTAAAGGCTGCAGGTTGGTGCAGGATAAACAGGTGAGTTTGCTGTTTGCTGTACTCTCAATAGAAATTATTGTCAGTTGTGGCAAAGTCCATCTCTACAATGGAGGTAACAGGAAATAGTTATTAAAATGTAGACTGAAATAAAGTTTGTATTCGTTAGCTTTGCATACTTATAGGTGGTAATAATGTTCTTTAAGGAGCTACTTTTACCTTCTTCCTTTAAGTACTTTTCAGAGTCGGTACTTTTTCACTTTTACTTGAGTAAAAAAGTTCAATCAGTACTTCAACTTTTACTGGAGTACTTTTCTACCTAGTATCTCCTCCTCTTCTTTTACATGGCAGAATTTTTTTTTTTTCTCTACACAGTTCATCACACTGAAGCACCAGTCGGCTCATTTCTCAGTGTTCTCTCCAAAGGAACATGAGCATCATTTGGTGTCTAAGCGGGATCATTCCAGAAACTGAGCACAGCATTTGTTTGCAGGCCAAGAAGCCAAACTCGGCCGTGGCTCGGTAGATTAGCCGATGATAAGCATGCAGTTGGTAAATCTCATATAAGATGTACTTTGTGAGCTTCTTTGGCTCACAGACGAGATTATCAACAATCCAGATTATTCTTTCATAATATATCTGACAGCCAGTCAGTGTCACCTGCTACCCCGGTGACACTGGGCGAGAGCTGGGCTACACCTTGGCCAGGTCAGTACTCCATCCCAGACTGACTTAACCCTACATGCATGTCTTTGGACCGATGCAGGCCAGTGGAAAACAAGGAAAGTCCAGATAGAAAAGAAGACCACTGCTCCACCATGTCATCATTTATAAACACAATCTGATGTTAGGGTAACTCTAATAAGCAGCCGCCCACATGGTTACATCTCCATGCACCTTGTTCCTCACCGTGACTCGTTGGACTCGAGCTTTGACGAACTCTGTGTTCATCTCCCACTGAAGCAGCAGCAGCAGCCAGAGGCCCGACTCGGGATCCCAGAACCTGCAGACATTCACCCTCTCCTGCACGGAAACAGCAGAACGAGATGGAAGAACCGACCCGATTCTCTAAAGACAAACACAAATGCTTCTGAAACTGCAGAGCTAACGATAAGTGAATGCAGCAGTCGAGGGTAGGCTGGTGCACAGTTTGCACAGCACGGCACTGTAAGTGGTTACTCCTGCAGTGCAGACTGGACTGCCTCGGCAGCAGGTTCACTCACAGACTTCTGTCATCATGTCTGTGAACGTTGGGAATTGTCAAGAGGAGAAATATTTTACTGCTATTATTTGCTGCTATTAGTATAATCATCATTACCATTTCATTATTAATAGTGATGTTGCATGCAGATGCATTCAGATGTTCAAACATATTGGTATTATATTAGTCTTTATTACAGGTCCAAGAAGAACCACTTTAAACTGTGGAGTTGAATCTATAATTTTAAATGTTTTTCAATGCTCCTATATAATAATCTTAAATGTTTCTGTGTAGACTGCAGGGACAGGAAATACACTCTGTGCCAAAATGAGACAGGAAACACTTCTGCAAGGCTTGCAGAAGTGAAACTGAAAGCCGAGTCTGAGTGTAAGCCAAGAGCAGGGGGTTTTATTATGCATTTATCTTTGATTAAGCTTTAAGTAGTTGTATTAGATTGAAACATTTGTTTTATATATTTTACATGTAAGTCAAGATTATTACACACATACACATACATATTAGATAGACTCATTTAGTAGGTAAGAGTTTAATTATGTTTTGCTTGCGACTGCAAAGTTGGGGTGCGTACGTGTTAGTCTGTTCCAGGAAGTACACCAGATGTCCCAGAGATAAGCGACAGCGGAGGCGAGCGTGCGAGGATGGAGACAGGAAGCACCTGGCTTCGACGCGAAGATGATGTTCTGTTTAAAACTGTGTTCAAAGTTAACTGAACGTTTGTGGTTTTGGAGTGACGTATGCTTTGTTTGAGTCTGCCTGGTAACAGGAAGACTGCCAACCCTATAAAGTCTTTGTTCTGACTATTGTAGTTAGTTCGACGCTGAAATCTGCACAGCGTTCGGACTCACACATGTGTATTCATTAAAATGCCGTCTAATTGCACACGGCCGGATCAGTGGTGGTTATTTTGGATTCCTCCTCAACATTTTGAACCTTAACAGAATCTTTGACTTCTCTGCATCAACGTTTGTAAAGGCTTTCGTAAGTGCAGCCACAGCAGTGCTTTTGTTCATCTCACCACAAACCTGTAGGTCATGACGGTTCCTCTGCCCTGGATGTAGATGCTGCCGGTGCGGTCGTCCTCCCAGACCGTCGACTGGCTGCTGCCGTGAGTCTGCAGCTGACCAGAGCCCTGAAGGAAAGAGTGTGTCCTGCCATCACTCTCAGGCCTCACACACATGAACAACACTTCTCAAGGACTCCAGTTTGACCTTTTTCCTCCTTCTGCTTTTAGCTCACAATGATTTTTCAGATCATTTAGTGTTTTTTTTAAGTTCAAGGCATTTTCAACTTTGCAAAACAGCAACTTTTTCCATCAGTTTAACAGGAAAAGTTAAATAAGTGCAGCAAATCAGGCAACAATGCTGCACTGAAGAGCGTCATAGCAAACGGACCTCACTGCGTGTGGCGATGAAGTGTCCCTGATTGTACCACTCCTTTGGAAACGGCTGCAGTTTCTGGAACACACAGAGCCAATAGTGACATCACAAACAGCTGTCAGAGGAGTTTCCGTCCTCACACCGTGGTCATGGATGTCGGGGTAATAAGAGCACAGACGCCACGGCCATAATCATGCTCATCAGTTCTTACCTGAGACGCGTCCATGTAAACTCTGTTTCCATGGTGACTGAAGCAGCTGTACAGCATCCCGTTTTCATGGAGGAAACTCTCGAAGTGCAGAGACACTTCTTCCCCTTCTGCTGCAGTTTCCTGGTATTAACACAGAAGCCACTCACTGCTCAACACTGTCAAACCCACTTTGGTGCAAATACAGTAGAAGTGACAGTCACTGAGAATCATCACAGCCTATCAGAGGACAGCAGCTGGAGTGCTGGATGTGTGCGTGCTGTTCTGGTCGATCACAGAATATTATCAGGACTGTTACTGTTTACTTGCTTTATGCCTCATTTTCAGCAGACAAAGACTCTAATCCGGCTCAGAGACGAAAATGTGAAGGAGGGCATTGATTTTCAGCTCGTCCTGCTGATAAAGACCTCCCACATCATCATTCCTACTACACCAAAGTAATTCAGTAATTGGAAACCGCTAAACGATAGAAAAGTTCCTGTTTTTCACCATGCATTAAAAATTCTGTCCAGTTTTGTTTTGTTGGTAGTTTTTTCTTGTTTTTTTCCACATTTTAAAGAATATTTCTATGAATGGACATAAACTTTCTGTAACTACAGGACAGTCTGAGCAGAAACTGTTCTTTTATTTTACACATTAATTTCTTATAATTTAAAGAGTCTGATTTCTCAGATTGTCTCACAAATCGAGACCTGCTGTTGCAATGACACTGTTTTCCTAATGTTGTGATATCTCAGGACTAAACGTGCAGTTAAACTTGTTTGCACTGAAAGAGCAGTTCGGTCTGGTTGCACCTTAAAAGCTGGCTGTGAATAATTAGTAAGTAATTAGGGAGCATTGCAGGCCCCTAATCACTCCTGCAGAGGTCACACCCACTCACAGATACGGGAGGACCAGCGAGTCCTGCCATGAATAATATAACAGAGCCCTGACCTTCATCTTTCAGTGCGTCTCAGGTAACTGTGACAGTTATGTTCTGTCAGCTGAGACTGGGAGAGGACCAGAGAGTCCCATCAGACATTAACATCACAGAGGATCAGTGATGACATCATAACAGCAGCTCTGAGTGAGGGAAATGATCAGGACAGATGTTTAATGTTAAAAAGCTGCTCACAGTCACAGCTGGATCCACCACCGGCTGGGCTGCTTCCTCCTCCTCCATCTCTTTGCTGGTTCCTCCATCACTCTTCACAGACTGGGCGTCCACAGTGTGACTCTCAGCTTTGCCTTCCTTCAAATCTGCCTGCTAACACACACACACACACACACACACACACACACACACACAGTGTTTCCTCTCCTTCCCAGATCTTGGTGGATGCAAACAGTGTGGAGGAAATGTTACCTGCAGGGTGTCGTTGCTCCCTTCTGCAGGTGTGGAGGCCCAGGTGTCTCCGGGCTCCGCCTCCCGGGCTTCCAGCGTGTCCAGCCGGGGCTCCTCACTGACAGACGCTCCGCTGCCCATCACGACATCCACAGACTCAGAAACATCCAGAGAGAAAAGGAGACAGAGAGGGAGCCGGCAGTGATGTCAGCCCGACAGGTGAGAACAGGTAATCCGACACATGGGCGTGTCTCCTGTCATCTCTGAGGACGACTTAAAGGGGTTTCCTGTCTCATGAGGTCTTGTTAATGGATTTTTTATGAAGGATTTAAATGTGATTTCAGTATTTATCATGTGACAAACTGCTGGTTTATCAACCTGCTGTTGGTCATTTACAAACTCATTTCTCCAAGAAGCTGCTGTGAAGAGAAGATCTCCAAAGTTTTACCCTCAGTGTTCCTGCTCTGCACTGCTGAAGATCAACACTAGAGGGCAGCATCTACACACAAACACACTGCAGGGAACACGACTCCTGTTACTCATCCTGGAGAAGGTCGATGGTGTTACTACAGAAACACTTTAGACTGCAGAGCAAACTCACCTGTTCAGCCCTTCATGACCTGCCCACAGAGGCTCTGACCGTCCGACAGCTCTCCTGTCTTCTGCTTTGTTTAACACCAGTATCGCTCATTTAACCTTGATTTAGGGTTAATCTCACTGTCGTGACCTCAGTCAGCAGTTTGCATCCTTCCCTGTTGCCCAGGGGCGTGTCTAGAAGTGGGCGTGAGGTGGCACCTGCCCTCCCTGAAATATGATTGGCCCCTTGGGACCACACTGGGCTAGAACACTGCTCCTCTTTTAGCCCCCACCATGTTTAATGAGACAGGAACGTTTACTCAGGTTTTATGTACTTTTACTTCATTGAAGTATTTCCACACACTTTATATTTTGAGTGAAATTACTGCACGATTGATCAAGCTGCTAAACAATATATTAGTGATTAAAACCATCATCAGCTGGAACATTAAAGATATACACATCAGTAAATCTATAATTACAGCCCAGTAGCATCATCATATATTTGAATACACAACCACTCAGCTATTAGGCTACTTAAAAAGATTATAACTTTTAATTAAGTAAAAACTTTTAATACTTTTTTCCACTTTGCAGAACAACGTCCATCACAAGATTAAATTCTCATGTAGCGCCGCTTCTCTAATGATAATTCTGCAAAACCACGCTGGGCTGAAAAGTGTGGTGTGTTTACCACACTTATGAAATATTTCTGATTAATATTCTGATTACTTGTGGCCCTCTCATCCACAACGTGACCGCTCAGAGTCAGAGAGGCTGAGATGGTTTGAGCATGTGCAGAGGAAGTTACTGATGCTCAGACTGTCCTGGAGGAGGAACCCCTGACTGCCTGCTTAAATTGTCCCTACAATACTGGAGCCAAAGCCACACTTATCAGAGGGCGAACAGGCACGTCCACGCCAATTCACCCCAAATCACACACGTGCAGAGCATCAAGCCGTGAAGACGGTTTAAAATCCGCTCGTGTGCAGCAGATTTACCACAGTGGAGAGGTGGGAGTGCTGTCAGGTGTGCAGAACTCGTGCATGTGCACAAAAACAAAAGTGTGTCTGCATGAGTGGAACGAGCGTGCTGGAGTAGTGCTGCAGGGCTGACAGTTCAAGGTGTTTCAGCCCCGCCTCCTGCTTCGCCTGAAATGAAGCCTGAGCTTTTGGCTCACATGGATTATGTGCACAGGTGACCTTGTTATCAGAACTGTGGCCATGTTTAATGCGAACATCCACCACAGCAGCAGAATGCAGAGGAATAAATATATGTGAAAGGTTTACCCTCTTATATAAACTCTGGCTCTGGCTGATTTACTTTCTCTTTTTCAGTGTTCGGCTGTTTTGGATGTGTCAAGAAATGTGCTTCCAGATCTCGCTTCAGGCCAGACAAAGTGAGAGCAGCTGGTGATCCCAGCAGATATATTGTATCCCAGCCTGTGAGCCACGGAGCAGTAAAATCCTCGCTGATTGCTCCTTTTAAAAGAGGTGGACGCGTTTCTGCTCCCGGAGGAGCTGCCGGCTGTTCTGCCAGCCGAGCGGCGGGTGAATAACAGCGGGACTCATTGTGCCTCGGCTCGGGCTCCACACCGCAGGCCAAATTAAAAATGACACGCAATGAAAGAGCAAAGGAAACGAGTTTCCCCCAGAGAACAATCTGGAAAATTACCCTCCATTCACACAGACAGGGGGAGTATTGACAGAGTGTCACACTCGCTCACAGCCAATCAGCTTTTGTTGCTTTCTATCACAGCGGACTCAGAACATCTGCTGCTCCTCAAACGCAACACCTGTGTCTGCGTGGAGCTCAGAGACGCCTTACTGGAACAGGTGCTGATGCTCGTCAGGTGACCTAAAGCACCAGGACAGGAGGAGCAAACCCACAGCATGTTTGTCCTCGTGTAGCTCTACACAGGTAATAAAGTCACAGCAGTCATATTATTGTTCAGGTAATCGCATTAAAAAATATCCAACAGGCTCCAACTGCACAAACACGGTCCAGAGGTCCAGACAGGTAGCAGCTATCCACCTGTCAGTCAAAGAGGCCACGCCCCTAATAATGCAAACTTTAAGCTTTGATAAAATCCAGAGAGGTCGGTTATAAAGAAAATTTGGCTTTTAAGAGCAAAACAGTTTATCAGGCTGTAAACATGTTTATGTCTGCTGTAAAGTTTTAATGTGGGAGCCTGTGGGGATCGACCAATGACTGTAGAAAACTTGGACGACCTAATAGCTAAGACGTTTCTATAGGTCATAAACCCCGCCTCCTCCATGTTAGCGGATGGGACTCAGATACATTTTTTCCAGAGATGCTTTATTTGATTATCAGTAGTTCTCATCCTGCTGATTTATGTTCAAGGGGTCTCCTTTCTCATAAGTTTGATTAATTGATGATTAATTGCTACCATAATGCTGTTAAATTGGGGCATAACGACTGGCAGCTGCAGTCAGGGGTAATGGCAGGTAGAGCGGGGACGCTGAGAGGAGCTCCAGTGTTTACGTTACAAAACCATGACCGACTGTTTTAACCTGACAGTCTGAGGTGTTCTTCGGTAAACCGGACCACCCGACAGAAGGACCCGAGGCCCCGCTGCACTTTTTTAGTAAGTTAAATGTGTTTGTAAGCTAATCCGTAAATAGCGTCCTTAGCTAGCTAGGTTTTAGGAGCTAGCTAGCTGAGATGAGAACTCTGCTGTTGGGGAAACTCATTTTGTAAAGTTTGTTTAGCTTCTTTTCTACAGTCACTTGGACCGACCTGCTGGAGCCTCTGCTGGACGTTAGAGGAACTGCAGTTTTTTGTCGTTTCCTGCATGTTTTCTGTGAAAAGCCGACGTTTGGATCCACTCAGAGTTCTAAAATCCCGCACAGGCTTCTTTCTGCATGAGGTCTTTTTCCAAACAGCTGCTTGTTGCTTGAAGAAAACATTTTCCTACTTACTAAATACTTTGCAGAAAGATCTAAATGTGAACACACCTTTTTTTCTGTGTTTTACACTTTTTAAAATGCTGTGAGTTTAAATGGCTGCTACCTTGCCAAGCCTCTCTTGTCTCTCTAAGAGAGATGTGATATATAAAAAATAAATAATGGGAAGCACAGTTTGAAACGATCGCTTCTGGCTGCTATAAAAGGGAAGAATGTGGCAGCATGTATTCACAGCGTTGTATACAAGGAGCATCATTTCTACATATTTTAAGATTTCCTTATCTAACGTCTCTCTCCAGGACTGAGGAAGCAGAGATGGGGAGATGCAGAATTCCTTCTGATACAAATGACAAACTTTTTATTTTTATTTTTATGTATAAATCTTTTATTGGATATTTGTTTTGGGGTTTTTTTGTTGTTGTTTTGCCTGTCCCGTTTGGTTCTTTTGCCATCAGAATTATTGTCTAAAGGCAAAGAAAGATGCCCAACGGATTTACTTTACCAAATGGACCGTCCTAGCCTTGCCGTATTGGTCTATTTGATTCACCTTTGCTTTTATTGTTTATTTTATTTTATTTTCACTTGCTACACACGGGACAGACATGACTGGGGGAAAGAAAAGGGAGAAAGAAAGAGGGAAAGAAAAACAGTGGGGAAGAGGAACGGTGATAAGGGGCAAAAAAATAAAAACCAACAAAACAAACAGACAAAAAATACATATATAAATCACCTGGATCACCTGTTGAGAAAGAAAAAAGAGAAAACAAGCAGAAAAAACAGAGAAATATAATAAACAACTTAACCTTAACTTTAGTGTATTAAAGTTAGAAAAATCACTTAAAAGTGGTCAAATGTGTTATATTGTTGAATATAATTAAAGACAAAACTGCCTTCTTCACAGCTTTCCATAAATGGATCTTTATTGATTTATTCAGAAAAAGCTTTGGTAGCTCATTCTCAGAACAGCAGCAGATTTCTTCTTGGACAGAAGATTTACAGCACAGAGAAAAAACAATAAAGGGGAAAATGGGACGGGTACATTTCAAGTTTGTTATTTAAGTTCTTAGGCTTAGCAACACACCTGTTAATGTTCGTTTGAAACCGTTATCAACATTAACAGACTGAACTGGACTTAATAACAGGAGTGCAAATAATTTTAGTGAATTATTCTGGTGAGTATCAGCTGCGCTGGGTATGTAAATCAGGTCATCCAGCTGCGGTGCTGATCGTACGCCACTCGTGCCAAAAATCCGGACAAATGTCACCTGATCAAGGAGCAGATCTGCATCAGATGAGATCAGCTGACTTTGCGTGTGCGTGCGCTGTGCACAGCGGTGTGTACTCTGTGTGTTAACAAGAAAAACGCATATAAGAAAGTGGTGCGTAAAAGCAGGGTAGTGACAGAACTGATGCGCATTATTGATATTTGAAGCATGTGTACCTGCACATGCATGCTTATTAACACACGGGTACTGTGGAATATATTTTTACTCACCTAAAGCGCTCGTGCTCTCGTCCGCTCCCCGCAAAAACAATTAGCAGCTGTGCGGCGTCTGTGGCATCGGTGCTCTCATCGCATGTGATGGAGTAAAAATCAAAAGCACAGCTTTATCAGACAGTTGCAGTTTAATGTTGGCTGACAGTCTTCAGTGCGTGGCACAACTGGATTTCTGGACATGCTGACGTGAGGTCCTGCACCAAGTGCATAGATTTGGTTTTGGCATTGGTGGGGACGGATGATTCAACCACCGAACCCCGCCCTGTTTCTTTTTTTCTTTCCTTTTTGTCTTTGCTTCTTGATAAAAAAAAGGAGAAATATACTTGCCTACATATGCTATTCTACATGCTTTTAAACCATTTAAAATTACAATTCATAGTTTTATATGTGAATTATATCATGTTAAATTACTATTAAACAAATGACTAAGTATTTTAGACTTTAGTTTACTTCAGCCATATTTCATATAAAAAGTGAGACATGTCAATTCAGACTCTTTGTCAAATATAC
This sequence comes from Oreochromis niloticus, assembly GCF_001858045.2. Classification (NCBI taxonomy): domain Eukaryota; kingdom Metazoa; phylum Chordata; class Actinopteri; order Cichliformes; family Cichlidae; genus Oreochromis; species Oreochromis niloticus. The sequence continues at coordinate 1,083,979 of NC_031972.2, read as the reverse complement.
ACTAATGAATCAATTTACATCAGCAGCCTAACAACTGTCATGATAATAAATACTAGTTAATCTATAGCACCAAATCATCAGTCAGTGACCTGTGACCTCGCCTCTTCACCTCTGAGCTACAACATGGCAGAGCTGCCTCTGTCAGCTGATAAATAACAGTGAGACATTCCAAACACATGCAGTCACACATGTGCTTCAAATACAGCCATGAACCAACAAGTCATCATCACATTTCACCTGTGATCTTGTGTCACCGTTACTCTCTGAGCTTTGTGTTGGTTCTTCTGTCACCTGACAAATAGGACATACATGACAATAAGAATAAAATGTGGAGCTGCTGCAGTGTTTCTGTCAGTTTGTGCAGATCTTGACTCATCAGTAATGTTTGTAGTGTGAGTGCATTTTTAAAACAATTTGTGCAAACTGCACTACAGGGTGGAATATTTGCAAAGTCATGACTACCTCATGATATATTGTCTCAAAAATCAACCCTGTGAATATGTCAGTGCCATTAGGATGAAATTATTGTGTCACCAACATTTTAACGTTAGACGTATAATTTTAACAGCCTGTAAACTAATATCCTGGCTCGCTCGAGGCTGCCGTTTTCTCTGACAGTTACATCTGTTTTCTAAAACCTAAAAGAGGAATTATGGATTTGATCAACTGGTCTCTGAATGCAATTGACACCCCTTTCTCAACGAGAAGTCTGGGCTTGGGTGAGCCTGAGTGCTGAAGATTTCTACCTATTCGGAACCATGATAACAGGGTTCTGGCTGATCGGAGCTGGCTTGGTCCTGGCTTATCGAAGAATTAAGAAAGCAGAACCGGCTGTTCAAACCGCCACAAGGCTGCCCGCTGGAATTGAAGCGATGGGACGAGGCGTGAGTTTCTCAAAATGGGCTCATTGAGTGCAGCACGGATAAGATCTTAGAAAGGCTTACGGCTGCCGTGAATACTCAGAATAAGATCTCTGAGTGCAGACTGGATTACATCTCGGAAGGGCTCGCTCGGCATAACATCTCTGAGCGCAAATTGGATGACATCTCGGGGAGGCACACTGTCGTGAGTTTTTCAGAATCGGCTCCTTGAGCACAAGAATGACAACATCACAGAACGCAAGTATGGCGAAGCTCGCGGCTCTCCAACGGGAGATTGAGAGACCAGTGTTCGACTGTAGAACTGCTTTGAAATTCATATAAGCTGTTCGCACTAAAGTAAAAAGCACCATCACTTCATGCGGATACCTTCTCGGCGCCAGCTGCAGTCGCAAGGCTGGAGCTGAACAACAACACCCTGATAGCGACTGTGTTTAGTCTGTTCCTTCCGATTCCATGCAAGCCCACCTGGGTTGGCTGGAAGACTGTTTACTTAGCCTGGCAGGGCGAAGGACACTGTCTCAGCTGAACTCTGGACACATGCACACACACAGACATATACACTGATATGCACACACTCATCCCCCCTCCCTTTCCAAACGCCTTTGACGCTTATTCCCTTCCGATGCTGACGGTGGATCATGGAGACCAGCGCACAGGCTGCAGGCCCGGATGTACTGTCTAAATCGGCTGTCTCTCACCCTTTACCCACCCCTGTTGCTTGTCATGTGTTTTTTGGTGTATTAAGAGTTTTTTTTTTCATGTGCTATGTGCAGAGGTGGGTTTTTTTCTGTTCTCAAACTGATCTCCCTGTTGGAGCTCAGTCTGGGGGGAGTTATTTTTTTTCTCCTTATCTTTCCTCATGTGGTGCATTTTCCATTGTTATACCTCTCTGACCTGTCTTCCCCATGTGATGTTTGTGTAATGTATGTATGGTCGGAGGGTAAGATGGCGCCGCCATTGCGTGCAATAGGTCGGCAGCCTTATGAAATTTTCCCCTTGTGGGACTAATAAAGGTATATCAATCAATCAATCAATCAATCAATCAATCAAAATTAGAAATGCTACCCTGAGACTGAGATAACTAATAGTGCTGCCTGTTGTGCAGTTAGTTTCCAAAACACGTTATTCATGGTTACATACAATTTTAGACCAAAGCCTAGCATAGCCTGTAACGTTATTATGACGGACACATTTTATGAGTGAACTTGACTTTAAGTGACTGACAGGTTTCTTTGAAAAATACTTTCTTATATCCAGGTTCTTCCTTTTTGCTGCCATCCTCCTCGCCTCCCTGCAAGCTCGCCGCTGCTAAAACTAAACAGAGCTCCCTGAAAGGCACAGCCAATCACATTGGCCATATTTGTCACATGACGTAGGACTCCAGTAGAGAACGTAATTTAACTCTTTCTGCACCGCTGGGTGAATGAGACGCTGACAGATCGTTTTTTTCTTTCTATCGGGTTTGTTTTTCTTTACTTGAAGAGATCAAATTATTGGTGGGGACAATTCAATAATCGCTGGATATTGGTGGGGACATGTCCCTTCCGTCCATGCCAAATCTACGCCCTTGTCCTGCACTTTTTCCGGGCACATTATTTCGGTGACTTTAATGAGGCCATGTTTTATGAGGTCTCCATCTGAAAAAGGCTCGCCATGTCTTGCGATGAGTTGGGCGACCTCATAGCTGCTATTGGAGCCTTTTCCTGGACCTTTTGAGCATGAAAAAAATACTGTTGCTGACCCCGCAGGAGAGCTACCCTTTGCTTTAATTCTGCTCTCGCTCAGCACCAGTGTAGGATGCATAGGCCTGATGTTTGGTTTCATAATGACGTCGTACATCATACTCTTTCATAACTGCCACAGTTTCAGTGCAGATCAAACAGACGCACTTCCCCTTTAATTCTTTGAAGAAATATTCACTCTCCCACCGTGTCTGAAATTTTCTGCATTCACTTTCTACCTTTGGCTTCTTTGGTTCTGCCATGTTTGGTAACTTGGGGTAAATTTCTTCTGTGATTGTGCTTTTTGGTGGAACAACTGCCTTGATCAACAGTAGCTCCCCCTGGTGTTAAAACTAAGAAGTGCAATACACTCAAGCAAAAGTTGAAGTGCGGGCCATTTTCTATTCTATTTATAAAATTACTTGCGGGCGAATTAAAAATGGACGGCCGCGGGCCGGACTTTGGACACCCCTGAGATAGGAGCCAAAAAGGGTGTAGTTTGTGTGTGTGAGAGCACCCGTGTGTACACCTGTGAGCATGGACGCGCTTGTATTTAAAAGGTTCCTTCATGTAATGATCTGCTAGAGGGTGTGGGGGGCCACAGCCCCGTCCTCCAGGGCATGAAGCAGGTATGGAGGAGATCAAGACTCCAGACATCCAGAGGCCCTCAGAACACAAGAGACCAAGGAAGACCAACAGAGGGGCAGCCGCGTCACTATCCCAGAAAGAGCTGAGGAGAGCCCCAGATGAGGGGTCACTCAGCAGCCGCGGAGCAGAAGCCAGGGGGGTTGCAGTGACGTGCCTGTGAGCTCCGCCGGCAGCCAGCTGTGCCAGAGTGACCGAGCCCCAGGCCAAGAAGCCGAGGGCACCCCACCCCCGAAGGGGCCCGAGCGAGCCCCAGGCTCCAGGCCCCAACAAGCAGCCACCAGGAGTGAACCGGTGTGTACCTGGACGGTCACACCCGGACACAAAGAACCACCAACGCACCGATGTCTGAGGGCGTCTGCCACCGGCAGGAGGAGTGGTGGGGGGAGATGGGCCTCCATACCTTGGAGGGCCTGAGATGTCCCCAGAGAGGTGGCGTCTGATACCCAACCTGACATATAGACACAGACATACAGGCACACACAGATACAAACATCCATTCCCACCCTCATGCTCTCATATGCAGTTACTCTACACTCACCCAACGTGGAGACAGACATAGAGAGACGCTGTACACACAATCACACTCCCCAAGCGTACTCTAAGCCCCGGGTCTAGGTACCCTTGCCCCTGGAGGGGGAAACTGCACCCAGACCCAGGTAGTGTTACCCTTTTCCCTGCGGTGGACAGAAGCAGACCGCCCCGACTCCGCAGCAGCAGGGAGGCCCCACAATCCAGACCCCAGTCGGACGGCCAACTCCTCCTCCCAGCCCCCCCCGCTCCAACAGGCTGCAGAGAACGGGGGTGTGTGAAGACTCCAAACCTCCCTCCACCCGCTCATATGTAGTGTTGATGCATGTGTGTTCTAAGGTGCATTTAAAACCCAGGAGGGCATGGAGCTACCTGCCAGAGAGCGGCAGGTAAGCGCATAGCCCCTCCTGCTAGCCCTCAATGTCTACGTGTATTTAACACTGAGAGGTGGGCAACGACGCCAGGGGTGAGGTTGTACACCCTGATGGTCTTCTGGATGCCGTGTAGCGTGCCCACCCCAAGATCCTATATGTATGTGTTATGAGAGTGTGAGTAATGTGAATGTCTAAGTTGTGGGATAAAACTGAGGCACAGGCAGCCAGAAGGGGACAGAGGGGGGGGATGCCTCCTCTGCACCCTGGTGGCACACCTGCACCCCAAGGCCCTGCATGTGTGGGTGATTGTGGTGGAGCAGGAAGAGGGAGGCAGCTGGAGATGGGGAGGGAAGGAAGGGAGGGGCAAGTGACCCCTCCCTGGGGCCAGCTTCCCCGCTGACCCCAGTAGGCACCCCCATACTCTGCAACCCGCCAGGCCAAGGGGGCCCAGTTCAGCAGCGCCGCCCGGCCCCACAGAGCCCAAATGACTCACTGAAGGAATAAACTGTCCTTCAAATCAGCACATAGGTGAACTGGAAAGAATTGGAAAGGTTTGTAATTCATCCATCCATCCATCCATTCACTTCCGCTTATCCTTTCCAGGGTCGCGGGGGGCGCTGGAGCCTATCCCAGCTGTCATAGGGCGAGAGGCGGGGTACACCCTGGACAGGTTGCCAGTCTGTCGCAGGGCCAACACACTTTGTAATTCATATATACTTAAATGTTTGTTGTTGCATGCTGTGTTCCTTCCTGAAACTTAGTGGAAATGATGGTACGTTCAAGGACACTGTCCATTTAATGCTTCTGTGTATATCTATGATGGCACACAAGATCTCACAAAAACTGCAGAGGAACATCGTGTTAAAGATGAACAGGCAGACGCAGTAAAACAATGGTGTCCACTGGTAAAACAATGGTGTCCACTGGTGTACAGAAACATTATCGCTGTAGGATCATTTTAATGCTTAATGGACTGAAAGAGCACAGATGATACAAGCACAACAGACTGCACATCTCACAGCATCCACCAGGTCACTGGTCAACCGTCCAGGGTTGGTTTGTGTTTAATGTCACACTCAGATAAAGAAATCTCTGAGACTTCGTTGGAGGTCTGCATATTTGTTGTACTTACATGTTTCCAATCAACAAACCATTTTTAATATTGAACAAAAATAAACCAAGACAAGAGTTATCAAGCCCACCTGGCCTGTGTGCGAAAGTAGCTGGCCCCTAAATCTGATAACTGGTTGTTCAACCATCAGCAGCAAGACCTGCAGTCTCGTGTTTGTGATCCCTTCAGCGAGTCTTTCACATCACTGTGGAGGATTATTTGAATTCAGACACACTGGAGGTTTTCCAGCATGAACGCCTGCTGAAGGTCACGCTGACGCACCTCAGTCCAGACTTTGACTCGGATACTTTTGGAGTGATTTTGGAAGGTTGGTCCCTCCTGGCAAGGTTCAGGTCTGTTCCAGGTTTTCTCCATGTGTGGTTAAGGGCTCTCACTTTGGTTCACTGAGCTTCTTTGTAAGTGATTTCTGATTCAGCAGGTCTGGGTATGGCAGTGAAACTGGACTCAGCTTTACAGAAATGTGGTTAATCAAAGTTAGTTTATGATGTAACAAGAGGAGGGCAGTAGCTTTTTTCACACAGGGCAGGTAGGTCGGGATAGCCTTTTTCTTTTTAAATAAAGTTATCATTAAAAAAAAAAATCATTATTGTATTTACTCAGGTAAGATCTGCTGTCCGTTTGCTTCAAAGCACAGGCTGCTTGAAACCAAATCAGGAACATCTTTTCAAAAAGTCTTAACTCAGTTCTTCATTCGGGATCCTCAGTTGGTTCTAGAAAAATCCAGATTTCTGTTTCAGTTTTGAGCAAAAGAGACGTCCAGATTTGTGAGTGTGGTTAATTATTTTTCAACTGTTTCTTTAAACCTAGATTTTCTGCCTCTCCAGCACTGGGAGAGAACTAAACTGAAGAGTCTGAAACAGCAATGAGGTCTGGAGCGGCTGAACAAGTGTTTGATGAAAATGTCCAAAGGTCATAGTGGGAATCTACAGAGGTTGAGACCTGAAAAAAGAAAAATACAGCAATGACATATTTCTGAAGGTATTTGAAGGATAATTGTCTCTACAAGGACACGGTGAGGGAAGTCAAAGCGCTGAGACCAAGATGTTGGTTTCGGTTTGCACGTGAGATTTCTCCATAAATATAAAAATAGAGACACTCATTCGTCCTGTCTTCCCTCTTAGCTGAAGAAGTCTTTGGAAATGGCTTCCACAAAGTTGGGGGCGGACATGAGGATCCCGATGGTGCACAGGATGGTGAAGAGCGAGAACGCCACCAGGCAGAGCCGGTCGATCACCGCCGCGGCGAACTTCCACTCGCTGCAGACCGTCTCCTCCTCGTCTTGGCCGCGGAAACGCCCGGCGATGTATCTCACCTCCTCCAGGATCTGGTTCAGCTCTGTCTCCAAGGCCGAACTCCCAGCCGCTCCCCCTGCTCTTCCTCCAGCTCCAGCCCCTCCTCCCGCTCTCAGTGCGTCTTCCTCAGCACCGACGCCACCTCCAACGAGCCGCGAGCACAGGAGCTCAGGGTCAGCGGGGGATCCGTAGTGGAGTCCTTCAACACCCCTGAAGCCGACGTAGAGGAGGTTGCCATTATTTACCTGAGGGTTGTGCCGCAGCGAGCCCTGACTGACGCTGAGCTCCAGGCTGGACAGGCTGCCGCGCCGACGCTTGGCGGCGTTGTGACACGCTGGACGGACCTTTGCTTCGCCGGGGCGCCGCATCCTCAGGAACCAGGCACACCAGTTCAACAAAATCACACGAGTCTAAAGAAGAAAGAGAAGAACGTCATTATTTCAAAGTAAAATTGATTTTGTGATGTTATCGATGAATCGAGAGTTCCAGTTTTGCGATTCTGTGTTTTGGTTCCTTGGAACTTACGATTAAGATGTATCTGTGCGTTTGGCTTCTTATTCTCGTCTCCGTGCTTAGTATGAAACCTTCAAGTTGTTTCCTGTTTTATCATTATTATATATATCTTATATACTTTATCTGGCTTCTTGATTAGGGTTTTCCTACCTTTCTGTCTGATTGTCTTGAGTACCTTCCCCTGTGCGTCCGTCCCTACAGCTTCATACCTGTTTGGACTTTTTGTTCACCTTTTGGATGTCATGATTTTAAACTTAACCTCATTATTGAAAACTCACTTTGTGTTGGCGTTCTCTCTGAGCCTGCTAACTGTTCCCACCTTATCGATTAAAGGTCATCATCATAACAAGACTCCCGGGTTTCTCAGTGCCTGAGAAAGTTTGTGTTACTTGGTCTGTATCATTTAAATGTTATCTTAAAAGCACTTTGGCACAGAAAAAAGTGCTTGTATGAAACATGTATGAATATGTGAATATATGAGGCTTGTGGTAAGAAAGGGGTTCGAGTGCACAAACGGATTTGAAAAGCACCATTTAGGTGCGAGTCCATTTACCACGAAGGTAAAAAAACAACATTTTCTCAGGATTCTCTGCAGCCCAGTAAAGAATCCATCCTACGATTCAGTAGCTTGTAGAACTTCCTTCAGCCACTCAGCGGTTGGAAGGAGCTTAAATCATCATCCCTCCTCCACCGTGCTGACAGCTGGTAGGAGGTGTTTCCTCCAAACGTGCTGCTGTGCACTGTGGACAAACATCTGTACTTTGGTCTCGTCTTGTGCTTTGTTCAGATGCAGCTTTGCAAACCTCAGCTGTTCTTTCTGTGTCTCAGGTTTAGTTTTTTTAATTGAACCACTCACAGTATTTTATTGTTCTCTGATCACAGGCAGTAGGATGCTCACTAAGAGCACAACCCTGCACACCCAGTGTGTCAGTCTGTCATCACACCGCCGTGAGACCGTGATGGTGAAACGAGGAAATTTCTTCTTCAGAAGAAAAATGAAGTCATTAACAAGCAGATTCTTTATACCAAAATGTTTTTCCTCATTTGATAATTACTGATCGGGGATCAGTTTGGATTTATTTGCTTACAGTGAAGAAGAGTTGCAGAAATATCTGGGAAATCAGAAGCTCATTAGTATACAAATGCATGCAGAGAGAAGCTCTGAAGTCTAATCAGATCACCTCCTCCATATGCATGTGTGAAGCTTCACATGTTCACATGTTCACGAGAAGTCAGAGAGTAAAAGAGTCACGGAGAGGCAGAGTAATTACAGCGTACTTATCTGAAAGCTGACTTTACAGGGTGCGTAAGTAAAGAAATATTTACGTGATTAAAATTCATTTATGCACAAACGTGTTTATGCGGAACAAATGTGCACGAGTGAGAGAGATACGAGCTCCGTGTGCGATGCAGGAGGAGTGGGCAGATAAAAATAGAGCATGAATAAAGTGGAAGGGGGGGCTGCTCGCCTCTCCGAGGAAATCTTCTCCAGCAGTCCAATATTTCACTTCACACACGCACACTCATTAAATATTTAGCTGTCAAACGCAGTGTTGATGGACGGAGTCTGAACATCAGTCAGGCCTCAAACTGCTCAGTCTGAGTCATCCTGAGGAGCACGGACAGCACCTCCAAATTACAGCCTGCTCTTCATTTGATTCACTTTTCATTTCTTTCCTGTCCGCGTCCGTCACAGTCTGCCTGGATTTCCTTTCATTTCATGTTCTTTAAACTTCTCTTTACTTCCCACAAAAGCACCGAAACCCTCCAGACTCAAACTTCTGCTCTGGAGCTGCTTCCTTCGCCCTGAGACCGATGGTCACACAAACCTCCACAGCAGCCGCTCACATGGTTTAAATGTCAAACTTTCTGCAGATTTAAAGAATAACGCAACATCTCGAACACCTCTTCTCAAAATTTGCATTGATAGTTCTGCAAAAGCTGAATATCAAATCTGGAGTATTTGATTAAATACGATGCGTAAATATTTGTTCCTTCCTGATTTCTTATTTTTGTGTTTGTCACACTTTCATAAACAAACTACGTTTTAGACAAATGATAATCAGAGTAAAAACAAGACACTGTTTTGCGATGAAATGTGATGAGTCGTCATGTTTTTGCACTATTAAAAAAACTAATATGAATTTTTTTTCCCTCATAACTCCATAACTACAGGCAGGAATATATTTAAACCAGTTTTACTGCGACTCCTATCATACTGCCGACTGACAGCTGTGTTTGGATTTTAGATTCCTTCAACAGTGTTGGAATTGACCCTCCGGACACCAGGAAGTGTCCCGGTGATCCTGAGAGGCAGACCGCCACTGCAGCCGTGTATATATGAACCATTTCTGTCCTGACCCCAGCCCCGTGCAACGACACCAGAGCAACACTTTGATTCAGAAATATAAAATGTTAACAAGTCTCTCAAACGAGTCTTTGAAGAGATGTGAAAAGACAAGTTTTACTAAATTTCATCACTCTGACGGTCTTACGCTCAGAGAGGTTCTCACAAAGACATCTTAACCCTTTACGGCATGTTCAGTACTGCAAACTCAGAGTTTCAACCTTTACAGGGTTTATGGAGATTTTACAGGTTCAGCTAATAAACATTTAACTTAGTCCCCATCGCTCTATGTGAGACATGTGATTCCTGTAGACACCTGTACCCTCCTGTGTATATATATAGGGTCATGCACAGGTCATGTGACCTGTGCTTTGCTCCCATCTGCTCAGTCCTCGGATCAGTTACAGAACAAGACAAACCAATAACGTCGGGTTTGTTTGTTGGGCTCGGGGTCAGCCCGTATCATCAGTCTGACTGTTACTGATGAGAACCTGGAACCTGTCAAGGATTTGACTTAACCTGGCAGTCCAGTCAGGACAGAGCCCAGCAGGGCTTCATGCTCAGGCTGAAAGAGGCACAGGTTGTTTCTACTCCACCTGGAAATCTGGAGCAGGAAACCAACAGCAGTGCTGCATCCTCCTCTGTGGCTCTGAGTGTTGACCAGTGTTGGTCAAGTTACTTGAAAAAAGTAATCAGTTACTAATTACTGATTACTTCCCCCAAAAAGTAATCTCGTTACTTTACTGATTACTTATTTTCAAAAGTAATTCATTACTTAGTTACTTTTTAAAAACACGATTTACAACCTGAATAGGTGATAAAGCGATAGATCTTTCAGCCCAATTCTACTTTTTCTGCATAATTCATCATACAAAATGTCATCAAATGGAAACGTCTCTTTTTAAAACTTTAAACTTTAAATCTTTTAACTTTATGCATCAAGCAAAAACTTAATTATATGCAACATTCTCTGACTGGAAGAAATTTGTTTAACATTTAAACCTATTTTCTGCACATTCCAGCACATAAAATAAAATATTTTTTTGTGTTTACACTCACTCTTTCAAATAGATGCAAGTAAAACACAGCAGAAAATAAATAAAATCAAAGACTAGCGGTCCTGTTGCTCTATTTTCACCTGTAAAGCAGGACTGGGGTAGGCGGAGGTTTACCCTGGTGCAGGTGTGCCGCGGCGGTCAGTGGAAGAATCCGCGAGTTTCTCTGTGAGTTTCCCATTACAGTCGTAGCGCACTCGCTGCTTGCTTGGAAGTTTAGGGGTTTTTTCGCTGTAAAAAGAAGTTTTCTTCCCACGCACAGCGGACACTAATGTTTTTGTCACTTTTTATGGAATCAAACTCAAAGTGAGGTCAGTACTTCCACGCTTTAAACGCTGCACGCTCATACTCTCTCCGCACTCGATATATTATCCATTGTTGATCTGCAGACAGCTGTTGTCACGAACGTCGCACTCGCTTACGTCACTGTCATGAGACGTTCTCGCAAAAAATCACGGTTTTAGTAACGCAGTAACGCAGCGTTCCTACGGGAAAGTAACGGTAATCTAATTACCATTTTTGCAATAGTAATCCCTTACATTACTCGTTACTTGAAAAAAGTAATCAGATTACAGTAATGCGTTACAAGTAACGCGTTACTGCCCATCTCTGGTGTTGACCCATCACCAAGAAGGTCTTCACTGAATATGCGACATCTTCCATTCAGACCAGTGTTCAAAGACTGAACTGCACAGAAGAACCATCTGCAGAAACATCTCAGCACTTCAGATTGTTCCAGAAGCACATTTTGAGAACAGACGCTGATGTTGGACAAGAACACCTCAGTCTCCACTCTAATTGAATCTAAATGTGTTCTGTCAGGTCGGTCAGGTCAGGTTCTTCTACACCAGACGGACTCATCCATGTGGTTGTGGACCTTGCTTTGTGCACTGGTGTGCAGTTATGTTGGAACAGGAAGGCACCGTCCTCAAACTCTTTCTACTTTACTTTCCACTGACTGCAGGAAGTTGGCGACCTCTGCGTCTCAGCCTCTCCTGACCCCGCTCTGTGATTACGTGGCCTACAGCTTCATGGCTGGTTGCTGTTGTTCCCAGTCCCTTAATCCCACTAACAGCTGACTGAGGAATATTTAGTAGTGAGGACTCTTCCTGACTGGACTTGTTGCACAGGTGGCGTCGTATCATGGTACCACACGGCAGTCTGCACGCCTTGCTTCTGATTTTATACACCTGTGGCCATGGAGGCGACTGGAACCTGGATTCAGTTATACTTTTGGCAATAGAGTATATCTGAATATTATTTTCGGTATCACCATCACTCATTCATGTAATCTGAGTTTGAGAAACCTGCAGCCAAAACTCTGGCTTTACTTTGAACACACATTCGCTGAGTTCATCTGTTCAGCTTTTTCTGTTTGCCTGCGTGTGACACGTTTCAGGGACGTCTGTGACAGCCCGTTCTCAGGTGTCTGTTCTCCTGCTTCATTCGTTCAAACTGAAACAGAAACAAACTGCTGGACTCCTCGTGTGATCGGAGCGGACAGCCTCGTCCTCCTCACAGCTTCACCTTCACACCTCAGCGGTCGTCCCTCCTCTTCCTCAGCAGGAACATTCACATTCATAAGAGGCCTCAGAGCGGGACTGTCACCTTCACACACCCGACTGTGACACACACACACACACACACACACACACACACACACACACACACTCTCTTGGGGCCCTGAACACGATTCCATTAAAACAGAATTTAGTTTGAAGGTCAGAACTCTTACCTGTGTGTGTGTGTGTGTGTGTGTGTGTGTGTAGTCGTTCTTTCTGAAGTTTCTGAAGGAAGCTGCTGTAAAATAAATAGGGGCTGTATTAATAGTCAATCAGTTCTTGGAGTGAAGCCTCTTCTTGTTCAGAGCTCGTTAAAGCACAGACCTCGTTAAGGACCTGGAGCTCATTAGAGCTGACTCGGCACAACGTAGAGACCAAACTGGACTCCTCACTGAGAAATCAGCGCATGCTGCAGCTACATAATTAAAATGGAGAAGAAGAAAAGAAGTGGAGTGACTGACCCACTGTGGCATGTGTCCTCCATCGGGGTCGTGGTGGTGATACTGCAGAACCAGGACCGTAGCGATGACCGACAGACCCACAATCACCATGGTAGTGGCAAAGTACTGCGCTGAAAGACAGACGTCCACAGGACAGTCAGTGCTGCTCAGCTTTTACATTTGTGACATCCTTCTAAAGCTTACGTTTGTCTTATTTGTGGATTGGTTACTCAAAGTTTTTAATCTCCCATATATGTGATAATTGGCAGAATTATCAGTCGAGCTGGTCCTGCAGGCTGCAGCGAGCCCTTTCTGTTCATTTTAGGAGGTAAGTGGGGTAGTGTCCGGGCGACCGTGGCTCAGGGGGTTGGGAAGGGCACCTGTAACCGGAAGGTCGCTGGTTTGATCCCCGGCCTCTCTGTCCTGGTCGTTGTGTCCTTGGGCAAGACACTTTACCCTACCGCCTACTGGTGTTGGCCAGAGGGGCCGATGGCGCGATATGGCAGCCTCGCTTCTGTCAGTCTTCCCCAGGGCAGCTGTGGCTACAACCATAGCTTGCCTCCACCAGTGTGTGAATGTGAGCGTGAATGAATAATGTCATTGTAAAGTGCTTTGGGTGCCTTGAAAAGCGCTATATAAATCCAATGCATTATTATTATTAGTAGTAGTGTTGGATCAAAAACACCCAGCCCAGAAGATTGAAGCATATATACATATATCTATATCTATATATATATGTACAGTGTTTTTTTACCACATATTCAGATTCTGGTTGTGGAGGCAACAGTCTAAACTGAGAATCCAAGGCCTGCCTCTACCCAGCCGTCTCTTCCAGCTCTTCTTGGTGGACACAGAGTCATTCCCACACCGGTCAATAGACATGATTATTATTATTATTTATTAACCTTTATTTAACCAGGAAGATCCCACTGAGATTAAAAACCTCTTTTTCAAGGGAGACCTGGCCAAGATGGGCGGCAGCAAGTGTCTCACAGTTGGAGAAATTACTCAATTAAACACAGGCAGCAACAACACACATGCAAAAATAAATGAAAAAAATAAAATAAAGATCAAATTCAATAAATTTCAAATAAAAATTCAGTTAAAATGACAATCAGTCTAATTGAAACAGTTGCATGTTATGGACTTGGCCTCAGGGATTCTTAGTTTAGATTTAAAAGCACTTAATGAAATGAATTCAGTCGTTTTCCAGTCGCTCTGCAGTTTGTTCCAAGCAGAGGGGCCTAAATGGACAAAAGCTCTTTTACCAAATTCAGTTCGGCCAAATGGAACAGAAAGCAACAAGTAACCATGCGGACGAAGAGAAAACCGACCAGCATGTTTCACTGCAAGCAGGGAACATGCATAAGAAGGCAGCAACCCAGTATTGCCTTGTGTATATAAAACTGTATAGATGAGTAGGGATGGGTATCGAAAACCGGTTCTTGTTGAGAACCGGTTCCCACTGTTTCAATTCCTTGGAATCGTTTGCCATTTTTGCAAACGATTCCCTTATCGATTCCAGTCGCCCCGAATGACGTCACCACGTTGCGGAGCATCGGAGCGTACCTGGCAGGAAACACGGCGCCTAAGCAGCTCAAACGCTTAAAAGTTTGGTTATACTTTACCAGAACGGATGACAACAGGGCAACTTGCAATACTTGCAAAGTAGATATTTCATTAAGGGAGGAAACACTACGAATATGCAAAAGCATTTGCTCACAAAACACGCGATGACCTCAAATGAATGTCGTGTTTTTAATTCCGCTCCGGACTCGTGAATCTCAACCCAGCAGCAGCGGTAACGTTTGCACGTCCTCTCCTGTTAATGCGGCAGGTAAATAATCAACTAACAGTGCATATTATGTTAGCGCGATCTGCTTTATTACAAAACCTGCCATTACTGTGCATTTAGGCGACCATGATGAGAGAGACAGACAGAGTCTGGCTGGCGCTCGCTGGCAGTTGTCGCTGCAGTCCACCGGTAGCGTCTCTTTTCAGGCCCGAATGTCACCGAGCAGTGACTAAGTTTGTGGTAAAAACCTTGCAGCCATTTGCCACAGCAGATGGTAAGTGAATGTGTTTAATTGTAGGCAGGGACATTACTGAATATTCTTGTATAATTGCTACAGAATAATTTATGTTATACTTTGTTATTGCGACAGAAGAATATTTATTTTATTATTTTACATTTACAATTTTCCCCGGGGACCCTGTGACACCCCATTGAAGAGCCGTAGGCTGGATCTCTTAAGATCTCACTGTTGGGTTTGTAAGGCCATGTTACTCCTAAATTTCTATCTTGTTCAGAGAGAAGATATAAAACAAAATTCTAAGCTAATCGACCTTAGTGTTCTCCTTTTTAAAAATAAGAATCGATAAGAGAATCGATAAAGAATCGAATCGTTAAACAGAATCGAAAATGGAATCGGAATCGTTAAAATCTTATCAATACCCATCCCTATAGATGAGAGTTCCTCTGACTTGCCAAAGCAGGCCGTCCTACCTGAGAGTATAACTCACAGTGGTGAGTCTGAGATTTACGGTTAGTGATGAACCTCACAGAAGCACGATACACAGAATCAACCATTCGAAGACATTGAGCAGAAGCATTCATATATAGAATATCTCCAGGCAAAAATGTTGCAGCAACAAGCCGCTTCTTTGTATTAAAAGAAAAATACAACTTATTTTGAAAATAAAATCTCAGTTTTAACTTCAGATGATTCAAGAGATTCTCTACATGTGGTTTGAAGGTGAGCGAGTCATCAATCAAGATTCCCAGATATTTATACGTGTGAACCAACTCTATTTTATTACCTGCAAGAGTGGTTACTGATGGCATTGTTTGGGCCCATTTCCTTGATTTAGAAAACAACATGAGCTCTGTTTTGTCTGCATTGAGGACAAGTTTAAGCTGAAGTAATGACTCCTGGACAGCAAAAAAGGCTTTCTGCAAGGAGGCAACGGCTTGGACAATGACCTTTCCAGTTTGGCCCCAGACTCTACTTCGGCAGGATTTTATCCAAAACACCTCAATTATTAAGGAATCTGAGAGGCTTCTTGATTAGATGTGGGAATCTCCTGCTTGGCTCTCTCCTCACTTGTGAACAAGACTCTGAGATACTTCCGTTCTCTCACTGCAGCCAGCACCTCATTCCCAACCAGGACTGAGCATCCCAACCTTCATAACTGGTTGCGAAGTCCCCAGAAGGATTACATCATCCACAAAAAGTAGGGACATGAGGTCACCAAACCAAAAACCATCTGGCCCTTGGCTATGCCTAAATTAAGTCCATAAAAGCTCTAAGGTGAATGAGTGACAAGGGAATATGTCTGACTTAGTGCCGGAAATATGAGTGTTATTGCACAGGTGACAAATAACCCGTAATAACAGACCTGACTCTCCATATATACCAAGGGACCATGTTCACAAAACTCATGTAGTCTGCTCAGGCACCCTCAGGTATCCACGAGAGGATAATGCCAATCAGAAGTCTTGTTCCACGGTTTCACTGAACTCCTGCCACACCTGAAGTTTTGCTTGGCCTCCCAACAGAGTAGCAAATTGTGCAAAATGTAATAAGAGCTTAAAAAAATGACCCATATATTAATTTTCAGGAGGAGGACAGATTTCTTCAGGCTGCTGCATCTGATCAGCAAGGCTGAAAGGAAAATCAGCTCCTGTGAGCCTGATTCCTTTCTTTATTCAGCCAAACTAAAGCCAATTCCTGTCGGATGTTTTTCTGAGTTTTTGTCCAGCATGAGTGAAATGCGCCGTCATGGCTGTACTGGGAAACAAAAAGTAATGATGGAGAGGAAGTTTTCCTCAGCCTACAGCACAGGATGGATTTTATATGGTGATTATGAGCAACGAGCAACAGATTTCCAGTGCTGGCTTCCAATTATAACTCCATCACAGGAAGAGATAAGATGATGGAGGGCTTAAGGATGAGCAGCGTAATCTGAGCGAGGCTCACCTATGAGCGGAACGGAGTCTGAGGTTGCCGGCATGATCTCGGCCACGAGCAGCATGAAGACGGTCAGAGAGAGCAGCACGGTGATACCTGCAGGCACAAACGTGTCATCAGCTTCATGTTTTTAGTGCGTTCATCAAATTCACAGTTTTCTGACATCTTTTATAATTTTACATTAAATGCAAGCTTATCTGTTTTATTTTGTTTTTGTTTGGAGTTTGAACCTTTTTGGAAATGTGGAGGATCGAATCTGCTGGTTTCCATTAACGAGACTCCAGGGTAGCGTCTGTCAGACTCATCCACAGCTCAAATTCATCACTATTTGCTGCTCATTCATATAAGAAATGACTTTAAAGCTCGAGTCAGTGTGCACAAATCCATCATTACCTTTTCATGCCTTTCTGTTCTCACTTATGATGATGGGTTTGGTTTGCAGCGATGGGCACAGATTATGACAAAATGAATTATTCCCCGTCTAGCGCAGCTGCTTAGGCCTGTTTGGCGTCTTCAAGAGGCTAAAATCTGCTGTGTCTCGTATGAATATTGTGAGCATTCTGTTTGGATCCTTGTTTCTTCTTATTAAACTCGGCCTCGCGCCCGACTCCTCCCAGGTGGAGTCCTTTCTACAGTCTGCTTTTGCAGAGACGATGTGTGAAATGTCCTGTTCAGTCTCGACCCGCTGGCTCAGTGAAAGTCGGATGAACTTTGGGAGATGTGAAGAGTGATGGCTCTCTTGACATTCAAGTTTGATTAAGAGCGTAAATGAAAGTTCCAGTGGAAGATGCCGTGTCTGCTGTCAGTAGCTGGAGGCCTGCTGGCACCTCCAACTTCCTGTTCCAGTACGTTTTATGGTTGATGAATATCGACTCGGGGACATCAGTCATGTCAGGGTCAGCGGACGAAGCAGGTGTCCAAAATACACCCGCCATCCCTCTGAGAGACTGAATACTGCGGGGTAGGATATTTGTAAGGACCAGCCTGGAAATATGACAGAAACATATTGTCTGGCTCTTCCAGCTGTTCACAAATCGCTCGTTTCTGCTCTGAGGCTTTCAGAAAGCTTCACCTGAACACCATCATCTCACACCTGCAGAGCACTTTACTGCTCTTTGTGATTTTCCTCTTGGAGTCATGTCATGTTTGCTGGTGTCCGTCCCTCTGTGATGGCTGCTGCGTGCTTTCTGCGGCGGTGGTGACTGAAGGTCGTGGTGGTGTGATAGAAACCCCCCCGGTCATTTCAGGGTCTCCCTTAGATGCTGCGAGACATTTCAGGAGAGCTCCACAGCGACGGTCTCTCTCTGGGGGATAAATCCACGGTACACGACCTTGTGGATGTCGGGAAAAACGAAGAGCACGCTTCTGGTTTCATTTGTCAGTTTAAGTGCTGCTTTCAACAGAAAGCTTTAAAAGATGCGCTGAGACGCAGCCCTCATCCGGACGACCCTCCGGTTCGGTTCACACCAACGAGGCAAACGGGATCTGATTACATCACTACTGATACATCGCTTCATCTGTTTCATGTCCTCCTGTGCTGACATCCTCTCTCCTGCATCCTTCTTTCCTTGTCGTGTAATCGCTGATTTAACGTGCAGTGAAAGTGGTCAGATTTCCAGGGAGCGATTTACAGAGAGAAGCTCAGGTATGATTTTAGTCCTTTTACGTGTTTATTCCTCTAACTTTACTCATAAACAACCCTCCAGTCTCCAGTTATAGTTCTAGTGTTGGGATTGAACGGTGTCTGTCTCTAAGGAAAGGTACAAGGACAGGTCCGTGCAACATGTTCACAATAAAAGAAGGTGAATATCAGGTGGATAGAGCCAACAAACCGAGGCCGAGGATGTGAACAGAATTAGCGGGCGACTCTCTTGTGTCAGGTAATTGTTGTTTGGATGGGCTAGGACCACTTCAGACTCGACTGTGCTAAAGTTATATTTATAGAAGAAATGCAGTCTCAGGTTATTTCACAGTGAGCAAAACATCGTACTCCTGAAGCTCAAACAGGACGGCTAGCAGGACATCTTACAGGTAACGACCTCGAATGAAAACATCTATATTCCAGTAATGAATTCTTTCAGATCAGAGCACATTTCTTTGCCTTTGTGTGACTCGATGTTCTGGGCTTTTCTCCATCCTGCTTTGTTTCCTGTACCTGCCTGAAAGCCTTCGTGTTGGACTGTTCCTGCTGCTCTGCTCACACTAAGGTGGAAGCATTTCTGTATCTGAAACCAGCTGTGAGTCTGTTTCTGCTTCTCCCTGTTTAAAAGGACTTTTCCTCCCTGCTGCTGCCGGGCGCTGCTCATTTGGTTTTTCTCTGTAACCTTGTACCTTTGCCTCTGTTCACACAGAACACAGTGTGTGAATTTTACTAGTCTGGAAAGTCTTTGAGGAAGTACTTTAAGAATCAGCGTAACTGTCATCACGATAAAGACAGCTGAGCGCTCACCCAGGGAGATCTTCTCTCCGGAGTCGGCGGGCAGCAGGAAGACGAGGAGGGCGAGGGTGGAGATGAGGACACAGGGGATGAGGAGGTTGAGCCCGTAGTAGAGCGTCCTCCTCCTCATCACCACGGTGAAGGTCACGTCAGGGTACGGCTCCTTACAGCAGTCGTAGAAACGTTCGTTCCTCCGCCCAGGAACCTCTGTGCACAAACAGGAAAACACCGACGGTGACGTCAAAGAAACCATAAACCTCGTTCCTCTGAGGGGAAGATGATCTGCTGCCCCTACAACAGAGAACATCAACATATCTCAGCCTTTGAACTTAAACCCATGACAAAAATAATAAACTGGAAATGATATAATAACTTGTTTCTATAATCATTAAGCCAACAGTTAATTTTTGTATCCATGAATTTTCAAATGTACCGTTTTACAAACAAAGCAGAATAAATGGCACATTATCAAATTCAAATGGTTTGCTTATGTATTTCTATGAGTGCGTTTACAGAATAAAAGCATCATTAAAGCAGTTTCTCGCAGGCTTCAGAGATATTTGTGTTTTCTTGTTTTTATACCAGGTGGTCTAATAAATGTGTTAATGTCATGTTTCTGGCTCATTTGATGCTTTGACTTTTCTTGTGTTTTGGTCTCTGTCACGCATCAGTTTAGTTACTTGTGTCTTTGTCCTCCGTCTCCCTCTCTGTGTGTCTCTGTTTATGTGCGTGAGTTTTTCCCATTTAGTTCCCATGTTCCCCTCCTCGTGTTTATTCTGTGCCTCCTCGATCTGTCATGTGTGTTCTTCCCATCTTGTCCTAAAGATGTTCGTTTGTATCAGCTGTGCGTTTTCCCCCGACCTTTGTCGTCGCGTCCGTTTCCCCCCCGTGGCTCTTCTGTGTTCCCTCCCATGTTTCCCAGGTTTTTCTCTTGTCTTATTTCCTCAGTTTCCCCAGTTCAGGCGATCCTCTGTTTAGTTTATTATTTATGTTTCTCCTCATTCGGTTTATCTGCCTTAATAAACGGCACGCTTTCAGTTAAATTCCCGTTTCTGTCTCTGTGGTCTGCGTTTGGGTCCACACATAAATGATCCACTCGATCTGCCTCCACATCGTGACAGTTAACATGTTCCTGTGGGCACTCACTAACACAGCCCATGATTTATGAAGTCATTGTCTCTGCTTACTACTCTCTAATGATGCCAGTAAGTCAGCTGCTGCGACGGCAGAACAAGTGAGACAGAAAAGTAAACAACAATCAGAAGCAGATCTATGTGATTTAGCAAAAAGACAAAAACATGGCTGCTCTTTCCCCTGACAGTCCTCACGCTCTAACTGAAGATGATGAAGAAAGTTTGTTTCATCTCTCCGTGAAGAGTTTGTCGGTGCAGTGACCTGATGCGATGACCCGTGTGTGATCCTGCTTGGTGTTCCCGCTCAGTGTTTGAATCCTACATTACAGGAAATTAAAGGTGAGTTTGCCACTGGGAGGTTTGTGTGTGAATATTAGGAGGTGAATAAAAACTGGAGAAAATGTTTAATGCACGATGTCTTTAAATCCTTTTCTCTTTAAAAAAAGAAGCTCAAGCCTGTGTTTAAAAAACGAGAATAAAAGACGGCTGATGTCAGCAGTTTGATTCCTGCTGTATCTAAAGGTCAGAGGCGTGTTTTACAGCGTTTCTACGCCTGAATCAGGAACAATACTCTGCTGATTGATACAAGAGTCTGTGGGAGCAGAGATCACAGAGCCTGACTGATGTTGAGTTTTCTTAGTTTTAATGAGACTCGAGCCGCGGTCGTCTCTTCTGTCGACCTGCAGGAACACGTCCACACATCAGCTGATGTTCAGGTCTTATCAGCAGAGCGTGATGATGGATGCAGCTCCTGTGTCAGAAAATGATAATAAAACGCTCGTGCAGTATCAAGGCCAACGTTTGACGTCTTCATTTGAACCAAAGTGATCTGGATCTGCACCAAAACGAGTTCTCCCTGGGAAAACCGAGTGTCTCTGAGAAACAGACGGCAATCACACACCACAGATGAGAAGAAAAGCTGTGACAGGTATGTGTGACGTGGCTTTTCCTCCCGGTAAACTGAACGGTCACTGCTCGGCGAGTTCAGCTCACGAAAAGCTCGTTTACTCGCCTGCGACGCCTGCTGAGGATGGCTGACAGTAACGAGGTCTCCTCAGGTTTTATCACTGGAACAAGAATCTGCCAGTGACAGGTTTATTTAGAAATATTAAAAATGCAATGAATTAAAAACGAGCACATGACATGACGGCCTCACAACAACAGCTTCTACTCTCCCCTCTGGATCCTCAGAAAGCTAAACCATGACCCACATGCACTAATCCACCAAAGTCTTCCTGCCTCTTTGTTGGGATAAACTTCAGAAAAGTGGAAAAAATCCATCATAAAAGTTGTGGCTGCTTTACTCTGATTGGACTGAGCCGTACCGGACATCCCACCATACACATTATTGTGATTATTAACATTTTATGTTAATGCTGAGTATTGCAATGTGCAAGTTAGCAATTCCATGCAAACTGTTTCTGACAAAAGGAAAATGCAGTGAGATAAATGAGTGAGAATCACACCTCTGTGTCTGTTCACGTCCACAGAAAGTCACGTTTCCTCTCACATCTCCACTCGCAGCCTCGCGAGGCTCATTCAGACTGACGGCAACATGTTGACAGTTTGTCTTCATTAGACTGCAATTATTTGCAAACCTTCAACAATCTCTCTGAGAGTCACTGCAACTATCTGCACAAAGGTTGCGATGCTGTGATCAACAGTGAGTGTGCAACACCTTCACGCTCTGGCCACCTGTTTTGTTTTGCAGATGTAAGGAGGACGGCGTCCTTTTTTTACTCGTGTGGCGGAGCTGTTAGCTCGCGCTGAATTATGAGGCAGCTTCATGGAGCTGACTGTGTTCACCGTCTGAGATGAGCCCTCTTGTTCATAATATTCCCAGAATACTTTATTTATTTAATAACATATTGATATCTGGTGCCCTGCATGGTGCTGTGTACTGTGCTGTAGCCCTTCCTTCACTTCCTCCTTGTCCTTTTCTCCTTTTAGGTTCATCTCTGGAGGAAGTGGCAGATAAAAACTGGCGTGCAGTACGCCTGGCTGCGTTTCATTTGCCTATACATCGCAGACATTGCTCACTACACTGGTTTTAATCTCAGCTAGGTGATGGGGGAGAGTAAATGGGAAACATGATGTTGGACTTTTCAATTAAGTTCCCTCTCAACGGCCCATTGGCTGAGCAGGAGGCCTCCACGGAGGCCGGCATTCATCCTCAGCTGTCTCTCTCTTCAGTTTGTACCGAACAGAAGCTCTGAGGCTCCTCTGAGACTTTGGGCAACGCCGCGCTCATCATCATCTGCAACAACAGCTGTGACAGAGGACAGAGACGCTGCTGGATCACCTGCAGAAACAACAGCAGAGACAGAGACAGCTCTGGACCAGAGGTCACCGGACAGACATGACAGCATCACTCAGGTCACCTGACATCAGATTTCCTTCATATTGACTGTATTCACTGTCGGGTCTCAGTCACATGTGAAAAGGTGACAGGCGTGCAGCGCAGACCCCGCCCTCGGGGGCGAGGTGTGATCGAAACCTTAACATAAAAACTCCAGTGTGATGATCGAGCTGACCAGAACCCAACAAACTAAATGTGTAGAAGTAAATTTATGTCATTTGATACACAAAGAGGTGTTTATGAGGGTTATAGAGCTACTGAGGTTCCATATGGTGCTCACATGTTCTGATATTTACATGTGTACACGAGCACTTTCAGAGCAGTAACAAGTATGAGTTGAATACTCCGCGTTGGTTTTCCTGCATTTATCCGAGTACAGGATTCCTGGCTTCTGAGTGGCCAGTGAAGTATCATGAGGGCCGTAAACAGGAAGTGTTTTTGTTGTTGTCGAGGCGTGCAGAGAGTAAAGCTGCTGCTGAGACAGTTATTGTCTCCATCTAAGAGATTCAGAAACACATAACGAACCCTGACGTTAAACCTGGCTGATGCTCCGAACACCCGAAGGACGCGTTTTATTTCAACTTACACTAGAGGAAGCTCCGCCTTCCCCCAATAACCTTTAAAACTGTTACCTGTTATTGGAGCTTTGTAATCAGTTGTCTTCAGTAGAAATGAGTCCATCAGCTGAGCTGCAGATCTCCTGATTACTGAAGAAACACCAAGGAGCTCTCTGAGCATCACACTGTGGTTATTAGAAGTTTCCTGCTCGTCACTGTAGCTGCTTTTCTCTCATTTATGGTGATTTTTACTGCATTTCACAAAAATCTGCAAAGACCTGCAGATTTCCACCTCATGTGACCCATCGACCTTTCTCCAGTGGCTGTGGTGACTTTCAAAGACTGGAGTTAATCTAAAAGTACAATTCTGTAATCCTGTTTTCTTTGTCCCACATGTTCAGAGGGACTCCTGCTCACCCACTGGAGAAGTACAAGGACCTAAAAACAGGAGCTGCACATCTTAGAGTCCAAGTAGGAGAGGAAGTGTTTGGGCAAACATCATATGAGTCACAATATTCAACAGACTGGAGCTTCGGATGTGAAACTAAAGAATTTCACACAACTTCTCTGCCTCTTCCTTGGTTTTCCTTGGAATGCTTTGTGTACGGATCAAAGAGGCAGCAGGAGGAGGCTGCACAGTCGTTGGATCTGATGAAGGACGAATGATAAGATAAGATAAGATAAGATAACCTTTATTAGTCCCACACGTGGGAAATTAGTTTTGTCACAGCAGGAAGTGGACAGTGCAAAAGTTATGAAGCAAAAATTAGAATAAAATAAGATAAGAATAAATACAGTACACAACTGTACAGAATAGAATAAAATAAAATACTATATACAGTAGAATAAAATAGAATAAAATATACAATAGGATAAAAATAGAATGCAAATGCGATATACAACTGAGTAAAAATACAACGATGCCAGAAAAGATTATTGCACTTAGTGTTATTGCACATTTGTAGATGTGTGTGTTTGATCAGTTAAAGTCTTTATTGTGGAGTCTGACAGCAGTGGGGAGGAAAGACCTGCGAAATCTCTCCGTCCCACACCGTGGGTGCCGCAGTCTCCCACTGAAGGAGCTGCTCAGTGCTGTCACAGTCTCATGCATGGGGTGGGAGATGTTGTCCAACAGGGATGACAGCTTAGCCACCATTCTCCTGTCACTCACCACCTCCACTGGGTCCAGAGGGCATCCTAGAACAGAGCTGGCCCTGCGGATCAGCCTGTTCAGTCTCTTCCTGTCCCTGGCGGAGATGTTGCCGCCCCAGCAGACCACACCATAAAAGATGGCTGAGGCCACCACAGAGTCATAGAAGGTCTTCAGGAGTGGGCCCTCCACTCCAAACGACCTGAGTCTCCGCAGCAGGTACAGCCTGCTCTGCCCTTTCCTGTAGAGGGCGTCTGAGTTATGAGTCCAGTCCAGTTTGTTGTTCAGATTAACACCAAGGTACCTGTAGCTGTCCACAGCCTCAATGTCCATACCTTGGATGTTCAGTGGTTGCAGTGGAGGATGTTTGTGCCTGCGGAAGTCTACCACCAGCTCCTTGGTTTTACTGGCATTGATCTGGAGGTAGTTCAGCTGGCACCAGTCCACAAAGTCCTGAGTCAGTCCTCTGTACTCCTTGTCGTTCCCATCAGTGATGAGGCCGACTATTGCAGAGTCATCAGAGAACTTCTGCAGGAAGCACTGGGTGGAGTTGTGGGAGAAGTCTGCAGTGTAGATGGTGAAGAGGAACGGAGCCAGAACCGTTCCCTGTGGGGCCCCCATACTGCAGACGACCCTGTCCGACACACAGCCCTGAGTCCTCACATACTGTGGTCGGTCGGTGAGGTAGTCCAAAATCCAGGTAGTGAGGTGATGGTCCACTCCAGAGTTCTCCAGCTTGTCCTTCAGAACCGAGGGAAGAATGGTGTTGAAGGCACTGGAGAAATCAAAGAACATGATTCTCACAGTGCTCCCAGCGGTCTCCAGGTGAGCGAGGGAACGATGTAGGAGGTGAATTACGGCATCATCCGCTCCAATGCCAGGCTGGTAGGCAAACTGAAGTGGGTCCAGTGATGAGCTCACCAGGTGCCGAAGCTGAGCCAGGACCAGCCGCTCCAGGGTCTTCATCAGGTGGGATGTCAGAGCCACCGGCCTGTAGCTGTTGAGGTCCTTGGGGCGTGAAGTCTTTGGCACTGGTACAACACAGGAGGTTTTCCAGAGCTGTGGGACTCGTCCCAGCCTCAGGCTTAGGTTGAAGAGGTGCTCCATCACACCACACAGTTGGTCCGCGCAGGACCTGACGACCCTTGAGCTGATGCCATCTGGACCCGCTGCCTTCTTGGCTTTAATCCTCCTCAGTTCCCTCCTAACCTGGGTGGTTGAGAGAGACAGGCTGGAGCCTTGTGTTGAGTGTGTATTGGATGCTGTTGTTGGGGGTGGGGAGGGGTGAGCAGGGTGAATAGAGGAGGTGTGAAGTGTCTGAGGTGTCAGAGGTGGAACAGCAGCAGTGGGGGTGGGTGAGTCTGCAGCCGATGTTGGAGACTGCCTCATGGCTGAATCAAATCTGTTGAAGAAATGATTCAGTTCATTTGCCCACCTCACATCCCTCCCAGGCAGAGAGTTCTGATGTTTGTGGCCTGAGATGGTTCTGAGGCCTCTCCAGACTTCACCAACGTTGTTTTGCTGAAGCTGGTTCTCCATCTTCTGCCTGTAGCTGTCCTTCCCATTCCTTATGAGTCCCCTCAACTCTCTCTGCACCCTTTTCAACTCCTCCTTGTCTTTGGATTTGAAGGCCCTCCTCTTCTGCTTGAGGACAGCTTTAATTTCTGAAGTAATCCAGGGTTTGTTGTTGGAGAAACACCGTACAGTCCTGGTAGGTACGGTGTTGTCCACACAGAAATTAATATAGTCAGTAATGCATGTAGTAAGGCTGTCGATGTCCTCTCCGTGGTCGTCACAGATCACCTCCCACACAGTCGACTCAAAACAATCCTTAAGAGCCTCCTTGCTCTCCTCCGACCATCTCTGTACTGTGCGGGTGGCTGGTGGCTCCCTGCGCACTAAGGGCTCATACACAGGGACAAGGTGCACCAGGTTATGATCAGATCTGCCCAGGGGAGGGAGAGGTGATGAACTGTATGCCTCTTCAGCATTGGCATACAGTAAGTCCAGTGTTTTATTGTCTCTGGTTGGGCAGGTCACATACTGGGTGAAGGTGGGCAGTGTGGAGTCCAGTGAGGCATGATTGAAGTCCCCTGATATTATGAGAAGGGCTCTCGGAGATTGTGTTTGCAGTCTGCTGACCACAGAGTGGAGAGAGTCGCAGGCTGCATCCGCGTTGGCCGAGGGGGGGACATACGCTGTTATCGCGATAACATGTGAGAATTCCCGGGGCAGGTAGTACGGACGCATGCTAACGGCTAACAGCTCAATGTCTCTGCTGCACAGTTGTTCTTTCACAGTGATGTGCCCAGGGTTACACCATCTGTCATTCACAAACACTGCCAGTCCCCCTCCTTTCCTCTTACCGCTGTCTCTCGTCCTGTCCGCTCGCAGCATCTGGAATCCCGGTAGTGTCACGCTCGTGTCCGGAGTTAGCGGTGTTAGCCACGACTCCGTTAGCATCATGATGCTACATTGCCGGTACTCCCTCTGTGACCAGGTTAGCGACGTGAGCTCATCCATCTTATTGGGCAAAGATCTTACGTGTCCAATAATTACAGAAGGAAGAGATGGTCGATAACGTCTCCTTCTCGGGCGACGGCGCTCCTTCCCAGCACGACACCCCCGTCTTTTCCTCCTCAGCTCGCTGGGAATGTCGAGTCTGTCCACCGGCAATACCGCTGCAGGACGCAGCGCTAACAGCTGATCCTTACTGTAAACAAAGGATCCCTGCTCTGGGTCCCCAGACACGGGTGAAAAAAGTAGAAAAAAACTAAGAAAAACGACCAGAACTAGCACAAAACGGTAGAACATGGTTGCAGAGTCTAATTACTAATACGTTAGTTATAAAAAATTACGAGAACTATAGGCGAGAAAAAAAACACGGATTTGTAAACCTCCAGAGCTGCTCGGGTGATCCTGATCTTTCTGCAGCAGCACGCAGGCAATCAGGCAGCTTTAAACCTGGAACTGTGTCATCTGTTCAGGAGGAACCGGGACTCCCCACGTGCAGAGTGATGGATAAATGTGATGGATGTCAGTCAGTGCTCCTGTGTGATCTGGTGTGTTGTGAGTACTGTCCATTATAAAAACGAGCAGATGCAGCAGAGGCTCTGCTTCAGGTTCATCGAGCTGGCTGCCTTTCAGGCCGCCGTGCTCGGAGGAGGATTTAATTACCGTTGCGTTAATGCTGGATGGGAGCGTCGATATGAAATCCCGTTCCTCCGCAGCAGACAGACGGTGGAGTAGACGTCAGGCCAACACGCTGTCGCTGGCGGGAGGAAGATCCTGGATGTAAACTAATTAAAACAACTTGTCTGCGTTGCCCCGAACCTGCTGCTGCTCACTCGTCTCAGTGGGAATCCCACCGTGAAATTAGCTCAAAAAGTTCTAACTTTTCTCCTCCAGCTGCTGCAGTCAGTTTAGATCAGGACTGCTGGGAGCTGCGGAAACATCTGACCGAGACTGTTTGCTCTTCCTGCATCCAGCTCATCTTTTACTCTTACCTTAGGTTCGTGCATACAGTCCTTGTCAAAGACGTTCAGGCCTGATGGGGAAACATCTGCAGCCTCAGCAGATCAGGACAGGACGGGTCTTTGTTAGTCTGCTTTAGGTTTGGTCTGTGCCCGGTTTGTCTGACAGGAGCTGAACCCGGGACAGGCGGGATCCAAAGCCATGCGAGTGTTGTTGTTCTTTATGTGTGAAGATGCTGATGTGTCTTACCCACGAGGTCCCACTCTCCGTTGGCGATGTATCCGGTGATGTCAGCCTCAATCATCTGCAGGTCCAGAGACCAGCCGCCGTACGTCCACGAGCCAAACTTGAGGTCACAGCGCTGCACGTCGAAGGGAAACCAGCGGACGTCGATGTAACAGGTGCTCTTAAATATTCCTGCAGCAGAGACGGACATTCAGACGAGTGCTGTTAAAACAAGCTTCAGTCAAAGGTGGAAAAAAACAAAAAGATTGAAACAACATGACAGCCGCTAACATGCTCGGGGGAAAAGGAAGAAGAGGACGATAAGCACAGCTGAGATTACAGTTTGTGTTTGACACAAAATCAATTTCAAATCACACAAAAACTGAGTGGAAGCAGCAACGAGGCTCTCCGGACAAAGAGGGAAACGCAGGAAAAACAGAGAAGGCAAACAGAAAGCAGCATATGTGAGCGCAGACGTCGTCACAGAGGAGACAAACCTCACCCACTGATTGATTTTACAGATGCAGAGACCAGAAAGCAATAAAAGGAAGTTATTTCTCATGTAAACAGGAAAAGGAGCGCAGCCTCCCTCGGAGAATCACATCGCTGCTGTTTGCTTTGCATTAACTCCGCGTGGATCAGCTGGAAAAAAGATGAATGTTTAATGATCCCCAGGGAGGAATCAGGACGCCGCCGCAGCACAAGCTAACACCTACAGCGAGGAAGAAACATGATTAAATATGCAGAACACCTGAGGGTAAAACCCGGGGTAAATAAGGCAGCAGGCTGGAGCTGAAGGTGCTCTGAAAGGTTTGTACAGCATGTAGAAAATTCCTATTTATTTATTTATTCCTATTAATTTCTCAAGCTTGAGTCACACGTCCACAGTAACAAGAGGGATGTTTGGAGGAGTAAAGGTGAGGCTGTCAGGCATGCTGGTGGTAGCATCACGCTCGGGGCTGTTTTACGGCTACAATAGGCCAAGTGGATGGAACAACGAGGGAGGAGGACTGCCTCCAAAGTCTTCTCAAATTTTACTTTCACATTGTAATCCTGGAGGTTTGCTCCAAACAGCTGTTATTGATTTCTGATTGGATGATGGCTTTCCTTTCTGTTTCTGGCTGATTATAGTTCAGCTTTAAATCATTTGCAGATGCATGTTGTTTGTCTTTTACTGTAAAGCATCAGTTCTTCTCATTTCACGATGCTCTTTGTGACTGAATCTGTTTAAAAACAGGGACAAACATCCCAGAATCATCTTTCAATCAACGCCGCGCTAAAAGACAACGTGAGTCTCAGGCTGTGAGTCACGACCATAACGCCTCCCGATGACCTCGGGACCTCATGTTGACCCCTCCCGCACGCACACACACACACACACACACACACACACACACACACACTTACTTTGATAAAAATGCTTTTCACAACCCTATTTCCCTCAGGGCTCGGAGGACTCTTTCACTCTTACACATGCTATTTACTGGCTCAGTAGCTCTATGAAATAAGAAGTATCTGTAACAGAAAACCACTCTGTGTGGCGTCCTGCTGCCTCCACCATCACACTGAACAACAGTGAAAGACTGTGAAACAAAGGGATGAATTTATATTTATTAAAAATATTCACTCTGAATAAGTAGTTCTGAAATTAGATGGATGGAGAAGCTTTTTTATAAATCTGTAGTCACTTCAGCATCATTGAATAAGTGGAACCACAAACACCTGTTAATGATGAATCATCTGGACCTTTTTAAACAGCTGTGATTAGACGTCATCTTCCCCATAAATGCTTCAGATCAGCCAATCAGGCACAAGGTTTTATTTATTCTATTCGGCACTGAATGTGTTTCTCCAATAGAGAATTTGGGACTGTGTAGTTGTTGGTGTCATTGTAGCAGTGGGAGGGGCTTGTGTGTGTTACCTGGCGGCAGGTACTGGCAGTAGCCTGTGGAGTTGACCAGGATGTTGGTGTGGAATGAAGCATCGAACCTTTCATCGGCGCTGTGGGCAGAGACAGATCCACAGTCAGGGTCCATCAGCAGCGTTGAGTAAATCATAGTTTCATCAAGACAACAGCCGAACACTCACACACGTGTTCTGTACATGTGCAGCCTCGGACACACAGAGCTGTGTATTTAACCTCTGACCTTCATTAGAAACTCTGCACTGAAACATAAACCACGTCTCCATCGAATAAAATTAATATTTAAATATTGTCCACTAATTCTTACAGATGTCGTCAGGGTTCATTTCACCTGCAGTGATGCTTATGAGCTGAAAAAAATTATTATTGTATATTATCATTATTGCTTTTACGGTTTTAAAAATCAAATCGTTTGTTTACAAAATTGCTCTCATTAAATGTCCCTTCTTGTCACTCTGTGTTCATCAGAGCTCAGCCCACAAGGAGCTCAGACTTTGGGAAGAAGCTCCAAACATGTCAGCTGTTCCTTGGCGGCGAGAGAAGCTCGCCAGGACGGCTCTGACGGCTGAAGAGAGAAATCTTTCAGGGCCTTCTGTGGAGGTTTTATTGTTGGAACTAATTGGAAGGAGAGCCCAGAGCAGACATAGAACATGCTGGGAGTATAAACCAATCAACCACAACAATAAAACCACCTGCCTAAATTGTGTAGGTCCCGCTCATAACCCAAAACACTCCTGACCCACAGGGGCGTGGACGTGGACCTCCTGGACTGTCCAGTGTTTCACGAACAGTTGAATACGAGTTGGAGCGCGGAGCCTGCTTGGATCGGGCTTGTCCAGGATATCCGGTCTGTAAGTCTGACGTCATTAGCCATTTCCAGGCCCAAACTCTGCTTCAGGTCCCCAAAAAATCCCCGATCACTGCGGCATCACTGAGAGTTAAAAACTGTCTAAATTCTTTCATCTGTAATAAAATGATCAGCGTTGCTGCTTTACCAGGTGTAACAATTAAGTTTAACATCCAGGCATCCATGAAAACAGGATTGTAACGGAGTAAGAAGTTAGCAGGAAGTTAGCTCGCTAGTAGGGTTGCCAACCGTCCCTTAAAAAACGGAATCGTCCCGTATTGAGCTGATAAGGGACACACTTTGTCCCGTAATACAGTGAGAATCAAAAGTAGTCTATAAATGTTAATGAAATTAACGCTTTGTTTGAAAACATAATTCCCCGCCCCTCTCCTGCTCTGTGACCGGACGCGTAGGGTTATCTTGGTAGACCAAGCTCTGAGCAACCCTCAACACATAATGTAGCTGGGCACAAAGTTTGGCTGGTGTCATTTTTATCGTTTCATGGCCAGATTAGCATTTCAAGTTCATTTTCTGGAATAAAATATATATGCAGTTTCACACCCCGTTTGAAGTGGGAATGTCTGCTTTACCTCTTTTTTTTTTTTTTTTTTTTCCTTTTTTTTTTTTTTTTTTTTAAATTTTCTATATTGTCTTTATTTCTTGCTGTAGTTGATTTTTTTTTATGACAATTCGAGTATGACAATTCAGATTACCGCTTATCTCATTGGTCGAGGAAAGGTCGCTTACGGAGAAAATACCGGAAGTCGCTTACGGAGAAATACCGGAATACCGGAAGACAACAGACGACCACAACAAGAAGCATGGCCAACAGGGAAACAAACGCCGACACTGCGGTGCAAGTCTCGGACGACAGTACACCTAAAGCTGGGCAGACACTGTGCGATTTTTTCAGTCGCGTTATTCAGCTCCTGCTCAAACTGCACGATTGACTCGCAGGGGTTATAAGTTCATAGGTCACGATGCAGGGTCTCACACTATACGGCCCGATGCTCTGATGCGACCTGAGTGCTCACACTGTGCGTCCATAACATGAAGGTTATAACAGAAAATCTGTCGCTCGCTCTCCCTCTCTGTCTCTCACTCACACAGACTCACACCACCACCATCAACTCTGCTGAATTGCTAATGAAAAACATTGATCAGGCAGCTGTGATTGAGCAGCGGTGTAAATCCAACTATTTTCACGGTTGTTGTGGTCGTGATAATTTTGTGAGGCCACATCGAAAAGGCTCGGATGAGCTTTCCAAAGTCCTACAAGTGCCTCCATCGCTTGTGTCCAGATCACACGCTGCACAGCCGTGCTGCTCCGTCTTTTTCACCCACGTTTACGTGTTTGCGTGTGCGCAGTGTGAGCGGCTGCGGTGACACTGTCATGAGCGATTGATGATCGGGAGCTGGTCGTGAGGTGTTAATCGCTTCTCGTTACCCCACGTATGCTACACGATGCACGATGAAGGCCAAAATCGGCCGAACACCAAATCGGTCTCACGACTCAAAAATCGGCTCAAAATGTGTAATGCAGTGTAAGCCCAGCATTAGACCAGCAATGTTTGTTCCCCTCAGAGAAAGAAAAAAAAAGGCTGCAAAAGTACTGGGAGGAATGGGAAAAGGAAAACACCTGGCTGGAAAAGTGCACGACAACACCTATAAAGCACACTGCACTGTGTGCCGGCGCACTTTTTCCATAGGCATGCTTCTAATGGTGGGCACATGAAGAACATGAGGGGGCGTGAAAGTTCGGGGAACCCTTTAACCAATTTTTTGCCCACCAGGCCACGGCAGAAGCAGATATGGTCTGTAAACACTGGTTTGTTTTTTTAAATCCTCTGGTTAAGGTTAATGTGGGCACGTGCAGTGAATATCAGCGCTATGTGGCCAGAAGTGTGATAATATAATTTATTTTGTGTAATGAACAACTGCAAGGATAGATGATTACAACAAATAGATGACTAATACATAAAAGTAATACATAGATGAATAAATGAGTTATGATGCGTAATCATGGGAACAAGCGGGTTTACAAACGGCAGCAGCTGATTAGCATTAAAAAAGCTGAAATAATACCTCAACTGAAGCCAATTGTACTAAATGCACTATATGTGCACTGTTACAAGAATGTGTTTCGTTCTATTGTTTTCTATTAATTTATATAATTTTAAGTTCAGCAGGACAGAGTTTTTTTAAAGAAAGACTTACTTATATTCTCAAAAGTTAAGCATGACAGGCTTCTGTTTAAGAAAGAGACCTGTTTCATTGTGTTAATGTTGTCATTTTGAGCTAAAAATAAATGGCTAAATGATCATTTGTCTCCCATATGGTCATATCACAAAGAATATGCATCTACTTAAATCAAATTCAAGTCAAATGGTTGAAAAAAAATTTCACACACAAAAAAAAGAGCTACAAAATTCACCACACTGGGAAGGGTGAAGACAACTGGGTTGCCCGGCCCCGGCCACAAGGTGTCCCTTATTTATTTTTCAGGGAGTTGGCAACCCTACTCGCTAGCTTCCACCTAAACATGATATAGCATGTTCTGACTGAGAGATTTCTGAAACATTCAAACGTACAGCTCTGCTATCACTTCCAACATAAATGAAGACATAAAACTAAACAGCAGTGACGTTTGTAGGGTCACTGAAGTTGGGCTAGCTGCTATATAATGATGTGCTACGTGATCGCTAGCGACACAGCTATGTTAGCATAACATAAACACAGTGAAGCTGGAGGATGAACGCTAACTTTTTTCCACTCGATAAAAGTTAACGTGAGGGTTCCCGATGGTTAGGGACAAATGCAATCGCATGGCAGGATGCTGTAAACGGACCAAACTTCAGTCAGGAGAACAACTGAGATAATCCATCCACAATACCAGGTTAGTCATTAACATACTGCTGCATGGGCTGGGCTGTAGTTACATCGTAAGGTTTAAAAACTGAGCTTTAAAATGAAGAGCGATGATAAAAACCGAGAGAGGCCAACAGTGATCACTGACTGTTGGGACTTGTTCAGATTAAATAAAACAAGATACAAAACATTACAACATGTTAAAAACACAACAGCCGTTTTAAACGCAGAGGAGTTTGGACCCAGAAGCAGGATTCATCAGATCATCACTTAAAGATTGGATAATGCTGACGCTTATTCGCCAAAGATTTGGGCTCTTTGTCGGGTTTCTTTATCTGCTGCTGAAGATCAGTGTTTGGGTTGTTACTCAAAGTAATCTCTATTTGACATGTTACTCATTACTTTTCTTAAAAGTAACACAGTGCAGTCCTTTATTGCTATTTATTGATTTATTACCTTAACGACCCCGGAGTACACACGATCTTCAGAAATATTTAGATGAATGAGATCTGTTAGCGACATCCCCGATGATTTTCCAGCAGACAATAGTTTGGGAACACGAGTCATCGCGCTGTCAGTGGTTTTGAGCGTTTGCGTGTCATTCTGTCAGGATGGCTGGAAGAGTTTTGTTCAGCAAGATCTCAAAGGTCAACTTAAAGATTTATTGGTGGAAAATTGACAAAAAGCTTTAAAACTTAGAAACTATGATTGTGCTGTGTATATAGAAACATATAGAAAGTACCATATGAAAATTCAAAATATCATGTGACCTTTGACCTTTCCTTCAAGGTCAGTAGATTGACCTGAAGGTCAAAGTGATAATAATGCTATACAGAGCTGTTTTTTACTGACATTGTTTGCATTGACAGCATATAGACAATGATACTGGTAAATATCACTTTATAGTTTGCATCCAAGTATATCATGTCACATTTGACCTCTGACCTCTGAGCGAGCTGCCCGGGTGGAGGTCTGGGTTCTCTGTGTCCTTCTTATTATTTATAGAAACTTCCATTTTAAAAAATGATGATTCACTGGTTTAAAACCACAACATTTTCAGTTTTTATGGATTTTTGATTGTACAGTCCCTCCTGCTCTGGGAGAACTGGAGCCATCTGCCAATAAAAGCTCAGATGCAGATGTATCGGTATCAATGAACGCGTCAGCCAACACGTAATAAGACTGAAGTACAGCGATGCAAAGCTAAATGTTATAAGGTCTCATCCAACAGAAATGGCAGACAGGAAGTTTGCTGTAAAAGTGAACCCACTGGCTGATAATCATTCACCGTCAGGCTCTGGTCCTGTGAGCTGGGTCTGTCTCATTAAAGCCAGCCAGGTCAATATTCCCTCTGACAACCCCCCACCCCCACCCCCTCCACTTCCAAGGATCAAACTTTGCTGCTGGGTTAATGAGCTGCAGTGCCACCAGCAGAGAGCCTCCCACAGCCCTGATGTTAACAGCGAGGTGTTCATGCTTACAGGAGAGAGCCTAACTTTAGCATCTATAACAGGAGGGCTGACTCGGCTTTTTAACACAATCACAACAAAGAAATAAAACCTCAAACTGAGAGATGTCTTTGGCTTCCACCAGGAGACAAACTGATTTCTGGTTTATTGATTTCTTTCAGAAACTTTACAAATTGACCAGAAGACGAACGATCGTGACGCTCCATCTCCTTTCTGACATTTTTCATACTCGGGGCGGCTACACCAGGAAACTTTAGTTTGTACGTGCTGCTCTAAAGATCGTGTCAGAGGTTATCAGCTGTGCAGCTAACACACTGGGATACATTTATTCTGTGAGAACAAAAGGCGGAGTAATCTCTTCCCAGCTCCGTTACCGAGTGGTCCGGCTGCTATCCCGCAGCACAGAGGTACCTGTTGTACAGCAGGATGTCGGGCCTCCAGATCTGGCTGTCGGGGAACCTGACGTTGGTCACGCCTGGATAGTCGGACGTGTTCCACTGCAGGTAGAAATCTGTCCAGTACTGCAAACACGCATACAAAAACCCAATGTTACCAATGGACCGACCCACCTTGTACCCACATGTGTTTGTGTGGAGTCGCAGACTTTATTTGGCGCTCTGTGCAGATGGAAATGATGCATTCAGTGAGTTACAAAGCAGGATCTCGACACTGTGATGGTCAGACTTCACATGAAGGTCATCCACGTCAACAGCAGTTATTTTTAGCCCCCTTCAAAAATCAGCCAGTATTGTAGTTTTCCTGCCATATTACCATAAAGTGCCCCAGTATGATGATGCTAACATTAACACTTGTTGGTTTCCATGCTGAAGAACGGAGCAGCTTTGCAATATTATTATTTTAGGTCAACATTTCTGCTCAGAGACGAACGGATCATTCGTGTTTTTCAGATCAGCTGAGCTAACGTGTCCACTCTTGCTTTTAATCCTCCAGGTTTATGACCAGATGGTTTGGGTTTAAATATTCTGTATGTTGTTGGCTAATGTTTCCTGTTTTTGGGTCTTTCTTAAAAATACTTGTATGTAAACATTGTTTGATGACATGAACACTCCACCGATGCTTAAAGTAACCGGGAACAGATTTATTAAGTGACCGACGCGTTTCGGCTTCTTTAAATAAAAAACAGGAAACAGAAAAAAAATCCACATGGACCAATCACACCTTCACAAATAAACCAGCTGACCAGTTGAGGTGGTGATGGTTAATTGGTTGAGCCACAGCCCAAATAGATTCTGGACTGAACCACTGCAGATTAAAAGGGAGATAAAATAAATAAATCAATAAAATAAAAGCGTGTCTTAACATAATACATACTCAAAATTACACAGAAAAATGAAAATAAGTTCATATAAAAATTAATGTAAACACGGTTTTCCACAAATTCAGTGTATTTTTGTGAAACCTGCAGAGGGAAATAAACATAACCGATGCACCAACAGTGAAATCACACAGATGTGATTCTTCTGTGCAGCAGCTGGCCTGTGTTTGCCTGACCTCCAAATCTCAGCTGGTGAAATCCAGATTACACTGATGAATCTTATGTAACAGCCATTGTTAGCTCCGGGTGTTTGAGAGAGGACGGAGCGCCGCCAAGAATCGCCTCATTTGCATACTTGGCTCCCCGGCAGGCTCGGCCCTCGTTACGTCTCCGAGCCTCTCCGAGTTCTGTGGTCCGTGCTGACGGTTTGAGGCTGTGGTGACTGAAGGTCGCACACATCCCTCTTCATCTTGTTTACTTCCTGTCACTGAGTTGAGATGTTTTTCCCGGAGGACTCCACTGAGAGCTGAACTGTTGCAAAGATATTTCCCCTCAAAAAGGCTCTGACGTTTGTAAAAGATAAAAATGCAGGGCGCATCTGATGTTTGACAAAAACGTGACGCTGTGCATATTAAAATAACTTTTAAACTGAGCGACACAAGAAACATAAAAGTGTCCATTACCATTAATGTTTCATCATCGTGTCTGTCAAAGAAATGTCATCCCTTATTTTTTAAGCATCACATCAGAGTAAACCAGCCTCACTGGTTGGACCACACACTGAGGCGTGTTTGGATAAACGCCCACAGGCTCAGTCGCTGCTGCATCACTGCAGATTTGTTCATCTGACAGATCAATAAAAGTGTGTCACTAACAGTTCGACTTCACCAAATACACATTTCCAACCGTGTCATGGTGTAAAACGGGCTCTCTTCTCACTCTGTAATTACTCAGCATTATCAGGGATCACAGCTGGATTATCTTCTTCCTCACATTCACACCAACAACAAACCTGCGGATCTCAGCTCTTTTATCCGGTGTTAAGTGATGCCGAGAGTTTGGATTATGGGGTTTGGTGTTGTGGCACCCTGAGTGTTAAAAACAAGGCTAAGAATTCTTGTTCTTTGAATGTGGTCGTGCTCCCCTCGTTTTGCTTTTGTTCTGACCGAAGTTTACATCATAGCACAGAGCAAACAGCTCGTTTGCTCCCATCTGATGTGGTGATATTTAGTTTCACCAGTAGGTGGCAGCGGCAAAAAGAAACGCAGGCCAGCTATTGTAATGGAAGCCATCATTAACACAGAGCTGCTGTAGTAGATACATTTATGTAATGTTGATACATAATTCGACCAAATTATTTACAGGAGGCTAGCTAAACGATGTTAGCCTCCTGCATTAGACTGTGTAAAACTGCTCCATCAGAAACCAGCCAGTACATCTTGTGCTGTGTATCGTTTACTGGTTTATTCTCCATCATTTACTCTGATCACACATGATCCCTTACAAAGGTAACGCAGGCCAGCTATTGTAATGGAAGCCATCAGTAACACAGAGCTGCTGCTTTGCTTGTGAACACCTGAATGTGCACCTGGATGAATCTTCCATCAGTGCACCGTGCTGCTCGACTGTAACTGTCAGCAAAGCTGGAGAAACTGGGTCAAAGCGTCACAGACGCACCGAGCGTGTAAAGCAGCAAAGCTTAAAGATGATTTTCAGCGTGTTTTTGAGACGTACAGAGCAAACAGAGGAGCCTAAATATTTTATGTTTTACTAATTAAATATTAAGATTAATCTAATTAATTTTCCAGTTTGAGATATTTGGTGATTTAGATCAGAGCGCTTTCATCCAATGGCCTTTAGTTTTCATTTCACATATTAAATTATTGCGACTGTTGAAATATTAAAAGAGTTGGGCTGACGCTTTACTTCTTAGCTTTCAGGAGGAATATGTTGACTCCATGAGGTTTGCTGAAATATGTAATAAAACGCAACATTAACTCCTCGCTCCGTTAGCATTAGCATGGAAACCACTGAGACTACAACACGTGAGAAACTTCAGAGCATGCCGAGGAAGCCAGTTTGATTCTGAGAGCTCACATGTAATTTCAATGAGCAGGGAGGATGTTCAAAGCCTCCAAAGCTTCACAAGTCAGAGCCGGATAAGACCAACAGAAACCTGCACAGTACAAAGGGAGAGGCCGACTGATCCACGAGATAAAGTTCAGAAAGAAAGAGAGAAATGCACACAGATAAATCCAGCAGCTCAGAGACGAGGCCGATATCACCGCTTTTATTCTGGAAGATTTCAGGGAGAATCTGGGACTCTGAAAGAGCCGCTGGTTATTATAAAACCTCTCCAAACACTTTAATTATTTGTTTCAACACGACTAAACGTGTAAAAGCTGCTGAAGAGCTGAAGATGATTAGACATCCCGTCGTCACCACAGGCGGACGTAAGCAGTAAAATCGTGAGGTAAATACAATATTTTAGATATTTTATTTTAATGGTTTAACTTCGAGCTGCTGTTATTTTATTTGATTATTTGCACTGACAACACCACAAGAAGAAGAGGAATTTCATGTTTATTACACTCGCTGGCCACTTCATTAGGTACAGACGCTTATCAACACGAGTATCTAATCGGCCAATCACAGGGCAGCATGTGAATGCACACTTATGATAACAACTTTTATTTTACAGCAGTTTTACTTTTTTTGCCCTTAATATTGAATCAACTCTAAACATTTTTATCCTCGTCAGTAATTTTGATGTAGTGGACTGATGTCATGAGTCATCCACGGAGTCTGGATTAAATACCTGCGTGTTACATTGTTGCATTCATCGTGGAAACAAACTGATGTCATGTGGCTGTGTGTGTTATTAATCCCAGAGGACGTTATGTTCAGACCCAAACGTAGGACAGGCGTGGAAGTCAACGCCATCATTAACACTGATCACCCAGGAAATAACAAAATACCAGCGTCCCAGTTTCCAGCGACAGAGACGGTGACCAGCGGGGAAAACCGTGTGTGATCGAGTACGTGTTGAGGGTCGGCATGGCTATTAGCCGGGCCAGCTTCCCAAGCGATGGTTCTAGCCAGAATCTGTCTGTTATCAGGGCGATGACACGAGGGAAGAGGTGATGGCAGCGAGCGAGGGACCCGATTGCGGAGTGGAGGTGGAGGGACGAGACGGAGACGGGAGGCTTCTCCTCGTCCTCCTGGGACTAAGCTGGTCCCCGCTCCGGAAGAGGAATTCCTCTCCTGTTTTTATCCGCATGAGGAGCATTCGTCGTGGGTCGTAGGACAATCGTGGGACTGTGTGAGATTTTAGTGTATCGAGAACATTTTATTCATCATTATTTGGTTTGTTTCATTCCTGCTTTCCCCTTCGAGGAATAAACTCTTTCTGCTTAGACCTGTAACACCTCTGTGCCCCGGGTTTGTGACTCTTTAGTGTCTACATTTGCACCTCTGACTTTGACCTTGAGGTTGAAGTCACTGATATTCAAACTCTGTGCTCTACAGCGTCTGCTGCTCTCAGCACTGCAGCAGCCTTTCATGGCTGAGGGCTAAAAACTATAAAAAATACTGGAGCTGAAAATAAATCTCAAAACCAAAAACCCCAAAATTCAACTTTAACCTGAGGGCCAAAGACCATCACAGCTAATGTGTTTAAGGCGGTAAATATCCTCACTGCTTATTTGCTTTGTTCATTAATGAAAAATCATTTTAAGTGGAGTAACTGTTAAAGTACAGCGTCTCCCCCGTGCTTTAATGAGATTTCTGCATTTTTCTGTGTTTACGCTCCTTTATGCTGCTCTGAGTCGGTGCGTCTGGGTACAAACAGCTTGTAAATGAGACGAATGCTCAACAAAATCATTGCAGAATAAACGTGAAAGCTCTTTCCGAGGCCCTGAAGGAAGAAATGTGATCCAGGAGGCAGTTTTTACTCTCACAGTGAGTCAAAGTTTCTCGTCTGCCAGGAGGAAACGAACAAAGGCTGCAGGAACACTCTGACATTAAAAAGCCTCCCAGCTCCCGCTGCAGAAATGTTTCTCCTTGCTTAAAGACATTCTTCCCCTTCACAATAAAACCCTGAACAATGACTCCAGCAGCAGCAGAGGAGGAGGAAGAGGAGCTGAAGCCAAATTAAATTAAGCCAAAACAGTCATTGGTCCTGGGAGAGCCTCTGGGGAGGAACCAACCTTTCCATGCGAGAGGAGCAGATTAGGCCGGATTAGTGCAGCCTACAAACACACATTCCACAGGCCCTGATATGAAACCTAATTAAATTTGGACAGCTGTGTGAAATGGGCTTAAGGAGCTCTCTTAATGGATTCCTGCGCTCTCCATTAGCTTTGACATTCACACCAGAGTCAGGCCTGCCCGAGGAAAACAAAGAAAACTGGCTTTCCTCCGAGCGAGACCGGCTCAAAGCGAACAGAGAAGATGTAAAGCGTCAAAGAGCAGGAGGTGGCGAGGCTCACGGAGCATTCGTGGAAACAGAGAGGCGGCGCTGGCGCTGCTTTTTGGAGTTTTTCTCCATCACAGCAAACTCACTGTATCTGGGTCAAGTGGCAGAGCTGGAGTTCATCCTCTGTGGAAGGATGGGGCGGTGTGGCTGCAGGCTTTTATTCATCGTCAGTGTTTACTCGCTTTATTTTGCCCACAGTCAGTTTGCTCACCATCCCGACTGCCACCGATACTCCCGCCTGCAACGGCTGACGGACACCCTGCTTTAACTCTCTGTAGGTGACGGCAGGGGGAGGCTGGGTGGAGGGCTAGCTCGTATCTTGAGCCGCTGATGAGATAACTAATCCTCCGGCAGTGAGTTATGGATCATTACACTAAACTCCCCCCAAAAAGGGACCGCCATTTGTAAATGCCAAAGCTGGCACAAACATACCCTCAAGATAAAGTTTGACATGTTGGGAAATACACGGATCCTCACTGAGGCGTAGAACGCGCTCAGCCTCGGCTGCAAATGTAAAAACATATAAAAAAGACAGAAAAGAGGAAAAAGACTCGCGGATGTTTCCAGCGTACCTGACAGGTAAAGGCGGCTCACCTGAGCACCACAAGCATGAGCTAAGAACAACATTAATAGATGTAACATTCATGTGCATCTTTATACAGTCAGTGTGAAAACTAATGTTTTACAGTTAGTGTAAGAACCGTCTGGACCCTTTTCTATAATCATCAGAAGGAAAACTCACCAGCTGTAGCCAGATGTTGGTGGTCAGCACCTGGTTCTTCTCGTCCTGAAACAGAAAAAGAAGAAAGGCGATCAGCGCCTCGGTTACAATGAATGGTCCATCTGAGAGGTTAAGAGTGCTTTTCTACAGGTACAGTTGCAGAAACCAAGATAGAGCACACATCACGGTGTGAAGAGGACAAACCAAAATAATGACTCTGAAGATGTTGAAGGAAATCTTATCTGCTCATGATG
The DNA here is from genome assembly GCF_001858045.2 of Oreochromis niloticus. Lineage (NCBI taxonomy): Eukaryota > Metazoa > Chordata > Actinopteri > Cichliformes > Cichlidae > Oreochromis > Oreochromis niloticus. The sequence goes on along the minus strand of NC_031972.2, from coordinate 1,042,344 downwards.
TCATTCATTTGGCTTTGGGGTGGTGACCCCCACCTCACACTGGGGCAGTTAAATGAGCGTGAGAAGTGGGGTGAAGGAGAATTAGCACCCCCAAGTCTGAGGTGGGTGACGTGGACCCACCCTGGATCAGAGTTTAGGTGTCTCAGGGTCTTGTTCACAGGTGAGGCGAACTGACAGCAGGTTTGATGTGGCGTCAGGTGTGATATAAACGCTGCAGCGCTCCGCTGTGCTGGTGAGAAGTTAGTGTTAATGTGAAGCTGTCGATTTACCAATCTATCCACCTTCCCACCCTCACCTGTGTCACGTGCTCTGAGTAGTGACAGGAAGAACAGTTCAATGCAGGCGGTGGAAATAAGTTTCTTTGAAGCGACGCCTCTTCCTTAGACACAAGGTGATCCATCATTACGGAGCGACTCGGAGTAAAGCTGCTACTTTGTTGACGTGGTTCAGGTGTCTGACTAGGACGAGACGAACATCTGGGCCTCTCTGCCTGGAACAACGCCCCCCCCCCCCCGACCTGGACCGAAATAAGAGTTGTGCTACTGGGACACCAAGAATGTGCCTTTGGTGATTAAAGTTAGGATTGAATTTTACAATAAAACCAATTCTGCACTTTGCTCTGTTGCACTTTGAATACGTTCCTTTCCCCGACTCCTGTGAGAGAAGCTTCACAGCTCAGTTTCATCAGCAGAGATGCCCGACGGCAAACAGGTTACAGACATTTGTCTGGGTCCAAAGAAAGACACCCTCACAGTGTAGACTGCAACGTGGCCACTCACTGAGACGTTATTCAGATGAGTCATAACAGGGTTTCTGCCCAGCATGCTGATGTTCTTATGCACCAGCTGCAGCAATGCTGTCTTCTAACAGATAACAGTCACATAAATGTGGATACATGCTGTGTTTACATGCCGGAGACGTTGGTTTGTGTCCTGCTGGTACCCTTATTTGTTGAGGACCGTCCCCCTCCTCCACACTGATGTGTTTTCACTCACTGGTTATTAGGAGATGCTAACAGCACTCTGAAGCCTTTTCTACCAGTTAACGCTTGCTTGTTAGTTAGCTTAATGCTTATTCTTATCTTCGGTTTATTAGTTACTTTTAGTAATTACTTTTAATCATTTTTAAAATTTTTGACTGTTTTATCCTTTACACTTATTTCTCTTTTATGCTTTTATATGCATTTCTTTTGCTTTTGTGTTTTAATACCATTTAACCTGCTAGCATGTTTTGGTACCTTGCCATAGCCCTCATCCTTCCCTGTTACTTCATCTTACCCTCTTGCATGTTAAGCACTTTGGTACACCACTGGTTTTTAAATGTGCTATATAAATAAAGTTTGTTGCTGTTGTTGTGGAGCAGGGGAAATGTTGGTGCTGGAATAACAGCGGTGGCCACAGAGCTGTTTCCTCGGTGCTCTGAACCAGAACACCTTCTGCATAAAGAAGTCATGCCGGCTGCAGAGAGGCATAACTAACAAGTTCACAACAACTTTGGAGACGCACATGAGGATCCTGCTGCTGGCGACTCAGAAACTCAGCTGAATCTCTGCTTCAGTGGGGGGGTTATGACATTTTCACAAAAAATACGCAAGAAACAAACTCTGGGTTTGAGTGGCGTGAGAGGCTCGTGGTGAATCTACAGATGGAGTCATGTGCACTTCATGAGCGAGGGTTGGCTGAGTGTTCAGGGAAAATCTCCCAAACAGTTAATAAACTTTGCTGTTCATAAAAACAGGAGGGACATGAGATGAAGACTGAACACATGAACTCATATGTATTGGTGATTCCTACAGTCTCAGGTGAGTTCAGCTGCTCTGAGCTGCTGATGTTAGGAAGCAGGTGTTGATCGGTGATTATCTCTAACTCGAGTTCATAAGGACTTTGATGGATTGTTTGGTCATCTTGGCCAAAGATGCTTTTGGGTTAAAGGAGCTTCTGTTGTTTGCATATGACTGAACACTCCTCTGCAGTCACGGTTAAAAGACAGTCTATTCTCCAGCGTTTCCTTCGTCCCTGTAAATTAATCTTAAACATGTGGAGCGCCGGCAGAGGGGAGGATGAATGCGAATAATGTCACTTTGATGAATGTCCAGCCTGTTAATACATTCTCAGGCAGCCGAGCGTACTGAAAGAATTAAAAGATGAGGATGTAAGCAAGTGGCCGGCACGTTGGAGGAGGGAGAGTGTTTAAGGACTGACCTCCAGTTACTAACGAGTATTATCTGTATGCTAAGCCGACTGCAGCCACATGAAAAACAGAGAGTATGCTTGAACAAAAATCCTCTTTGAAACAACGCCTACATTTAAAGCTCAGACAAGTTCTTTCTTCAGTGCACCAGGAAACCATATATTAAGCAGGAAATTCACCTGGAGAGCAGATTATTTGATATGAAAAGAAGCCAAAACTTCATCCCAGGATCTGCAGGACGTCTGCAGTGGTTACACAATCGCTCTCACTGTGCTCCTGCTGAAAAGCCCCCAGCAATGGTCCAAGAAAACTGGAAAATGTATGTAATTTATAGCTAAACTTAGAAGTTATCTGCCATTAAACTATGAAATGATAATGTTTATAATTGGTTGATAACTGATTTCTAAGAAAACTGCTTGTTCAGTTATTGCTATGCTAGTTGTTTGGTTTGGATTAGGAAAAGCTCGTGTTTGGTTACAGTTACAGTTGTAAATGTAATCGCAGGTATATGTCCGTAGAGTGCAGATTGCAGTCAAACGAATCCTGTTTTCTTACTCCAGCTGTATAATCCTCGCTACGATGGCAGTCACAGAACAAACCTCTGCTTACCTCGACTCTATTTACTCTGGCTGAGGCTGTAAAGTGCCGGTGGCGTCGTCTCTTTCCTTTGGGTTTTCATTTCTTTGATGCTGAGAACATAAACTGCAAACCCACTCGTATGTCTTTTTAATAGGTTAATGATAAGTTTTTAAAAATCCATCAATCTGTGCTGATGTCACCTGGACCCACAACACCATCGCCCTGGTAACAAAGGCTCCTGAGGAAGAAGAACCTGGACCAGGAGCTGCTGCTTCTACAGCTCCTCAGTGGAGAGCGTGCTCTCCTCCTGCCTGGAGTTTGTACTCAGGGGCCATGATGGAGAGGCTGCACAGAGGGTCATTAACACCACCCAAAACACTGGAGGCTCCAGGTGGGGCACATAGGACACTCACACAGACTCTGTTCAGTCCTTTTCACTTCTTTCAAGCACTTTGAAACTGTTCTCTAATGTGCACCTCTCTCTTATTTTTGTCTATTTCTCCTGTTTTCCTGCTGTCTACTCTTTATATTTAATTCCAGCCCAGTTGGTGTGGTCACCCACCATTTCATTGTACCGTACAATGAAAATACAGGCCTATTCTATAAAAGAAAACCAGGTACTCTCATACAGTAAGGAGAAAGGCCACAGTAGCAGCAGCCTGACGGAGAAACCAGGGTTGCCCTTTTCTCAGCCTCAATCTCACCTGTGACTCACAGACCAGACCGACCAGTCAACCAGAAGGAAAACCCACCGGTGTGGATATAAAACTCGGCAGCAACGGGGCAAAACGGCAGCAGCTGTGAAATGGTGCTCAGCAGCTGATGAGATGATACGAGCCGATGAAGCCCAAAAATCACAGTGGAGGGGGTGGGGAGGGGTGGGGAGGGGTGGGGGGATGAGAGACGATCATGAGCCGAAGACTTACATAGACTTACATATATATTATACAGCTAAATGATAAACTTAACCTTCAGCTCATCAGAAAACAGTCAATCCTGTAATCCTGGACTGTAAAGGAAGTACTGAAACTGGCTGCTTTAGCTCCTCCCACTCCTCTGATAGGCTGCCCCTCACATATAAAATATTTAAACAGCAGGTAGGATGGCACTTTATCCCATCGCCCAGAACCAAGAGTTGAAAAGACTGAATGAAAACGAGTTTTTATAGAGATTACTGCTCTTACACGCTGCGTGTGAATGTTGATGTCAGGAAGACGGAGGCAGGTGGAGGTCCTGCTGGTATCCAACAGAAAGATTCAGCAGAGTACAGACGATAAACGAACAACCTGATATCCAACCCTGCAGCATCTTAAATCTGTAAAAAGGCTGCAGGAGATCAAAAGCTGCTCCTGTACTCAGCTGAATCTGATACTGTGTCGTTATCTCGTATTAATAAGTGGTGATGAATGAGCGCTGAGAAAGGATCCTAATGTTACGAATGAAACCGCGTTTCCCCAGAGGAAAGATGAAGTCTTTTAAAAATGGATGCAGACTGATCAGGCGAGCTCAGACGGGCTGAGACGGAGAAAAGTGTCTGATGAATGGTACCACCAAGAAATAAATGATGTTAGGAGTGGATGAGGACTGGAGTCGAGCAGAAACCAGCAGATAAAGCAACAGATGAACACGGAGATACTTCAGTGGGTGATTAAAGGAAACTGGTGTTTGCAGTGAATGTTGAGCTGTCTACGCCAGCGGTCCCCAACCTTTTTTGCGCCACGGCCCGGTTTATGCCCGACAATATTTTCACGGACCGGCCTTTAAGGTGTCGCGGATAAATACAACAAAATAAAACTAGTACCGGTACCGAAAAAAAGAAGATTTATTCATAACATACGTGAAAAGACCCAGGAAAACCGAGTTAACGATAAAAACGATAACAAAATAACGCTGAAAACCGATAAAAACCCTGAAAACCACACATTTCACACCTGAGCCTCAACTCTCGCGGCCCGGTACCAAACGACTCACGGACCTTTACCGGTCCGAGGCCCGGGGGTTGGGGACCGCTGGTCTACGTGATGAGTCTGCTCGGTCCATATTTCGGTTACATCCTGGTGCTGTGGGGAGATCAAGAACCCAAAACAAGTTCAAACTTAGGATTTTGGATGTTTTCCTGTTAAACTTGAGTCAAACCCTCAAGCCTGTGACCTTCTATCAAACACGTCGCCAAGGGAAACGCCACCTTTCACCTTTGGGGTGGAAAAGCAGTTGCTCCGCATCGCGTGCCGGGATGGTTGCTGCCGGCGATGCAGCGGAGCGCAGACAGAAGTGATGCTGGAAAAATCCTCCCAACAAAACCAAAGCAGATATTTGAAACGACAGATTCGCTTCAGATGAAGCTGCAGAAGTGAGAAATCATGACATCAGGTAATTAAACGCTCGGCTTCCTGCCAACTTCACGCTGAGTCATTTATATTGATTAAGAACCTCATCAAGCCCACGCAAAAATAGGTTTCCCTCGCCGTGTGCTGTGGAACGCCTTCGTCACCCCTTTAGCTAATTAGCACGTTCCTGCTAACGGCGAGCTGTTTGTGAACTCTTGTTACTTCTGAATGTTTACGTGCTGTTAGACTCAGATTTAAAGAGTATTTCCTCCATTTGTTCCTTATTCAGATCCACATTACTTGTTACCATGGCAACAGCTATTCTTCCTGAAGTAAAGAAAATAAAAAACATCAAAGAAGCAATACATCAAAATGAAAACAAGTAGCTCCTTCAAGGACAACAACAATCATTAAACATCATAAAAAACTAAAATATTACGACTGGTTCGATTCCTGAAACGAGCCGGCTGCTTTCTCCCTCCTCCCCCGACCTCCCCCCCACTCTGTCCGACCCTCTGCTGGCGCTCCCTGCTCCAAAACCCACACTGACAGGAAGTGAATTTAAAGTTCAAGTAAATACCAACGCTGTGTAAAAATAAGCTATACTTTGTCACAGTGAGAGATTTAGGTCCGACTCAGGTTTCATGAGTAACTTGTTTCTCCGTGGGACTGTGGCACCCCCATAAATTCAGACAGAGGGAATCAATGAGATTTAAGGAAGGAGGCGGGAGCGATGAGAGACACTGTGGGGGGCGCTCTCCACAATCACTCGATCCAAAACCCTCACACATGCAGAACAGCCCCGAGGCCACGCCAGGGTCCATATGAAGGTGAAGCTGCTGCACGTGGAGCACGATCGCATCTCCTCTGTGTGCACAAACACACACAGACATGAGTGCAGACCCATGACACACACATGAAGCTGCACACAGAAGACACACACTCACCGCACATCGCAGACAAAAGGCAGTTTTAGAAAGAGTGTGTGTGTGTGTTTGTGTGTTAGCTGCTCTGCACTGTGGTTGAATAAAGTTCTGCAGCCAGGACTCTGACATGTCTAATAATTGATGTGTGTGCTTGTTGTCACATGCCATGATAGATGAAAGTTGTCTCCTGCTGTGGGCTGCTAGCAGGGTGCAGAGCGAGTGTTTGTTAAACTGGCTGTAAGATGTGCGTGAGGTAGAAACGAATGAGCTGAGCTCGTTTAGTTCCTCACAGCATCTGTTTGTTTGTGTTTATGCCTCAGCCTCACGGTCGGGCCGCGCAGCAGGAAAGTTCATCCCTGAAGTCGGGCTAATTGGAGCAAACGTCCACTCTGAACCCGCAGAAACAACCGAGGGTGCGTCTCATCTCAGATGCAGCTCCACCAAAATTATTGTAACAACAAGGCTGAGCCAGTCTGTCACTGAGTGGAGTCAAGTTGGCAGTTCTATGCAATCTGTTTGTGATAATACGCAATTAACTGTAACAAATCTGCAAAAATTGGATTTTTCTTCTCAGCAAAAGCAGAAATTCACTTTAAATTCCTCCACAGTGAATGTTGAGCTGACCGTCCTGCAGCTGGGAACAAGCTGCTGCAAAGAGCATTGCAGTGGAGCTGCTCGTCTGTGCAGACTGCAGCATTTCGGCGACCCGTCTGAGTTTATTCATTCAACTCTACACAGCAAAACATTCAGTGCAAACACAGATGTTATCTGGATATTTCTGCTCCTGCTTTCCCTCCTTCCCTCCCTCATATCCTGGTTAAAGTGTTCATAATAGCGTTAGAAGATCACAATACCAGATCTTCATTGCATGGTTATCACATGATATGTCATATGTTGCCCTTAGTCACAATCATCCTTTATTTATTTGATTTATTTAACTTTATGAATTCACACTGGTTCCCAGTAAGACCTGCAGTCATAGTTACAGTGAGGAAGCACCTGTGAGTCACAGCGCAGGGCAAAGTTTATCTACACAGCTCAGATGCTACAATACAAACAAGAAGCAACAGACGATGAGGAAGCTGTGATTACACTGATGTTTACATATCAGTTATTGTTACTGGCACAGCATATCCACCAGTACATCCACCAGTACATGCACCAGCATATCCACCAGTACATCCACCAGTACATCCACCAGTACATGCACCAGTACATGCACCAGCATATCCACCAGTACATGCACCAGTACATGCACCAGTAGCTCACAGTCTTCTAAAGATCCTCTTTAAGCATTTCTTTCTTGGTCCTGTATGAAGTCATCTGGTCTCTGATCTCACACACAGATGCCGTAATAATAGGGATAATTAACAGTAATAATGTGTCCTGTTCATACTGAAGCAACAGTTCTTACCACGTCCATAATCTGCAGCAGGCTGAAGCTGAAGTGGACGGTCAGGCTGTGGGAGTCATTGCTGACCGGCCGCTCTAACGGGTTGTAGTTCTTCATCAGCTCCTTGTAGAGACGCCGCTGGTACACGCCCTGCAGAGAGCCTGGAGGGAAACAGGAACGACTGTCGTCAGCACGCATGACCGCTCCAACAGTTTAACTGAAGTGGAGCCGGTTAAACCACTGACACTAACACAGGCTTTCTCTCCCAGTTTAGCAGCTGAAAACCACTGAAGTATTCTGTGGAGCTGCCCAGACTCTCCTCCATCCCCATCCTGCCAGTCCAGAGTTTCCTCCTGGACTCAAACCCTCTTAGAGGTCGCTTTGACTACATCGCTCACTCTGTTCCAGGTTTTTGTATAATATAAAAATGAGTTTGATGATCTGAGACATGAAAGTCTGACAAATATGTAAGAAATGTGAGAAATCAGGAAAAAGGCAGAGAACTTTCCCAGCACTACATTTGCTCCACATTTCTGTTCATTATCTGTTTGTTTCGTACGACTGAAGTGCTGTGACGCTGGGAGTGTTGGCAGGTTGTTAGTGGTGCCTCTTGATTGGCCGATGCGACTGAGCGGCTGCGTGAATCTGCCGTCGGGTGAGATGTGGCCCACGTCTGGTCTGACAAACATCGATTTCACCACATTTCTCCTCCTTTTGTCACCTTTCATCTGAGGCAGCCCAGAGTCGCTCAGAGACCGGGGGTCTTGAAGGCTTCGAGGAGACGGATTACATCAGCCTTGGTGGAGATGAAAGCTCATCCGGATGACTGACAGGTGCTCGGTGAGATCTTGGCCGAGCGTGGGGGGGCGGGGCTGACTGTCAGGAAGTGAGCTCCAGATAACAGAAATATTTTCTATTCCTTTGTCTGCGTTTCGTGCTTTGACTGCTCAACTAAAAACCCCAAACGCTGGTAGAAGGGATCTACTTCAAATCAAGGGATCTGAATTTCTGAATGAACGTAAGTGAAAATGAAAAGATTTTATTTACTGTCAACATGAAGAACTGCAGAGCTGTGACTGTTACAGTGATGCAGCAGCTTCTGATCCTCGGGTGTATTATCAGTTTTAGTCTGTAGTCCAGTCTGTTACTTCAGTCCTGAAGCTGTTTCTGTGTGTCAGTCTGCAGGTTTCTATTAATAGAACTGTTGTTTCTATTTCCCCCGTGCTTTCACGCCTGCTTTATCTTCTAATATTTTCTATAGACTCTTCATGGTTTACATTCTCATCTTGTTATTTGAGTCTTTTGTTCTTGGTTGTAGTTACTGTTACTAACGCCGTGTTTTTGTCTGTGATGTCTCCTGTGTCACGTTAATCTTGTTTGTCCTTGTTCGGTTGTGTCTTACTTCCTGTTTTACTTTGATAGCGGCTGTTATCAATGTCTCATGTGAAGTTAAACATTCTGTCTCCACCTGTTTCCACCTGACCCGTCGAGGCACGGACCCTGCAGCTGTGCTGTGGTATCTGCACCAACATGTTAGCAGCAGAAGCTTTGAGTCCTGTAAGCTGTGAGGTGGAGCTTCCATGGATCGGACCGTTTGTCCAGCACGTGATTCTGGGGGATCTGGAGGCCAAGTCAACACCTCAAACTGGTTGTTGTGCTCCTCAAATCATTCTGGAAAAATTCCTGCTTTCAGTGCATGATCCTGCTGAAAGAGACCACAGCCATCAGGACGCACAACAACTGTGCTTCAGCTCTGATGGTCAGCAGCCCCAAACCACCTGACATGAACAGTTTGAGCTACAGCAGCTTGTCTGTTGGACTCGTGCAGACTGGAGACATCTGACAAATCTGCAGTTTCCTACATGTTCTGACCCAAACTGTCAAACTGGTTCACACTGACCCATTTCTCCTGCTTCTCCCATCATTTTACAGGTTCTTGTTCCCTGACATGTCCCACCCACTAACAGGTGCCAGGATGCAGATCAGTGTCCTTCACTCCACCTGTCAACGTGTTAAGGCTGATCGGCGTATCGCTCTCTGATTTTGCATTCCCAGCCTCGCTCTTTGAGTCTTGAGCTTTTGTACGTTCTCCTCATTAACCTGCATTAAATGCTCACTTTGAGCTCGATTCCTGCTGCCTGAGTCAGCGACACAGCTAACTCTGACACTCATAAACACATGAAACACAAACATGGACTCTAACCGGTCATGTGACTGATGTAATGTTTGCTGATCCCAGAGCTGTGTAGGAGAGCTGATGTGAGTGAAGCTGATATGTAAATGTGTCAGACTGCTCCAATAACAGCCTTTCATGCTGTTCCAGCTGTGGCAGCCCAACCCTGCACGCTGCATGTGCCAAACCAGTTCTTTTCCTTTGTTTTTTGGCATATTTCTCCTGTTCCAGGTGTGCATGTTCATATCACACATGACCAAAGCTTCAGATGATGAGCTCCGTGTCTGTACAGTGAGCCAAAAGCTGCAGACTGTTGTAAAAACTCTATTTATCACCGTTTTTTCACCCTTTTATATGAAGTATGTTCTGATTGGGGATTTCCTTAAGTGCTCTGATGTAAGGGAGGCGTCCTCCATCAGTCTGCTCGGGGTACTGGAGGGTGGGGCACGTGTTGAGAGACAGGGGTGGTTTTCAGAAATCTGCATATCACAGCTGACCTGCAGCATGTGTAAACGCAGAATGCGTGAAGAGTCGCTGCATTTAGGAAGCTAATGCTGCTGCGCCACATGCATCCATTAAAGACAAAGGAAGGAATCTGAGTCTCAGCCAGCGGTGAACAACAAACAGAGATTCTTCAAAATCCCAGATTATGATATAGGAAGCGAGTCTGTGGAGGAGATGGAAGGAGTACTGAGCAGCTCATGAGTAGAAAATGAGAGTGAGAGGAGGAAGGGTGGAGGAGTAATAAAGATGCAGAGAGGGCAGCTATGACGAGTGGGATGGCGGTCGGTCCTGGTGACATACATGTGGAGGTGTGGAGATGTCCAGGAGAGGGGGCGGTGGACTTTAACCAGACTGTTAACGATGATTTTGGAGAGTTGGAGGATGATGAGGAAAGCAGGTGCACTGATACTGATGGCATGATTACGTGTGTGGTAGGAGAGACAGGTGGGTTGAAGGTGGGAGTACATCAGGGATCTGCTCTGAGCTCCTTCTTGTTTGCAGTGCTGACAGATGAGGTCGAGGCCATGCGTGAATGAGAGGTGGAGAGGTGCAACACAGAGATAGTGTCGCTGCAGGAGTTTAATACCTGGAGGCAACCATCCAGAGAGAGATGAAGAAGTGAGTGCAGGCAGGGTGGAGCGGGTGGAGATGAGTGTCAGGGCTGATTTGTAACAGGAGAGCAGCAGGAGGGAAAGGGGAGGTTTCAGGATGGTGGTGAGAGCTGCGGTGATGAGTGGTTTGGAGATCAGATTTAAAGGGTGAAGCAGAAGCTGCTCAGTGACTCCACGTGTTGTAAAAACACCACCCCACTCTGAGTCTGCGCTGGTGTGTTGGTATCTGAGTCCAACCGGAGCTCGGTGTGTCGACACTTCTGTGAAGACGTGAAGCTTCTGGGCTCTTTGTGTGTTTCAAACAAACGGGAACAAAACCGTTTTCTTAGGATGTTTTTATAAGCTTTAAAAATGTTTATTCTTCTTAGGAAGTGATAAGGAAAAACATGATTTAATTGGCTGAGTTATTTGAACAGCTGTGAAAGGTCAACATTTCCTTTGAGGAAATAAAATTTCAAAAGATTGAAAGCGGCAGCTGCTGAAGAAGACGTCTTTAAACCTTAAACTGAACCTCAGAGCTGATTTCACAGCGTAAATACCAGAATCAGCACAGAGACGTAAAGTGGTTCAAAACGTCTTTTTCTAAGAAGACATTTATGACCCCGATTTTATGCAAACGAGCTCCTCCAGCAGCGAATAATCTGAAGCCTGAAACCTGCAGCAGACCGATCAGACTGAAGACGAGTCCACAGCCGCAGATTCAGGCCTAAAAGGAAGCACGTTTCACAAACACTGTACATAATAAAGATCTATAATATGCAGGCTAATAGAGATTACTGAACCTGAAAGAGTTGATACAATACAACTCAGATATAAACTGGCGACTTTTTTAAAATCTCTTCTTTGAGATTCCATTAAAATAATCCAACAGAAAAAATAAGGTGACAGATAAGTGAGCACCTTTGAGTTGTATCCCCTCCACCACAGTGACCCGGCAGCTTGTTTCACCCACAGATTTAATCTGACAGCAAATCATGAAAATCTGATAACACAGCCCCATTTAATCTTCACTGGACCAGTAAAACTTCTGCCTAATAACCCAGTAAAAAAACAAAAACACTGTTAGTCCCAGTTTTTCCAGATTAAGACAAAATGCTGTTGAATCAAACTAAACAAACTCATTGTCACATGCAGCGACACTCGAGACGGTGACAGAGTTCAACAGCAGGCGAGCCGTTTATTAGGCTGGGAGAAGGTACGAACAAAGACAGGTACTAAAGCTAAACTTAACTAGAACTTCACCAGGAGAAAATAAATACTAAACTCACGGGACAAAGAACATGAAAAATACCTGAACACAGGAAACACAAACACAACAGAAGACCCGACAACGACTGACAGAAAACTCACACACTAAATCCACAGAGAGGAGACGAGGGGAGTGGAAACACAGCTGACTCAAATGAATGTGACGCCACAGGGGAGGCAAAACTAAACACACCGAACATGAAATGAGACTATCAAAATAAAACAGGAAACACTGAGACGTAGACTGACACACAGGCCTGACACAGGAGACAAGAGAGAGAGGCATGATGGGGAAAGACAACCGACGGGAAGGGGAGACAGGAAGACAGCAAGGAAATGGAAACATTACTCAACAATAAAGACAATTCAATACTCAAAAAATAGAAAACCCAAATATTACAACACAGAAAACATCGTCGACTCAAAATGCCGGGTCATGACACCCATCAGTTCTTTAAGGTTTTACTGTAAGAAATACAGAATAAATAGAAACTGGCAGAAAATCTACTGTTTCTTATTGTGTGAACAAAACCCAGGAAAACTCTGCTGCACTGTCCTGTGACACGTGGCTGAGCGTGGATGGTGTCAGTAAGATGAACATAAATCTGATGAAGATACAGGTCCAGCTTTGCGCCCTTCTTCTTTGAAATGTTCCCGAAGACTTGCCGTGGCCCAGACTGGACCCTTTGACGGCCTGGTTCTGGCCCGCGGGTTGCATGTTTGACACACCCACCCATGGCAATGTTAATGCACAGGTGCAAAATTCTTCTTCTTCCTTTTCCCTCCCTTACACCTGGACTGCACAAGGATCACCTCACACTGATTCTCCCTCAGCAAACAGCAGGACGCTGCACGCACAGAATCAAACTTCTTATTTAATCTGCAGATTAAACTTCTGTTTTTGATTCACTCCAAAGAGATAAAATGTGACAGAAGCAAAATCTGATCACAGCATTTGTTGTTAAACATTTATTCTAATCAAATCAACTTCTTATTCACAGTCAGACTTTTATCAGTTTTAACCTGCGGCTGTAAAAGAAAAATCTCACGTTCTGTTTGAAAAACGCATCTTTGAAATGTCTGCATGTGCATCAAAATGCAGTTTAAAGCTGGAGAGCTGGTTTTAGTCCACAGGTTACAATTCTTTATCCAGATAAGTGTCCTCACAGCCGTAGACGACCTGCATGTGTGTGTGTGTGTGTGTGTGAGCCTACCGTGGATGAGGCTGCACAGCGTCAGGATGAGCGGGGTGAAGACGCGAGCGTCCATCATCAACAGCGAGTCTCAGAGAAGCTGAGCGGAGTTCCTCCTGAACCGACGGCAAACACGGAGAGAACGAGAATCAATAGAGGGTTCGCTCTGAGAGGAGACGGGGTTGCTCCTCCCCCCAAAAAGCATCCAAAGGAGTAGATTCAGCAGCCGGAGACACCGAGGAGAGAGAGAGAGGTCTGTGAGTGTGTGTGTGCACATGTGAGGGCAGAAACGTAGAAACAGTCATAAAACTGAGCTTTACAGAACAACACACCTTCATCCACTGCTGGATGTTTAAGAGTTGTTAGTGTCTGTGAAGGTTCTCAGTCATCCAGGTCATCGTAGTCAAAGGAGCTTGCAAAGAAAAGCGTCTGGACTTCTTTAAGTTGCTTGAAGACGTTTCACCTCTCATCCGAGAAGTTGTTAGTGTTTTTTTTCTTTTTGTTATCTGGGATCTGTATGATGTCATCAATTGGAGATACAGTTGTGGCCAGAAGTTTCCATCCTGTCATCTCAGGCTGGGGTAATGTTGGGCTTTTAATCATGTCTTTGCACTGTTGTTTTCCCAGGGTGGATGCAGGCTCAGATAAATCGTTCACATTTGTAGAAATGTCTCTGAGCAGGCTGCACCTCGAGCACAGTGTTGTTGGCAGCTATGAACATGAACTCAGGCTGATATCTGACTGCTCCTCTTGGCAAAAGTGGTGGAGTTCATGTGAATTGCTTGGTTTCCTGGGATGGACCACATTCAAAGACATTCTGAAGCTGCGTCGTCCACACCAAAACCAGTTCTGATGTGTGTTTGGACTTTTGCTAATCCACACAAAAGCATCACACGGCTTCATCTACACTCACTCAAATCTTTTAATAACGATTAATTTGTGTGACAGCACTCGTTGGACTGACCGGCACTCAGAACAAAGTCCAACCAACTCAGTGAAGGAGAAGTGCAGATTTACACAAGTACAGGTTATTCTGATGTCACGTCCCTTTGCCGAGGTCTGGAAGAAGTCCAGCCCTGTCACTGTGAAATGAGAGGAAAGTAGTTATGATGTTCAGGAACCAACCAGGATCAAGCTCGCCATGAACAGGAAACTGCAGGAACACCAGAGACAAGATGCATGTTTGGAGGAATAAAGGTAAAGCTTTCAAACCCCAAAACACCAACTGTCATGCTGTCAGGGAGTGGACATTACACTCAGTGATGGAACAATGAGGGACGATGGCTACCGCCGAGTCGTTCTCCTGAAATCAGCAGATAATAAATAACATTCAGTGTTGTGGCTGAACAGTGCAGCAACACCTCCCAGCCGTGATCTGGACTCTTCATCGCTCAGCTTTCACACCTCACTGAAACCAACTCTCAGGGTCTGACAGCCTGAGGTCACCTGCAGAGTCCATTCACACGTCTGACTGCAGCGCCATCACAGACATGAAAACTGAGAGACGTGCTTAAAGCGACGCTCTGCTGCCACAGCTGTTCACGAGGAAACACAAATATCGTCTCCAGCCGACCCCGACAGTCTTTCTTCCTTCAGCCTCCTTGTGTCGCTGTCCCAGAGACGCCTGGAGGAATAAAGTCACAGCCAAGTTCAAATATGCTGCAAAAAGAACATGTTCCTGTTCCTGTGGAGGATGTTCATCATCATGAAAGTTTCAAATAAGTGCACCAGTGTACATACAAGTAATCAAAGTGAGGACCAAAGCTGCAGACCCTCACTTTCTCACAGTTTTTCTCTACTTTTGGATCTGTATGATGTCATAAAGAGCCTGGTCCTTTCAGGTACTCAGCAGCGTCACCAAACTGGTGTTCAAATCTTGACCTAAAAGGGGAGGAGCTAAAATTATGGATGTGATTCAAACAGCCCGCGGTGGCTGACGACCGTGCTGTAAGTAAAGATTATTATTGCGACTGTGTGCAGGGAACTTGGGATCTCGTTGCCTTGGAAATGGTTCCCTCAAAGACTCGTCTGCAACCACTCACATTCAGCTGCAGCTCTGGCAATAACACACCCGTCTGCTTTCAGCTTTATATGAAATGAAATTTATATGAGATCTGCAACAGAACTTACGCTCAACAACCAGGATTTTAAATAGGAAAATCACTAGAAACCAGCTGCCAACCAGTCCCTACAAGGCCTCTGTTACAAAGACAGGTTCTGCACACATCTGTGCAGACTGACTCCCACAAAGGTGACATCCACAGATTGGGGGTGTTGCATGCTGAACTTCTGAACAACCGTCTCCGCCAGTAAAATAAATTCACTGCAATGATTTTTACTTCTCATCTAGTCTAACTGAACCATAACCTTTGACAGGGTGCAGGTGAGCTGGAGGATGTTCCATGAGGACTGACGGGGGTGCGGGAGCATCAACTACATCCTGCCAGCTTCTCACATGTAAGCACAAGGTGTCCTTTGTCTGCACCGCATGGCTTTAAAGTAGGGGTGGGCGATATAAACGATATACGATAGAAACGATATAAATTTTTCTGTCTTCATTTATGTTGGAAGTGATAGCAGAGCTGTACGTTTGAATTAGTTTAAAAAGTCTCTCAGTCAGAACATGCTATATCATGTTTAGGTGGAAACTAGCGGGCTAGCTTCCTGTTAACTTCTAACTCCGTTAAATTTAATAAATTCTGTTTTCATGGATGCCTGGATGTTAAACTTAATTGTTACACCCGGTAAAGCAGCAACGCTGATCATTTTATTAAAGATGAAAGAATTTAGACCGTTTTTAACTCTCAGTATTCGTTTGACTTTGGGACCTGAAGGGGACGGAGTTTTGGACCCAGATTACTCCGCGAAGCTCCTCACTACGGCAGCCGTAATGCTCTGACAATCCATCAAGCTGTGCGGCTTACCAAAGTTGTACTAAAACATTTTTTAACAGATTTCTGCACGATCAAATCGGTTCGAGGTCAGTAAGCACAACCAGAATTCATACATAAAAATGGAGAGTGTGCCTTGAGAAAATTAAAGGATTTTAAGTGTGCCTTATAGTGTGTAAAATGCATTATACAGAAGAAAAGAATATATCGAGATATATATCGTTACCGCACGTGCTTCAAATTATATCGCGATATGGATTTTAGGCCATATCGCCCAGCCCTACTTTAAAGATTACACTCGTCACACATGGACACGTGTGAAGGACCTCGTCGTGCTCAAATATATTTAAACCCCTTTTGTGCTGCCCGAGTTTTACAGTCAGCATCTAGTGGCTGTTAGCGGTACTGCACTGAGAGACGTCGTCCTCGGACACATGACGGAGGCCAAAGCCTCGTCACTGTTTCATGTTTGTTTCCTTGTGTGACATGTAATGATGGCAGCAAAGTGAAAACGAGCTCTGATGTTCAGTTTCATACTTTTGCCTTTTATTAAAAGTCATTTTATTTACTGTCATGGAAACTCTGAATAAAGTTGTTCATTTGAGTTGAGTTCTCAGCATGAAGGCGTTTCTCTGCTCAGCTGAGCATGATACAAACTCCTGATTAATTTCCTAATGAGGGCTGAAAAATTAGCTCGTTTTCTTAATGACTCTCTCCATTAAAGACAGCGGCTGGCACAGAGAGAAGAGCGACGTCTGCCAAACTAAAGCCAAACTGTGGCCATGATGATTATTCTGAGTCTGTTTGAGAGTTTAGTCACTGCAGCTTCAGCTGAGGGCGTTGCCCTGACAGATCCATCGTTGCTGTCACACAACAACGAGAAGCTTTACACGTGGAGACAAAGACTTAGTCATGGAGTTCCTCGGGGCTCTGTGATGGGACTGATACTTTTTATTATACATGTTTCCCTCCAATACTATAATTCATTATTATCAGGATGTCATTCATTGGCTCCCTGTTAAATCCAGAATTCAAAAGTCTGCTCCTCACATACAAGGTCTTAAATAAGCATCCTCAGCTCAGCAGGCTCGCTGCACTCTGCAGCTTATTACCAGCTCTGCCTACAGCAGTGATGAGCACAAATCCTGTAACACATTCAAGGGAAATGACACGAGGAGCTGACACAGCTGATCATTACACAGGCCTGGACTGCCACCTAGTGGAGGAAGAGAGAACTGCCTCTCACGACCGTTTCCAAGGAGCTGCAGGCAAAAAGATCCTGAAATTTCAGGCTGTTTTACTCCCGTGTAGCCAGCTGGGTTCCAGACTTTTTTCATTTCACACTTATTTAACATCCCTGTGACTCTGGGCCTTACTCCACCTGGCCTCACCTGTGCACCACCTCTATTTTCTATTCCTCTACAGAGACATGGTATGCAGTGGGGACTGTGAGATGTCATGACTGTCTCCTTTTTGAAGTTATTCACTCAGTTATAAGTTACACTTGTGTTTGAATCCTGCAGCTTATCACACATTTGATTTCCATGTGTGACGACTGCAAGTGTCCAGAGTGAGGACAGACTGAGGGACCCACTGCTGCACATCATCTGTGAGGCTTTGCACCCCTGATGATCCACCAGGACAAACTCAGCAGTGTGTGAGGAAGAGGAGGAGGAAGAGCCAGCAGCAGCTGACAGATGGAGAGAATAGACAGACTGTTCCCTGTTTGTGAAGGACTGCTAGGAAAGTTTAAAATAACTAATTGTCTGTCCTGAATCAGTCTTATTAGGTAATGTTCAAATAATGTTATCATCCCAGTGTTTTCAGTGTGGGAGAAAGTACTCAGGGCCTTCAAGTTACACACTATGAAAGGCAGCAACAAGTTTCATATTCAGAAACCTAAAGTATGTATCAGCAGCAGAATGGAGCTAAAAATAAATGTTTGTTTCAGTTCTATGAAGCTTTGAGTATTTTGGATCAGTAGCACTGCTGTGTTTGTTGCATCATATTGCTGTAATTGTTTATATGCTTTATATATTCTGAGGTAAGTTGATCTATAGTGTTACATCATATTCTATAAGGATGTTATGTGTTTGTAGACTTTCTGCCCAGTTTGACCCATTTAGCAGAAGTCAGCCTGTTTAAGGCTCTGATATCTATTCTGTATGACTTAAAGCAGTTATGACATGCTCTGATTTTCTCACCCGATAAAGGAATATTTCATATATCAGTCTGATCTTCATTCTATCAGAAACAGTTATCACAGCTCGTACATTTTCTTTTTACACATATATGTAAGCATTGAGCCAAATTTAGTAATGCCAACATATTGAAAGAACAATATTTGTCTCTTATATATAATACATCTGTATATACACTGTCAGAGATACTTGTCTTTGACTGGAGATTTAAGGTGATAGGAAATATAAATAACTGCTACTTGAATCTTTACTGCAGCTCAGTATTTGGCACAGAGTTCAAACTCACTGCTGTAATAACTAATCATGATTAATATAATAACTGTAATATTGGCCATATTATATTTACATTAGCAAAGTGAGATGACTTTAGTCTCATGAACAACATTAGCTAATTGTTATTTACTAGCTAATCTTAAATGACTGTTCGGTACAGAAATGAAGCCCAACTATCATGTTTTACAGTCCTGTGGTCTCAGCCTCAGATACTTATTAAATCACACAGAGCTCATGTAGAAACAAACGAACAAAATATGTTCTCCTTCATTTCTGTCAAACAAAGCTGTATGACACGTTTCCAGCGGTTGGTATCATGGTTGCTAGGCAACCTAGGCAGCGCGACAGAGGCTAGACCGTCCCATTTCACAAGCCTACAAGCCTCACACTTCCGGCCTTAGCGGTCTTTGAGTACGCGGCCCTTGAGGACCGTTAAGGCTGCGTACTTTAAGGCTGCAGACCCTGAATTCGGACACAGCCAACGTCTATCTCAGTCCACGAGGGACGGTGTCCTGCAGGTTTTAGATCTCACCCTGGGTCAGCACACCTGAATCACATGATTAGTTCATTATCAGGCTTCTGGAGAACTGCAGGACATGTTGAGGAGGTCATTTAGCCATTTAAATCAGCTGTGATGGATCAGGGACACATCTAAAACCTGCAGGGACACCGGCCCTCGTGGACTGGGACTGGGGACCCCTGCTTTACAGCTCTGGTCTCTGTGGGTAGTTCCTCTCTTCATAACACCTGTGCAGGTGGTGAGTCAGCGGTCTGAATGGTATTTATGCTGAAGGTTTGCATTATGAGGGGCGTGGCCTCTTTGACTGACAGGTGAATGTGGCAGAGGAGGCTGTTATGAACTGCACTGTGTTTGTGCTGCTGGAGCAATTTTAGTTAAGTGTAGTGAAAGTCTGTGCAAGACGTCTGAGTGAAAGTCGAGGATTTATCTGATCTCACTGAACACGGACGGTGGAATTACAGGAAAAACCCAAAATAGTTGAAAGAGCATGTTTAATGTTTACTTTCACGTGTTTCTACAAAGAGTTTGTGCTTATTTAACCACTGATGAGCTTTTGAGCCAGAAAACTAAATCCTCGTCACCCTGTGAGAAAGAAATCATCCATCAGGTGAGAAGGACACGGTATTTCTCTACAAACACATTCTGTACATCCACAGTGTTTCCTGTCGTTGGCCGTTATTGATCATGATGATGGTGTGGCCAGGTAATGATCAGCTGCCCAGCCTGTCGCTCAGGTAGCTCGACGTCTTGGCGTCCTGCAGCAGCATCTTGGTGACGTCGTGCAGGTTCTGCTGGTACGCCAGCCTGTAGCGGCTGTACACGTCATCGCAGTAAGTCAGCAGGCGCTTGACGTTGGAGGTGACGCTGCCGGGAGCGCCCTCCAGCCTGAAACACACACACAGCGCAGGTGAGTCCACGTCAAACTTTGGCTGTTTTCAGGTCGTTTTTCTGTGGAGGGAGTCTTACTTTTTGAAAATGTCCTCAAACAGGGTGGAGGTGAGTGGGCGGTGGCGTTTGAGCTCTTCCAGGTAACCAAAGTCTCCGTTCAGGACGACCTTCTGGTACAGAATCTCCGCCCAGTCCGGACTGTAGCCGTATGCCTCCGACACCACGAACACCTGAGACACAGGAAACACTGTCATGGCGGCTCCGCCCATCGTACGCAACAATAAAACCGCCTCCCGAGTACCGGGATCAGATGTGGAGAACAAATCAACAGCTTGAACTTTTCTTCAAGCCTTTAAATTTGATTTATCAGCAGAACCTTCGTCACAGCGTCATAGTGCCCTGTTTCCAACCAATCAGCTTCAAGAAGCGATCAGAAGAGTTGCTGCTTCAGACAGGTGGAGGTTTGTGGAAGGAAGGACAACAGGAACCCACCTGCAGTGATGGGAATAACGGCGTTACAAGTAACAGCGTTACTAACGGCGTTACTAACGGCGTTACTTTTTTCAGTAACGAGTAATCTAACTAATTACTATTCCTATCGTTACAACGCCGTTACAGTTACTAACAAGGTAACGCGGTCTGTTACTATTTTTCAACAAACAGACGGTTGAAGCTGTGTTCAGCTTACCGCATCTTATATCAGCTGCAGGAAGTAGCTGTAAGTAATCTGGACGCTACAGCTTTAAGCAGCTGCGCGCTCCCGCGGACGGTAATCACGATCACTGTCTAGCACAACACCTGGAGCTCAGGAGGCAAAACAATCGCATGAGTGCTGCTGTTTGACTGAGGAAGAATAAAGTAGTCGTGGTAAGTCAATCACGTGACCACTTAAAGACAAAGCAACAAGGTGATAGGCCACGTAAAACCAGAGTCATGATAAACAAGATATACGCGGCGTTTTTTCCTCAATAGTTTCGCCACGTTAGCGCTAGCAAGCACTCTCTGCTTATGAGCAAAAACCAAAACAAAACAGGGGAAGTTTTAGGAGTGACGGAGAGAGAGAGAGAGAGAGAGAGGGAGAGAGCAGAAAGAGAGAGAGAGTTTTGAGATGTGAGATTTGTGACGTTTAGCGTGTTTGGAGTGTGTAGTTAATGTGTTGTCTTGTGTAGTTAGTGTGTAGTGTTGTGGATAGTTTTGTGTTGTGTGTCAGAACAATGAGGCGACTGCTGTCTCCAGGTAGAAACAGCAGTGATACACCTGCTGCTGTCAGGCCTGCAGGTATCAGGCTGTGATGTTCTCCTTTGTAGTGGACACAAAATATGTTTTTGGAGTGGCACAAATAATTTGTGTGGCATCTTATTGAAGAACAGCTGATTGTTCTGTAAATAGTTTGAAATGGTTATTTAAAAAAAGGGTAAAAGGTAAATGGCTGCAAATAACTTTGTTGTTTGCAAAACTTGTGCATAGGATTTTAAAATTGACAATTTATATTTGCATTTGAAGTTATGAAATATGATTCATTAAACATGTTTGTGGTTGTTACAGTAAAAATATAACTTTTTCTACTCTGATTTTATGGTTTTTGTCTGATTTTAGATCAATTCTGGTTATACAGTATGACAAAATGAGAACATAACTGTAAATTCAGGCACGTGAGGTTGTGCTGAAAAGAATGATACCAAACAAGGCAAAGTAAATAGTTTTTAAAGGTAAAATGTGGAGAGAAAATCAAAAGTAGTCAAAATGGCCAATTATACCCTGGACCCCAGGGGGTTAAACGTTCTTTGTTTTTTTTTAAAGTAACGCAATAGTTACTTTTCCAAGTAATTAATTACTTTTAGAATCTTGTAACTCAGTTACTTTTTTGAAGAAGTAACTAGTAACTATAATTGAATTACTTTTTCAAAGTAACTTGCCCAACACTGCCCACCTGGTAGCACCGCGGCAGCGCCATGGCGGCGCTCAGCAGCTCAGCGGGTCGCAGGTTGATGATGCGCAGGTCTGATCCCTGATTCAGGAAGTGGAGCTGAAGAGCAACCAGCTTAGCTGTTCGGACACAGCGAGTCGCCTGACGCACACACGAATCCTGACACACACACACACACACACACACACAGACACACACACACACAGAGTCAGGTCCTCTCTCCTCAGGACGTTAAAGACAGGAACAGGAAGCTGTGGGAGGAGCTCGGGTACCTTGGAGAAGCTCTCTGCCGCGTCCTTCAGCAGACCCAGCACTTTGACCAATGAGCTCTTCAGCTCCGGCGTGATGACTGAAACACAGGAAGTGAAACTGGGATCAGACCAGAGGAAAGAACCAATCGTGGAGGCTTTGATGAGTTTTTGGCGTTGGCCAGTTCTCGGCGGGCGCTCGCTCACCCCAGGCCTGAGACTCGATCATCTTCAGCTGCGTCCTGGCAGCTATTTCGTGGTTTTCTCCGATCTCCCTCCTCATGGTGAAGCACAGTGCCACCATGTTGTACTTCTCGCTGTCTGCGGGGAGGCAGCGCTTTATGTAGTCCAGCAGAGCCGACTTCAGACTGGAGCTCTGCAGCGAGGGAGCGAGCGTCAGTGTGAGTTTACTCGACTTATGGACATGCTGCAGGATGTTTCCTCATCCAACTGTTCCAGACATTACCAACAACTCTCTGCAGTCATGTTTCTCTCACATGTACTCACAATAAAATCAGGTAGAATCATCAGTAATTAGTTATTATAGACCTATTTCTACTCTTTCTTCTCAACCCCTTTACAGTGAGACCCAGTCAGGGTTGTCTATTAGGGCTGCCACGATTAGTCGACTAGTCACGATTACGTCGACTATTAAAATCGTCGACGACTGATTTAATAGTCGACACGTCGTTTGAAGCTTTGTAAGATCCCAAAAGACGCAGGAATAAGTAGTAGTATTTAAGAGTGTAATAACGGACTGAAACAGAAGATGGCAGCACTGCATGTACAAGGATGCCAGCTGCCGTTAAACCCCGAAGAAGAAGAAACTGTGTTCCAGAATTCATAGCGCGGCCCAGCGCAGTTGTCAACAATGGCGGCAGCTAGTTAGTTTTAATATTACAATTATTATTCTTTCTGGGTCACAAAATAAACGTTTAACATATTTTCAGGTGTACATTTTACGTCCAATGGATGCATGATCTGATTAGTCGACTAATCGCAAAAATAATCGGTGACTAGTCGACTATCAAAATAATCGTTTGTGGCAGCCCTATTGTCTATGAAGGTTCTCAGTCATCCCGCTCATCGTAGTCCGAGGAGCCTGGAGAGAAAAGCGCCCGGACTTCTTTAAGTTTCCTTCGAGACGTTTTATCTGAGAAGCTTCTTCAGTTCTCAGAGGAACTCGTCTGATTTTAAGCCAATGTGTCATCTATGTCCACTGTGAACGACCATCTGTGAACAGAGGGCGGGGCTTACACACCAACTGTCTGCCATCTATAATCCAGTTCTGAGATCCTTCCCAGACGCCTTAACGCCCACTCACATCCTGGACCTTCTGACCTCAGTGAGTCACATGATAGGGTGGGGGTAGGCTTCACAGTGGGTCCATGACCCTCTTGGGGGGATACTCCCACAGGGCTTAACTCTGGGACTGCTTCTTAGATGAAACATCTTCAAGGAAACTTCAAAAGTCCAGACGCTTTTCTTTCCAAGCTCCTTAGACGAGTCCGGGTTCAGAACCAATCAGAGCACAGGAACAGCTCTTACTAAAGAAACTCAGCAGCTTCAGCTGTACTTCTTGATCTCTGCTGATTTTAATCCTTCGTGGCTCAGTTGGTTTAACAGGTCAGGTTCTTGATTCGCTCTCACTCGTGTGCAGACTTGCTCGTCTCAGCAGCAGATCTCTGAACTTTCTCTTACTGAGGAACAGGCTGCACGCTGACCTGAGACCAGTTAGAGCTGATCCAGATTCAAAAGCAAACTTTTTATTTCCACTCAGTAACTCTGTGTGTGTGTGTGTGTGTGTGTGTGTGTGTGTGTGTGTGTGTGTGTGTGTGTGTGTGTGTGTGTGTGTTGACCTGTCCTCTGTCTGTGTCCACCTTCTTCCTCAGCAGCATCTCGAAGCAGTGGTTCTGATGCAGCAGATCGAAGACGTACGTCATCTCGTTGTACCTGCTGATACCTGTCAGCAGACGGACCTGCGCGCGCACACACACACACACACACACACACACACACACACACACACACACACACACAGGAAAACTTTTTTTTTCATCTGTAATCCAACTTTGAACCAAGTAACTGAGTAGAAACTATCCACGGCTGGTTTGTGTAATGATAGTCACGAGCATTTTTTTTTCTATCAGCTGGCACCACGTGTACACACCGGGACGCTACGACGCAGTAATTAACACGCATGCAGCAGCACGAGCATGAAGGGTAACATCGGGGTGTGGATCTGTGTTTGGGGGCTCACCAGCAGGCTGTAGTGCCCTCCTGGAGCCAGGTAGGTGTGGCTGAGGTGACGGGCGGCTTGGAGCACTCTCACGATCCCCTCCATGTTGCAGGTGACACTGAAACAGTCGTGCGCCACAATCAGCAGCTCCACAACTACAGGAGACAAAAAGGAAGGGGGCTTTCAGTTCTTTTCAAAATAAGACGCCGAGCCTCGTAAAGCCACCTCCCAGCTGGAAATGGAAGAACTTGAAGCATCCTGATCAGACTCTGAAAGTCCAACTGCACATCTGAATGTGCAAAACTCATCCCACAGTTTTTATCATCACAGTTTGTTATATGAAGGTTTTATATTGTGTCAATGTTTATGAGTACGTGTGTAAATGTGTGAGCATGGGTTTGCATTTATGGCCCTGGTCGAGGATACTGTGCATTAGTGTGCGTAACAGGACGAATCTATAACAAAGTAAACATTTAAATCAAGAAAATTTCGTGCTTCTTATTCAGAAACCAGCATTGTTCATTTGCTTTGTGGCCTCTTGGGGGCAGCAGAACACAACAAAACAGCTCTTTACACTAGAGGTGTGTTTGTGTGTGCGTGTGCATGTGTGTGGGTGTGTGCGTGTATGTGTTTGTCTTACTGCAGTTCAGGTCCCTCAGAGGAACAGAGTTGAGGTGCTCCAGCAGTTTGAGTCCCACCAGGTTCGGGTCGTCACATAGTTTGATCAGCTGCACCAGCGCGTCCCTGCCCTCCAACGGTCTGAAAATGTGCTTCTCCACCACTAACACACACACACACACACACACACACACACACACACACATTACCTGGATGCTGCAGCCACACGTTGGAGAACTTTTCTTTTCAAACCTGAGATGTGCTCTCTCACCTGGCTGCAGCTCCTGGGTGAAGGCCAGCAGTGCCTGAACCACAGCGGAGGAAATGAGCTCGGCCACGGCGTCTGCAGACAGACCCTGAGCTTTGACGAAGGCCCGAGCCTTCCTGAAGCGCTCCGGCTGCTCGGACAGCAGCAGCTTCTCCAGCACTGAGCAGGGCTCCTCCCTGCAGATGCTGCTGAAGGAGCACTGCAGCTCCTGAGGAGACGGGGTTGGATCTCCGGTAAACGTCATACAGTTTTATAAAGAAACAAACAGAACGAGCAGACGGTTCTGCAGGAACTTTATCAAATCACCCGACAGGAGCCGATTAGATACCTTGGAGAGCTGGTAGAGGCTGAGGACTTGTTTGCAGTAGTTGTTGCCATGGCGACACTGATCCACCAGTCTCTGGAGCTGGATGGCGACCTCGTCTTCAGGGAGGGGGAGCATCACAAAGGAGGACAGGCTGCTGACTGAGGGAGCTGGAAAAAGATAGTATTCAGACTCACTGATGACGGTTCAGGAAGCAAAACTGTAATTATTGGGTTAAAAACAATAACAGCTTCTCCTTTTTCAGAACACACAGAGTTTCTGCCCAGCTTGTAAACTGCTGCCTGGATCGAACCATACATGTATTTATAAGCTGCTCTGCCACCGACTCGTCTCAGCGTTTTTATGGAGAGGATTTCTCACGGCAGTTAAGGTCAAAGTTCGGTGGCCTCGGGATCCCATCTCTGCTTTTTCTGGATAATGTGGTTCTGCTGGGTTCATCAAGTGATGACCTCCGACTGCACTTTCATGACCTACAGCCATGAGCTGCAAGGACGACACCACAGATAGAAGCAGCAGGAAGTGGAGCTACTGTTCCTCCACATTGAAAGGAGGCAGCTGCTGTGGTTCGGGTATCTGACCAACATGTCTCCTGGATGAACCTAGGGTTCTGGGGCATGTCCAACCAGGAGGAGACCCACCACAGACCCAGGACACATTAGAAACATTACCGAGCTGGGAGAGGGTCGCGTGGGCGGTTACTGTTACTGCTGACCCCAAAGACAAAGACTTGGATAGATGGGAGAAGATGGATGGATGGATGATTCCCTTTTAATCCTATTACACGAGTAGTTGGAATACAGTTGATAAAAATAAATATACAGCATCAAAAACTTCAATATTTTGTGCTTAATAAAAAAATCTGTTTTCTGGAAGTTCTGCTCGGAGAGGAGATATGTGCTTTTATGTGAACTGAAGGTCAGAGGTCACTTACAGCTCGTGATGCTCGCCCTCGCGGGAGCTTCAGAGGCATCTTCTTGGGGTTCGTCGCTCAGCTCTCCAGATGCCAGGCCTCTGCAGCGCAGCACCAGCCACACGTCCGGGTGGTACAGGGAGAAATAACGGCAAACTCGACTGGCTTCATGGATGCTGCCGTCGTCTAACAGCTGACCAATCAGAGCGGCTAGAACGCTCCTCTCCTCTGGACTCAGTGCCGACTCGGCATTTGGCTCCTCCTGCTTGTCTAAGGGACCGGGCAGTCCCTCCAGCCCGAGGTACCCCTCGGTGTTCAGCTGTGTTATGTGGGAGAAGGAGAACTCCTTCATCAGCGCCTCGTGCGTATTCATTTCAGGGGCGACGGCCGGCGGTGGCAGATTAAAGACGCTCTCCTTCTCCATGGTGACGGTAAGGATGTGTTTGCGGATCCGGCTGAGCCACTGCTCTTTTTCCAGGCTCTCCAGTTTGTCCACGGGAGCCGGGGTGATCCGGGAGAGCCAGTGGGCGGCGAGCCCGAGCAGCAGGCAGCGCTCCTGGATGTCCAGCAGGTCCTCCAGAGCCTCCAGAGACCCTGGATCGCCGGCCTCAGCCTGCGACAGGAAGAACTTGGAGGCGGGGTCTGGATCGGTGCCGTCGGCCTCCAGCTGCTCGTGACATTTCTTCCAGAAGCCGACGCGGGTCTCCAATCTGCCCCACTGCCTCTTGGACTTCTGAGAGCTCACCTCCTGAAGGAGCTGAAGGAGGACAGACAGAAGCTGCCGTTAACTTTAAAGGGAAGTGTCTCCGATTCCTCACCCAAACAGCACAAAGACTTTATACTGGGTAAACTGGACCACTTAGAAATTCACCCTGAGACCATTTACAACAAACCAAACAGAGAAAATTAAGCTCGACTCTCAGCGGTGTGCAGGACCTCTCCTCTTCTGTGTCAGTAAATCAGTTTTTGAGAAGTCACAGATAAATGATAGATTTTAAAGCATGCGTGAAGAAGACCGAGTGTGGAACCCGGCCGTGTGCAGGTGGGTCGCACCTGGCTGAGCAGCAGACGGTGCACAGGCAGGCCGGCCAGCTGGGACACCTGCCGCGCCTGGCTGTAGCACCCCCTCGCTTGCAGAGCGTCCACGGTGGCCTGGAACTCCTCCTGCTGGACAGAGGGAGAACTGCTCTGCAGGAGCCTGGGAGATAGGCTGACCTCTGACCCCTGAAGCAACTGACTCAGCTGGCTCAGCTTCCTGAAATCTGGACCTTCAAATGAAAGAGAAAATGAGAAACTCGGGTTCATCCAGAAGGTTGATGAAGCGGGCGCCTGCAGACCGTCGGGCACAGCTCACCATTGGATTTGAGGAGTTTGTCGACGTCGGCGAGGAGCTGCAGCAGCCGGTGGAGGTCGTACTGGGAGGAGCAGCACTGCAGCATCATGAGGAGCAGCACCGAGGCCTGGCTCTCTACCCACTGCAGGGGGAGGCCACCAGGCGGCGCAGGCCCACCATTTCTCAGCTACATAAGGAGAGAGGCGGGTTAGAGACCCCTCGTTTAAAAAGCTGCTGGGTCGGGCTTCTGTCCCTGAAATGACCCATCTGTGCAGAGCAATAATCACCAGCATCTACTGGAACAGCAGCATGTGTGAGAAATCAGTTTGTAAGTAGTTGACAAATGTGAAATAGAGAGAGTAAAAGTCTGTTTTCTGCTTGAGTTAAAAACAGAAGCTCAGTTCTCGTGGTCACTAACAGATGAAGAAGAAAAACATGCATTCGGGTAAACTAAAGGACGGATGGAATGATGAGGAAGGCCTGTCTTTGTCTTTTGTGTCGGGTGCTGGAGCAGTCGCCGGACTCACAGTGATGAGCGTCCGCTGGAAGTCCAGCAGCTTCGACTTGGCCTCGGCGAAGTTTCTGAAGTCGCAGCACAGCTCAAACATCCTGAGCACCAACACCAGAGGACAGTCCTGAGAGACAAACACAAAAACATCAAGTTTCTGTTTCAAGCTGATGCGACAAAGTGTTGAACGCTGACCACGAACGCGACGAACGGTCACTGAGTTGTGTTTTTACCCTCTGGAAGAGCTCGAAGCCTCGCAGGAGGGGCCTCACGTGGCTCCGGCCCAGGAGCGTCTTCCAGATGATGGAAAGGTCGTGCAGGGTCCATTCGTGATGCTGGGGCGCTTGAGCCAGGTGGGAGGTGGCTTCCTTGGCCGTGACATCATCGACAGAGGTCAGCACCCACACACAAAGGCACGGCAGGAGCTCTGCTCCCTGAAAACATCAGGTTTCAAACATGTTTATACTGCAGTACATGTGGACTTTATTACAGAGAAGCCTGTACAGATGAAGGTGAATTTCCAAACAGCACTTTTTTACTCTCTCTGAACACCCACACAAGTTTTACAGAGCTTGTTTTATTCACCATTCATGCTCCAGTGGATGCATCAGAGTGTAACTCAGCGATGTATCTCAGCACAGATCAAACCACCAACCTGCCGATTAGCAAACGACCTGCTCTACCTCCTGAGCTGAGCCCTGTAACTTTGATAATAACTGGAAAGGATAGCTGGGTGTGTTTCACTCTTTTACCTGCACACAGGCAGCCAGTACCGCCAGTGTCGGGCAGCGCTGCACCAGCGCCTCCTGCAGGAGGTATCTGCAGGGCGCCGGCTCCTCCTGGCTCTGCAGGAGCACCTGGAACATCTCCCCAGGGCGCTCTGGGCTCCCTGAGACCGCCTCCTCAGTTCTCAGAACCGATTGCTGCTCATCAGAGTCGCAGCTCTTCCGCTTACAGTAAACCTGCAGGTCCTGAAATGCCAAGCTCAGGTGGGCCTGGAGGGTGGGGCCAAACTGAGCCGCCAGCGACCTCACCTGGAGGAGGAACCAGATATTGAGAGAGATTAATGTTAATGAACCTGCAGGGCCAGGCTGACCGTGCAGAGGGTACTGCTGTGTGTGTGTGTTTGTGTGTGTGTGTTCACCTGCTGAGGCGGGAAGTTGTGCAGTTGGACAAATAACAGGAAGTGGATGAACTGTCCGTCATGGGCACAGTGGGCGGGGTAAACGGAGCTCAGCTGCAGATTGTGGAGCTGACAGAACTGAACGGGCAGCGCCCACTCCTGAGCCGCCTCGTACGACGACCTGACACACACACACACACACACACACACACACACACACAGACACTTATGAATAACATGGCTACAAGTTTCAGAAGGATAACACAAATGTAACACCAGCCTGTGTTTAAGGAATATGAAGTGCCCATTCAACCTTTACACAAAAACAGGAAACAAGCCTTATACTTCCTGTTTTGAAAAAAATGCTTCAATAACACAATAAAAGTCTATTTCAAACATTTCCGAGCTGCAGAGCAACGCATTAACGAGGCAGGGCTGACCTGCCGATGCCTCTCTGCTCCAAACTGTCTGTTACTGCAGCTTCCAGGTAACCAATCAACTCCTCTGCTGCTCCAGGCTCCGCCTCCACCAGCTTCACGCCTTTAGACACTGAAACGAGACAGCAGAGGGGAAATGTGAACGTGTCCAAGCATCAGGTCAAGTAAAAAAGGCAAAAACCTGCAGTTCCTCTAAAGTCCAGCAGAGGCGCCACAGTGAGTCCATGTTCAAACTACAGCCAGACAGAAAAAGCTCATTTTTCCCTTCATAACAGCTTCATAACAACGGGCCACTTCCTGTTTGCTTCTCAGTTTCCTTCCTGCTCGGTGAGAATATTGCAGTTTAAACTCAACTGTGTGTGTCTGTGTGTGTGTGTGTGTGTGTGTGTGTGTGTGTGTACCCAGAGTGTGCAGATGCTGTGTCGGGCTGCTGTGTGTGTTGTGTTGGTTCCAGTGCTGCAGGATTGCATTCATGGCTCTGATGTCGACCCTCAGCTTGAGGCTGCAGACTCCCAGCAGCTCACAGAAGCAAATGGCGGCCGACGCCACAGACGGCATGTTGAAACGCTGCAGGGCCAACCTGGACGCTCGCCGCGAGGCCTCCTGCAACCTGGGACACACGACACTGATGCTTAGCAGCAGGACGATGCTTCTGTGTGGTGTCCTCGCACCATTACACTTTCCTCACAGAAGCTCTGAAATGAGCGCGCAGTACTCACGTTAGCCTGACGTCTCCGCTGCCGCTCAGCTGCTGGACGAGGAAGGTGGCGTAGGCGAAAGATGGCCGACCGTGGTGGAGGAAGTAGAGATAGTCCAGATTCTCTTTTAGAGCAAACCTCTGGACCAGGTGAGGGCTGGAGAAGTGAGGCAGCTCCGACGTTTCTGTGGAGAAGCATCACAAACAGTCACACGCAAACTATTTATCTATTTAAACTCTTACAACATGTCAAACGTCTTCAGCTCATCCTCCGCCGTCTCCAAACCAGCACAGCAGGCCATCTTCAAACCTTCCCTTTCACTTGTCTCCACCTGCACTTTCTTCTTCTCCTCTCTTTGGCTTCACCTTTGCACCTGTCTCCCTTCCTCTACAGCACCTCCCCCTCTCCAGGGTATCTTTTACCTGCTTCCTACTCTCAACACAGATCACAGTCACACTAAATTAAAGAAAACATCTGTTTTTTGCTTCTTGGTTTCCAAAGTTCAGAGGTTTTGGGGGTGGGGCTTCCTGTCACCACCTGAGCCGTGACCTTCCTGCTGGCTTTCAGGGCTTACCTGTGGAGTTGAGTGTGTTTGCTGCCTGCCAGCCAAACAGCCTGGATGGGTCCAGAGGGTGGAGGGACTGGAAGGAAACACCAACGGGCCGTGAGAAAAACGACAATAACGAGGTGAATACTAACGAGCCGGCAGGTGACGGGTGGGTGTTTACCTGCAGCAGGTGGTAAACGGAGATGTCGGAGGGCGGGCCGTTTCCTCGGGGGACGGCAGGGAACAGGGCGGCCCTCAGTTTGGGATGCGGGGCCAGCGCCATCTTCAGCAGCTGTGGGTCGACCGTCCTCTCCGACCTGCCCGACCTTTCACCCTGAGCCATCACCTGAAAGCACGGCGTGGAAACACTTCATCCTCCACCATTCTTTATGTTTAACACAGAGCAGCAGCTTCTTGACAGGAGCAGAGTTTACCTGGTCGATTCCTCCGGGGGCGAACATGATGGCAGCCAGAGTGAGCAGACTGTGACCCTCTAACAGCAGACTGCTGAGAGACGCCTGGCTGCCAGGTAATAACACCTGAGCACTGGTTAGACTGGCCTGGAACACCAGTCCTGGATCTGCAGCAGAGAATGAGGACAAAGCACGATGAAGAAAGGATTAAGGAGCTAGGAGGACGAGGAACACGCTCAAACTGAGAGCGCAGAGTTCGGTTCCCACCTGACAGATCTCTGGTGATCTCCTGGATCCGCACCAGCATTTCGAACCAGGGCTGCCGCTCAGAGAGGCTCTGACTGCTCAGGAGGGAGCAGTTTCTGGGGGTCAGTCTGTGGACAGGAGGCCAGAGCTCATAATGGTGTTTACACAGCACCAAATCACAACAACAGTCACCATAAGGTCGATGCTACAATAACACATACAGAGACAAACCCAACAGTCATGTGACCCCCTATGAGTGAGCAGTTTGGCAACAGTGGGAAGGAAAAACTCCCTTTTAACAGGAAGAAACCTCCAACAGAAGCAGGCTCACGGAGGGGCGGGGCCATCATCGGCACCTAATCCACTTACATGACATCACACACACACCTGTAGTGCTCCAGGTAGGTGTAGAGCAGGTACTGAAGGTTGTGCTCCAGACAGAAGGTGATGAAGACGCCGTGGAGGTCGAGCCCGAGGGGAGAGCGGTACTGAGGGATGGGAGGAGAAGAAGCCATCACGCCTCCACCCTGAGCCAGCCTCCACAGCAGCTGCTCCAGGTGTGCCAGCTCGTCCGGGATGAACACGCCTCTCCTGCAGGAAATAAAAACCCTGTGGTTATTTTCTCGCACTGTGCCAGCTGCACAGCTGATACGGTGATTGATATCAGGCTAAACTGGAGTTTCCTGGTGTACACAGGAGCTTCTGTTCATGTCTCTGTCGTCAGAGTCAATGTATTTGGTCTTTTGGATGCAGGTGACCTCATCGCTGCTCGCAGTGGAGCTGTGACGAACCAGGACACCTGTGCACAAGCCTCTGTGTTTGTACCTGGCCAGCAGGTCCAGGATGTTCTCCCTCATGTAGCTGCTGCAGGCCGTGCTGTCGTTCACCAGTTCTGGGGTTAAGTCCGGCCACCGGGGGGCGCCAGAGGTCTCCGTATTCTGGATCCAGTCAACCACGCGGCGCTGGTCGTGCAGGACGGTTAGATAACGCCACAGCACTGCAGCGTCGCAGGCTCTGAGCTCTAACGGAGAAAAGGAGCTGAGGTTAACGCTGAACGGAGACTTATTAGAATCTGATCACGACCCGGGTTCTACCTGCGTACTGCAGTCTGGACAGGAGGACGGCTGTCCGGCAGCTCTGGTCCCAGTTCTTCACCCAGTCCAGTCTCAGTTTCCTCCAGAGACCCCCCCGCTCCTCCTCCTCCTCCTCTTCCCGAGGCCTCCTCTGCACCTCCAGCTCTTTCAGAACCTCCTCACCACCTCCCTCTTTACGAGCCATCCGAACAGTCCCAGGAAGTTTTTGGATTCTCAAAGTCAAAAACAAAGAGTTTGTGTTTACTCAGAGGTTTAACGTATGAAAGAGTCGAAGAGTCGAGGGGAGGCTTAGAGGAGATAAAGAGAGGGTTCAGAGGAGGTGGAGGGCAGGTAACGTAATAGGGAACAAAAACAGCCGAATCAAAGCAGCTTAGAGCAGGATGGGGATGTTTGTAAGATGAAACAGGAGGCTGAGAAGGAAGCTGAGGAGAATTAATGTCCGTTTGTGGGAGGAAGCAGAGTCAGAGCATTTATAATGCAACTACCTGACCAATAATATGGCTGCTGTGAGGTTACCGTATCAACAGACTGTCCAGTCAAATTACAGCATTGTGATTGGATGTTACAGATTAGCAGGTGTCTGTGTGATGCTCACAGTCTGCTGGCTCCACAAACAAACATGGCGGTTAAACATGAAGCTTTAAAACCAGCTGACTGCCTCACGGTGAATGTGCCATTTTTCATATACAGTTTATGCATCTACACGACAGCAAAGACCTCCGAGGAATATTCAGACCTGATTTTCCATAAACATGTTCACAGTGTGCTAGATCAAATTTGAAATAATGTAATATTCACAAGCACATTTACTGCTTTATGATGACTGTTATGATAAAGCCCATTAGCCACAGTGACTGTTTTCACTGAGGGAAGCTGATAGAGCAGAAACTTTATATATTTTTCAGTTAGAAGTAAACTGGGCTTTCAGCGTGACGGCAGTATCAAATCACAGGCTGTGGAAATGTCAACTTTAAAGTCTGAAATTCCTCACATTAGTCCCACCTGTAGGATGGAGCCCTTACACAGCTTACCCAGGTCTCACCTATGACCCTGAAAAAGCCCAGGATTGAGCTGTAAGCCGTAGCGTCTCTGTCCTTTTGCAACATACTAACTACTGGGTCGGCTTCCAGAAGCTGACCAATCAGAAAGAAGCAGGTTTTTGGGTGGGCGGTCCATAAAGAGACTAACACGTCCACAACACAAACGTCTGCAGTGCGACAGAGAGCCACTCTGATTGGTGGAACTCTCTGCTGTGTATTCAGCTAGCAGCTGTTTACCCTTGATTCGAGGTACTTCCTGTGCAGCGGACGGCCGGCTGCGACCCCAGCTTCTCCATCTCCCCGATGAACTCAACACTCTCCTTCTCCTCCTCTGGGAAGTAACTCCGTCTGGACAGCTCCTCCACCTGTGCAACAGGTAAGAACAGTTTAGAGGTCGGACGGAGATGATCCTAAACATTCACAGAAATGAACAGAGAGCACTTTTCAAAGTAAAATACAGGGAAACGCCGTGACACGCCAGACTCACCATCAGCTCCCTCAGCTCCTCATCATCCGTGTGGAGGCAGATAAGGTGGAGCTGCTGCTTCACACTGAAACCCTGCAAACCCAAACACAGAGCGCTCAGCCTCGACGCTCTGTCTCCTTTAAAGAACAGAGCTGTCACATCCATCCCAGCGCTGGCTCACGTGCTGAGCTGAAGGATCGACGAATCAGCTCGCAGAGCCGGGGTCAACGCCCTGCTCCGTTTGAGACTGTGGACTCAGAGTTTCTGTGACATCATACAGATCCCAGAGCAGATAAACTGGCCCACAGGTTTTACTCTTACACCTGCGGCCACATTATTAGAAATGCTGGTTGTGTTTGATCGAACGGGAGATAAAATAATTGGTATGAGTAATCACCATGTTGGCGAGGAGCGTGTTGGTGGTCTCCAGGTCTCGGCGCTGCAGGCAGGAGAAAACCTGCCGCAGACCCTCCCTCCTCAGAGCCGACAGGCGACGTTCAGGCCGGTTCTGGCTCCGCAGGACCGCCTGAGCTCTGGGGATCTGATTGGTCAGGATGGACTGATGGATCATTTCCTGCACCATGAACACAGAACAACACTTTTCAGATTTTCACACATTTTTTTAGCGTCACAGGAGGGACTGCGGTTATGGGACCAAAGTAAAAACGTCTAAATCTGACCTCTGCTGAGAGCTGCTCCCACTCGTCCCGCTGAGCCTCCTCCTTGGCCGGAGCAGCAGCTCTGGTAGCCGACACATCGGGTCCTGCAGCCCAGGGGAATCTCTTCATGTAGCTCCTCAGCTCGGCGACGTACCGATCCAGAACATTTATGCAGCTCTGCATGGCCGAGTCCTCGTCTGCAGACGCAGCAGAGCGGCGTCAACTCGGACACCTGTATTGATGCTGTGTGTGTGTGTGTGTGCGCGCTTTCTTACGGTGTGTGTTGGACAGCACGGAGCGGATCTGCGTGTTCACGAAGCTCAGGGTGATGTTGAGCAGCTGCTCAGAGAACTGTCGGCTCTGAGCTTCGCTGTTCGAGTCTCTGACGGCCGAACACAGCAGGTCTAAGGCGGGACACAGCTCCTGCACTCCTGCAGGGGCGACGGCTCGTTACACACATGATATTAATCTTTGTTTCTTTGCACACAGGGCAGGTGGGATTTTCTCTAACAATAAATGAAATCATCTTTTAAAATCATGTAAGTGTGACAAATCTGCAAAAAAATAAGAAATCAAGAAATAAGAATAAGGGGACAGATATTTCTTCACAGCAGTTTACCTCTAAGATTATGTGTTTTCTGATGTTACAGATATGTTGTTAAACTGAACGATGCTTTCTGCTGTTTCTTCGTGTAATAAGCACCAACAACGCTGAAAATTCTTCCCTGAACTCATTTCAGGGAAAGTTGTTTTGGAAGATTTGCATGCGACGGCATCCACGTGCATCTGCGAGCGGTTTGCACGCTTCTCTGCCTGTGATCTAAAACGTGTGCTTGTAACGTGGCGTGCACGTACTGTCTGTGAGGCTCAGTGTGGAGGCGGCGGGATGATCAGCAGAGCTGAACGCTGCCGCCGGAGGGTTCAGGACGTTTTCTTTGCTCTTCAGGTAGAAATCGACCGTGTCCAGCTGACGGTTCTTCAGTCCAGTCTGTGCAACAACAAAGAAGACAAACTGTTTGATCCAAACGTCGTAAGCAGTGGAAAAAAATTTAAATTTGTTTTTATTTTTCTTAATGAATAGATAACAGAGTTTTTTTGAAGATTTTCTCTCTCACAGAACCATCAAAGATCTCAAAAATGTTTTCCTGTGATCACAATGAGGTTTAATTAGATAAATAGGTGTTTGCTACCTGCAGGGCGTGGATGGGGATGGAGCAGCGCCCCCAGCTGTTCAGGTGGCAGACTGCGTCCACTGTCGCCGCGCTGCCGAACAACATCAACCTGCTGAGCAAGTCCTGCTGCGACACGGAGAACAGGACCTGGAACACACCGGCCTCTGACACACACACACACACACACACACACACACACACACACACACACACACAGAAACAGCAGCTGATCACTGCTCACGATTACTGTAAACAGGAAGCACTCTCAGAGAAACACGAGCTGTCAGGTGATCGTGCCGCTTCGACACAAACTGCAAGTTTTTGAAAATTACGTGGACAAAAAAACAAGTTGGATTCATTTGTGCAGAATAACCGTGTGAACCTTTGGCGGCCTGTCGGGCTGCTGAGGCCATCACAGCAACAGTGACTCGGAGCGCGGCGACTTACTCTTCAGCAGCAGCCGATGCTGTCGTTCTCCACAGCGCTGAACCGGCGCCGCCTCGCCCGCCGCCTGGTGGTAGCTCACGTTCCCGTACTCCCGTATATCCCACAATGCCACTGTGGTCTGTTGGTTTCCTGGGCGGACGAAGGTCAGCAGAGCGGAGAACTCGGAGACGGTGAGCTGAGATGAAGCGGATGATTCGGGGACGGCGAAAGCGACGGTCAGCCCCCCTGGAGGCACTCTGCTGTGGGCCGAGGATGGAGCCAGGTGGGAGTCCAGGTGGGGGAGGGAGGAGAACCAGGAGGAGGTCCTGGGAGGCCGAGATGAAGAGGAGGAAGAGGAGGAAGGAGCAGTGGCCTGTTGTGCTCTGCTGTACAAGAAGGTGAGACGAGCCTCCCAGGAGCTGGAGTTGAGGTCAGAGGTGAAAGGTCAGAGGTCAAGGGTCAGAGGTGGACCTTTCTCTCTTCTTAAAATAAATAAATACTTTAACAACAAAAATCAAGAAAGTTTCAGGCACAGCTCATAAATCCAGCATGGCGTCTGCTCCGTAGCTTACCGGTCGGCGCTGAAGGTCGCTCCCAGGGCCGAGATGCTGAAGCCGGAGCTCGACAGGCTGTCCTGGTCTCTGGGGTGCTGCGGCTGAAGAGGGGGGCGTGGCCGGGGGGCGGCGCACAGCAGGTGGTCCGGAAACATCCTGAAAGACAGATCATGACTCTGACATTTGCTCTGTCCCGTCTCTGCAGTGCAGAGCGGGATTAGCTCGCAGACGAGTCAGCGCTATTGGATTTTCCCTGTTTGATGCAGTATTCCTCCAGCTGAGCCGGGAACCTCACACACAGGATCAGAGCGCCGCAGAGGGCAGACTAATCCACCCCGCCCTCACCGTTTCTGCTTCTGTCACCATTCTGAGAATCTTTTCAGCGCTTTATGGTTTTAATGTGACGCTTTTCACCTGAATCACCATAGACAGACTCTAACACAGACACTGCTGCGCTTTCTACACATCGAGACGCCTTCTGAATCATTGCACTGACTTTATACCTGAAGTAGTGGTTGAGGTCGACGGCGACGGCGGCGTGGGACTGAGTGACGGCCACGGCTGTGCTCAGATCAGCCGACACCTGGAGGAGGCAGAAGGAGGGAGAGGAGGAGAAGGGGAAGGAGGTGAGCTCGTCCTCTGCCGGGCTGGAGCTCAGGTAGGCGGGCAGGTTAATGCTGGCCAGCAGAGTGCCATCAGAGACGCTGCACACAGCTGGAGGGGGCGGAGTCAAAGAAAAGGATGTATGGACAAAAAACAAGGCTCTTTATTTTTTGCATTTATAGGAGTTACAGCACAAACAATTTGAGAGGAACGTATTTAAATGATTCATAAAAAGGAGAACTTCATCAGTGGTTACACGCCTCTGGCCTCGACCACATCACTCTTTCCTGTCTCTTAACTAAAGGGAAGCTCTCTTGGACATGTGCAGAGGACAGAGAGTGGGTGATGAAGCTGGAGCTGCCAGGCAGGAGGAAACAGGAAGGCCTCAGAGAAGGTTCGTGGATGCAGTAAAGGAGGACGTGGTACAGAGGAGGACGCTGGGATGGACCATAACAGGAGCAGCTGCAAGAAGAAATCACCCAGCAATGTCTGTTTTCATAAATTATGTTACTGACGGGGGATCATCTGCAGGACTTCCACCGCATGTCAGTGCATTTTTGTGATTGTGACATTTGCGCTGATCTCGTGCTATGAAGCACTTACTGGTATTGTGACATTCTGCACTCTGGTACTCGTGCTGACCTGTTTAGGACGGTGTATGAGTCACACGCCAGCCATGTTCTCAGTGTCGTATGTCACAGTGTGCTCATAGTAATACTGTGTGTAGCAGTGAGACAGTGAAGGATACATATGAGTCCAGTGGAGCTGAGGGCAAACAGGGTTTCCATGGAGACGCAGTGATGGACAGCAGAGCACGAGTCGCCGTCGGCCAGCTGGACTCTGCAGCAGGATAACGTCTGAGGCTCCTCCTCCTCCTGCTGCCACTGTAGCTGCAGCAACCAGTCAGAGTTCAGCAGAACGCAGCAGCGGCCAGTTACAAAGGACAGCACCTGCACCACCTGCAGCTCGCTCACACCTGGGAGCAAACACTCAGTCAGCTAATGCGACACGTTAATAGCAGGCGGGTGGCCTAAACGGTTTTGGTACTCACCGGGGTCCTGGTCTCTAACGGTCTGCAGGAGCCGGTCTGCAGGACACTCACACACACAGAGCACGGAGATGAAGGCCGACCGCTCGGCCCTGACCTCCAGCAGCTTCAGGTCACCCTGAGATCCCACAGCCAGCAGCCTGAAGCCGCCGACTCCCCGAGAGTGGACGGACACCTCCTCCCACGAAAAACTGTGAGCAGAAAGAAACTTTTAGAAAATCTGCTAGTTTACCTGCAGTCCTGGGCAGTCCTCACTAACCTACCTACACAGCACACGGACGACGTCTGATGACCTCCAGCTGCAGTATCAGCTTTCTTTGGAGGCATTTTACTCGCTTTTTGTCTCCGTTTGTGCAGCTGCACTCCACAGAGCCACACACTGCAATGCTTCAGCATACAAACACATGTTGGTGTTTTAGTAATACATGGATTTATTTTTAGCCCCTTTTCTTACTGTGTGTGTGTCATTACCCAAATCATATAAATATTTTAGCAGTCACTGTTAAATGTTTGCTGTGACTGGACAGTGACAGGAGGAGCTCTGTTTGATGGGTTCTCCGTTTAAACAGAGGATGTCTCACACTGACGTGTTTCAGATCCAACACATTTTAATGTTAAACGGGGATTATTCCGCTTTATCACAGTCACTATCTGTGCAGTTCCTGCTGACTCACTCTCGATAGCTGCCCTCCACTGCAGCCGGAGAAGCCTCTCTGTCCGCCGGGTCCCACACCACCAGCTGCCCCCGGACACCCAGACATCCGAGCAGGGAGCCTCCAGGAGCAAGCTCGGCTTTCCGTATGTCCGCTACATCACCACAGTGCTGATTCTCCGGGATCACAGCCACCTCCGTGGATCCAGCCTGAAGCCGCTGATCCACCTCCAACATCTTCGCGCGGTGAACCGGGACCGGAGAAACCGGATTAAAGGTCTAACTGTGAGCTAAGAAGACATTTTAGTTTCAAAAGAAGAATAAATCTGCTGTCGAGGCTCTTTGGATACTTCCTCTTCTCATGTAAACAGCTGCTCGGTTTCAGGTGTCACGTGTGCTGCCTCTACTGTCAGCTGACCTCCGCGGAAACTCATGCGCAATAACGTCATCGTGGATCGATTGCTTTTCCCTGGACCCAGCTCTAGAAAGCGACACGCTAATTGGCTGAGACTAATACCGCCGATCTGTATACAGTTTAGCAGTTAGCGCTCATGCTAACTGTAGCTGGTTGGTTCCATTATCGCAGATAGAGATCTGCTGAAGGCGTGCTGCTGTACGCTAACGGCCGTCTCTTAGCTTTCCTGCCAAAGTCACCGCGAAAGGTTGCGTTTATTATGGCGTTTTCTAAAACATGGAAGCAGTGTTGAGCCTCGTGTCGTTAACTGTCACGAAGGTTTTACAGTTCTCCGGACTGACGGACAGCTGGAATGCCCTGAGGACCAAAAAGATGGAAGAGAAAGCGTTAGAAGTGTACGGTACGTTCAGCCGGTAATGGAGGCTCTGGTCTCATAAACACGGCTCTACTGCACTGTCAGCTAACCTGTATACGTACTGTAAGTCTGTAAATCACGGCCAAGATACTGAAAATAAATACCAACGACTGTAAATAATTATTAAATACATACAGTCAGTGATGCTTACCGACACACTGTAAGAAGAATATCCGAGTAAGAGTTTTCTGTCAGTTTTGCTCGCAGATGATTAAATGACGTGCCGAAGTGTCGAGTGTGTAATAAGCTTCAGCAGATGTTATAGATTAGTAGTAAAAACGTAAACTATTGAAGATTAAGTTAAATGTGAGATTATTGAACTGGAGTTTGGTGCGACGAAAGAAAAGATTTGGCTGGTTAAACATGTGGAAAAGGGTAGAGAATTAAAACTTACCCTCAACATTTGACCTATTTTTAACTGTCCTCCTCAGTAAAACTACATGAAGTTTCCATCCAGCCGTCCTGGCCTTGAACCTCACAGTGATTCTGGGCATTCACTGATTTCTTTGAACGGTTCTTGTTCCAGGGTGGACTGCTTTAAAAAACAAGATCTGGGTGCTCAACTCTGAATTCATTTTGATTGGACACAAGTGTTTATACCGACATGTTTACCTACATGTGCTGAAAGCTTCTAATAAAAGATGTTGGAGGTTCTATAATGTCTTTAAACTTGGCCGAGGCCTGTTAACTTCTCATTAGTGATCATGGTTAATTACAACTGACAGATTCTCTTGGCAGCATAAAAAGGATTTGTTTGACAGCACTCACTGGATTGACCAATACTGGGAACAATGGGAAAGTCCAACCATCTCAGTGAAGATCTAAAAAGCAGAACTGTAGATTTACACAAGTTGAGAAGTCTCTCTGAGCCATTTATGAACAAGGTTCCAGGATCACACAAGTACAAGTTACTCAGATCTGTCACCACTGAGGTCTGGGAGAAGACCCAGACTGTCCCCCTCAGCTTAAATGAGCAGCTGGCCGGGTGAAACGGGGACACAGTGGGGAGTTCCAACAGGACAATGATCCCAAACACACATCAGACCTGGTTTTGGATAAAGCAGGCTAACACTGGGCTTAGCATTGAGCCTTTCTAAACCCCCAAAAATTTGTGGACCAATTTAAATGAACTCGACTGATTCAGCAAAGGAGAGCGGTCAAATATCAGCCAGACATGCCAGACGCTTGTTGATGGATACAGAAACATGTGGTTGAGGTGCATCTTGCTAAGTGCAATTTAACCTGACATTCATGGGGGTGTATGTATATATCTGAGCCTGAGAGCCTTTAGACTCACTTCCTTCACAGTGACCTTCCTACAGGTCAACTCTGCAGCAGGAAAAACTCTGAATTTCTTAGACTCTTCGTATCGTTCTCAGTTTGTTTCAGCTGATCCTCAAACACGAGGCTTTGCCTGTTTTCTCATTTTAATCTCGCTGTCAC
The DNA here is from genome assembly GCF_001858045.2 of Oreochromis niloticus. Lineage (NCBI taxonomy): Eukaryota > Metazoa > Chordata > Actinopteri > Cichliformes > Cichlidae > Oreochromis > Oreochromis niloticus. The sequence continues at coordinate 1,000,600 of NC_031972.2, read as the reverse complement.
GTGACTCATGTTTTCTTTTTCTGGCCTCCATCAGATGTGATCAAATCGATCCGTGACCCAGAGAAGCCCAACACGCTGGAGGAGCTGGAGGTGGTGACGGAGAAGTGTGTGGAGGTGCAGGAGCTGGGAGAAGACGAGTACCTCATCATCATCAGGTTCTCCCCCACCGTCCCCCACTGCTCCCTGGCTACGCTGATCGGTGAGTCGATGATTGAACCAGGTCTGAGTTATTTCAGCTCCTGTTAGGAGGACAACTCCGAATATTCCCAACAATCTATTTCTACGGTTTATGGGAAATCTTTGGAGATCAGCAGGAGACGCTTACAGGAGGAACCTCATTTGAAAAACGAATTTTAGCTTCAACAAAAAGAAACCAGAGTGAAAAATCAACATGAGCCTAAAGACAAGACTGAACACTTAAAAATGAAATCAAGTTAAAAACAATCAGGAAATAAAAAGTTTAAACAACCACCAGTCACACACCAGTCTGTCTCCACCCCAGAAGCTCCTGTTAGTTGGGATGCTGTGTGCAGTGTAAGTAACACTGCATCTACTGGAGCACAGAAAGATGTGTCGGTGTTTAAACTTAGAAAATGAACCATTTTAATAAAACGATGAGCTCATTTTGAGTCTGATGGCAGGAACGTGTTTCGTGTTTCTCACGGTGGCGTCCGCTCGTCGTTTACATCAGTGCATAAATGTCTGTGAGCCAAAGAGAGCCGCTGCTCGACGTAGTTTTGTGCAGATTGTGAACCTCTGCTCGTCTTTCCTTCTCACCTGCTGCCAGTGACCTGATTACCTCGGCCGAGGTCACCTGGTCTGTGTTTGGTGTCGTTCTGTCTGTGGACGCGTAGCTGGATAAACTGTCAGGGCTTCAGGTAGAGCAGGGTCAGGTTAGTTTCCATCATTCTTACAGGTGTGGTGTGTGTTTTCAGCATATAGAAAGTACTGTATACAGATTTAAAATGTGATGTCACCTTTGACCTCTGACCTCTCCTTCCATGCTGATAGACTGATATGAAGTGATAATAATGTAATATAGGCTACATACCGGCATTTAAGGAATACTCATGTCACCTTTGACCTCTGACCTCACGCTGCCTTTTTTCAAAGTGTGTTTTTATCGTTAAAGAAAGCGTCGTCAGGTTAGTCAGAAATATACTGCAGTATAATATTAGTCCTGCTTACAGTTTGTGTAATCAGAGTAAACCTCTGTCACACTGCCCGTATCTGAGTTTTACTGCATCACAAACTTGTTAAAGTAGATTTAATAAGAGCAAAGAAAACCAATGAACATGTAGAAAACAGCATCGTGCCCTGACAGCGAGCTGCCCCGCTGCTTCTCCTTCTTACTAAATGTGCCTGTTTTCATGGAGAATAGTAGAAATCTCAGTTTAAACATTTGATGTGTTTTCGCTCTTCTGTTGGGAATAAAACATGAATATTTATGAGAGCTGCACATCACTGAATCCTTGTGGAACGGGGTCGTAACCACCTGTTTTATTTTAATTAGAAGTTTGTTTCCCTTTTAATCACAGTCCAGTCTCTCCATCACCCCTGTAAGGCCGCCGTGCTGGCAGCCACAGAGCTCGTACTTATTATTCTGGACGTCCTCACAGCGTCGGCGCTGCAGTGACAGAGTCTGCCCGAGGACGCTCTTAATGTGATGAGCAGCAGGAAATAACCGACGCCTCGCTTTTAGCTCACAGCGATCTCTGGAAGCTGTGTGTGTGCGTGTGTGTGTGTGTGTGTGTGTGTGTGTGTGTGTGTGTGTGCGTGTGTGTGTGTGTTCTTGTCTAGCTATCTTTGTGAGGACCGAAATCTGCATTCTACTATACTTGTGAGAACCAGCAGTCACTTGTGAGGACACACAACCCGGTCCTCACATTTTTGAAGGCATTTAAAGCCATTTTTGAGGCTCAAAACGTGGTTTTAGTGTCAGGGTTACAATTAGGTTATGGTTAGGTTTAGGGTAAGGGTTAGGCATCCATTTTTAATGGTTAGGGTTAGGGTAAGGGGCTAGGGAAACCATTATGTCAATGAGGGTCCTCACTGACATAGCTGAACGGGGTTGTGTGTGTGTGTGTGTGTGTGTGTGTGCGTGTGTGTGTGCGTGTGTGTGTGTGAAAGCAAATAAAACTGTAACCAGACAGCGCTGCTGCATCATGGAGAGCCTTTTAACACAGCTGTGGGGGGTTAGCCCACAGCTGTGGCTCCATTTTGGGATGTTTTATCGGCCCGCTCCAGCTCCTTTTCCTATTTCTATCAAACTGTCAGAGCGACAGAGTGAATCTTTCTCAAAACAGACTATATAAAACCCGATATATGCTGTGGCGGCTGAAGACATCACTGGGAGCAATGATTAATTTAGCAACTAATGGGAAAAGTTGGTTTGTTTTGAATGGGAGTCTGCTCTCAAGATTCAAGGTTCAAAGTGTTTATTGTCATGTGTCACAAGAGAAGTTTTTACTTGGCTTTGATTTCAAACTCCAAGTTTGGAGACTTTCTTTGGAAATGAGATGAAGCACGTGCTTCATCTTCTCATGTTTGATGTTCCTGTTTGCTGTCAGTGTTTGCTGTTTTCCTCATCAGTAAACTCTGACACACACCCGTCTAATCTGCTGCTAACGTTGCTCTTCGTCAGCAGTGATCAGTGTCTGATGGGCTTCTTCTGTGTCTGCAGGCCTGTGCTTACAAGTCAAGCTCCAGCGATGTTTGCCATTTAAACACAAGGTGAGTTTCAGCGTGACGTGAGTCGCTGCACCCAAACCACAGATGACACATTTTGACCCTGACCTCCTCTGGCATCAAGCACCCATAGATCCTTTTTATCTTGATGTGGTGGTCAGGCCAGTGCAACGAATCTCTCCTGTTTGTTTTGGTCTCCAAGTCTTAGCACTTTGGGCCAAACAGGGTTCAGCCAGAGCTGCTGGAAAATCACCAGCTTTAGTTTGAATTCCAATTTTTGGCAAGCAAATGAACATTTAAAAAAACTTTATTAGGTATGACAGATGTACAGAGAAAATACACAAAGAAGGTTTGATGGGGTTTGATTTGAACCTTTGCGTTTAGCGCTTAGCATCACCTTTTTCCCCGCCCACTTTCTACTCTTGGTCAGGGTTTAGGCGGAGCTCGTCACAGTCTAGGTTAAAATGCGCACCAGCTTCTCAGTGATGCCACAACAAGGTGGTCAGCTGACCTCTGCCAAACGACACTTTTGCTTTCAGCCATTTTCTGACTTCAGTTGTAGAAAAATGGCATCAAGAGAGATTTGCCAAAACCTGCAGTTCCTCTAACATCCACTAGAGGCTCCAGCAGTGAGTCGGTCCCCATAAACTCCCAGGTTACAATAATATGTTTTGTATCAGGTACATAAGCTCTCGATAGATAATTTCCCCTGAGGGGTGAATTTATTTATAACCTGTTTAAATTACATTAAAACATAAAGTCTGGATGGTTAGGGGCGTGGCCTATGCGACAGCTTTGGCTATGTATAAAGCAACTAGTAGTTTCACCTGGTGCTGTGTTTGTGTGCACAGAAGTTTGAACTGCCCTCCAAACTCAGATGTGACAAAACAAATTGAACGTTCCCACAGAGAACAAAAGGAAGGAGTCGAAGCTTCCTGGACGGACACAGCTGTTCTCTCATTAACACATCAATAAGCGCCAGTCGGAGAAACGGAGGCAGGAATACCGCTGTGGACGAACTCTCCGCTGGCCTTGGCAGCCCGTTAGCGGTTTATTCATGAGCTCGTTGGAGAGGTTTCAGCATCAGAGATTGAGGAGTTCTTGGACTGTTATCAGACAGACAGGAGAGGGTGCAGGCAGCTGGAGAGCTGCAAGCTTCATCATTAAAGCTGCTTTACAAACGAGACAAGTAGCCTCTTAATTAGAGGAGTGATTTTAATCAGCAGTGCTGGACAAAGCAGCTTCACACTGGCAGAAAAAGTTATCAGGGTAATGAAAAGTTTGTTTAATGGAGCCTGATTTCTGCAGGAAGCTCTCACTGACTGTTTGCATAGCAATTAATCCAAACCACATGGGAACATTAAAAATACAGTGAGTGATTATTTCAGGTTATTTGGTACAAAAACTCTTATTTGTATTATTGGTGTTTAATCATCTCTTCCTGATTCTCCTAAAAAATAATCTCACATTCGGTTAAACTTATAATTAATAGGTAACACATGAAAAGTGCATAAACATGCTCATTTCTTCCTGATGTTGCCCTAATTACATTTTACCTGCAGATTAGACGAGCCTGACGAGCGCTGGTTAAACAACAACAACAGCTGGTTATAAGCTAACGCTTTCCTGACTGTTCTTCTCATTAACAGTTTGATTTCATTCGCATCATGTGAGAGTTTATTCAGTAAGTGTTCAAGTCCGAGGCTAACAGTGCCCGATAGAGGCTAACAGAGGCTAACAGTGCCCGACAGAGGCTAACAGAGGCTAGCAGTGCCCGACAGAGGCCAGCAGTGCCCGACAGAGGCTAACAGAGGCTAGCAGTGCCCGACAGAGGCCAGCAGTGCCCGACAGAGGCTAGCAGTGCCCGACAGAGGCTAACAGAGGCTAGCAGTGCCCGACAGAGGCTAACAGAGGCTAGCAGTGCCCGACAGAGGCTAACAGAGGCTAGCAGTGCCCGACAGAGGCTAGCAGTGCCCGACAGAGGCTAACAGAGGCTAACAGTTCCCGACAGAGGCCAGCAGTGCCCGACAGAGGCTAACAGAGGCCAGCAGTGCCCGACAGAGGCTAACAGAGGTTTTAGATGTGTCCTTGATCCATCACAGCTGATTTAAATGGCTAAATGACCTCCTCAACATGTCTTGAAGTTCTCCAGAGGCCTGCTAATGAAGTCATTTGATTCAGGTGTGTTGACCCAGGGTGAGCTCTAAAACCTGCATGACACCGGCCCTGCACCAGATGTTCTCTTGGCCAAAGCTCGGTTAGTTTCCAGCCTTGTCTTCCTGCCACATGATAGCGTTTCTCTGCCCATTGGGGACCAAGTCCTATCACTGAAACCAGTCATCTGAGAGCAGTCTCAGTCATCGAGTGTTCACGCTTGAGTTTTAAATGATGAATGGCGTCTGTTGTTCTCTGAGCCGCAGGAATCCCGCTTTATTTCTGTCTCTCCGAGCTTCTAATCCTAAACCACCTTCCTCTGTGTTTCTCTCTTTTGCAGAGCCGAGCTTTCAAATCCTCTGTTAACTGAATAAAAGCTGGATAAATAACTCTGAAACAAGCAGCCCGTTAACACCGCTTCTTGTTCTTTGTCTTCTCAGCTGGAAATTTACATTTCGGAAGGAACACACTCTACTGAAGAAGACAGTAAGTCTGCCTCATTTATTTTTAAAAGGTATTTTCATGGATTGTGTGGAACACGCAGCTAGAAGTATTCAGCAAAGACAGCAGGGGTTCAGGAGGATCCACGAATGTTTGATGCAGCTTTTAGAAACCACAGATTGTCTTTTACCTGAAGGGATCTGCTGTTAGAAGCCAAGATGGCTCCTCTACTCACTCTCTGGGTGCGTTCATGGTATTTACATGTCTGACTTTGCTTCTAACCCTGTCCTACTGTTTTAGTCACGTGCTACCCCAGCTCTGCACAGGTTCCTATGGTTACTATTATTTTTACTGTCTTTAGGTTTAATTTACACAAAACTTAAGAATTATGGGATTAAAGTGCTCAACATGTAAAAGTATTAGCAGATTAGCAGATTAGTAGATGGTGCAAGATAAAAAAATAATATCAAGAGATTATCTGTTCAGATAACTTACATGAACGACTTTTAAAAAATGGAGCAAACTGACAAAATACAACAAAAGGTTAGAGTGAAAACCTAAAATTCACCACAGAGTGATAAAGTACAAAGAGACAATGAAGAGGCCAAAACGCTGCACGAACATTACAGCACAAACATGAGCAAGTGGTTCACAGAGCACATGGTGTCATTAACCATTAAAATCCCAAATCTGAAACATCAGCACTGATCCAGCTGACACTGATACCTGATCCAGCTCAGAGTTACTCAGAAATGTGGTGAAATCTTTACAAAGACTCAGATAAACCTGAGCTGGGAGCAACAGCAGAGGTCCTAGATTGGAGCCCTGAGGAACACTAAGAGATGATATGTTGGCGCTAAGCCGCGCTCTCTGAGGTTATCTAAAAACCAGCTCAGCGACTTCCAAACGTTACAGGAGGGGGCAGCACATGGCCGCGTTTCTTGTGTGGTCCAGTTGTCAGAGCGTTTGTGTCGTCTCTGTTTTTGTCTCAGTTAACAAACAGATCAACGATAAAGAGCGAGTGGCGGCCGCCATGGAGAACCCCAACTTGAGAGAGATCGTGGAGCAGTGCGTCACCGAGCCGGACGACTGACTGCTTGGACCGTGTGTGTGTGTGTGTGTGTGTTTGTGTGTGTGTGTGTGTGTGTGTGTGTGTGTGTTTGTGTGTTTGTGTGTGTCCATAGTGCCTGAAAATTACACTCAGAGGACTGCTTAGCGCTCGCCTGAAGGTGGAGCCTCGTGTTGGCTCGCCGGACCGTGTTGGGGGGATTTGGGGGATTGTTTTGGAGGCTCCTCAGGGGGGAAGTCTGAGCCATAAAGAGCAGCGTCAGAGGCTGAACTCAAACAGCAGGTGTGTGTGTTGACTTTCTCATCATTCCCTGCTGGAGGGACTCTCCCTGAGCGGCGGCGTTTATCGCTGTCGTCTGCTAAGGGTGACACGAGACGCTGCAGGCGGAAGTGGGCAGGGCAAAAAGAGACTGTCCTCCTTCCATGTCATCGTGCAGACTGGGTGGTTCTGTGGAGACTCTGTGAATCTGTGGCTTTACCTCCTTTTATATACAAGAAGAGAGAGAAGCACAGATGTTTCCAGCTTTTCTTGTAATGGTTGTTTTTTGGCGTCTGTCTTTTTCTAAATGCACTTATCGAGATTTATCTGAGGGGGTCGTTATTTTTAATGAGTAAGATGTAAAAATCTAATTTACTAAATAACCAGGTAATAAAATTAGATTAAAAGTGGACCTGTGTTCCTCGTTTTGTTCTTGTTTCCTGTCATAAATCTCCTGTTCCTTCATATTAACTTGATCAAAGTTTGTAATTATGAGCTCAGTGTATGTACCGTCATCCCTGTGAGCCGATAGGTCAGGCTGCAGACTCACTCATTTTATCAGGTTTTTCTACTCCTGGAACTTTATGATGTCACAGAGAACGGTGGAACAGCCAGAACTGAAAGATCTCACATGTACACGAGTATTTTTAATAACAGGCAAGTTCATGTTGATGAACATCTCAGTCGTCAATATTCTCTCAAGTGCTGCCGAGAGCACGCCAAAGCAGCGGGTGTCGATATCATCCCAACCAATCAGTCAGTCAGATGGCCACAAACAAGAACGCGGCGCACAGGCTGATGTCCAAAACCAGAGATGAAGGTTCACTTTCAGCATTGGAAGACTAAATTTTATTTCCTTGTTTTGGAAAATCCTCACCGTCACAGGAGTTTCTCAAAGACCGCACAGAGGCATGAACTGCGTATCATGCAAAGCTGCTCTAGTAAAGCACAGAGCAGATGAATCGTTTCATTTACGACTGCAAAGCTACAGCTGAGAGCCGCCGTTACAGACAGGAAGTGCTGGAGAACAGTGAGGCTCTAAAGTCGGCTCGTAGGATCGATTTGACCAATGGCGACATCTGAACCCGACTCCTGCTCCTGTGCTAAATATCTCACCCTTAAACTTGGCACTGATCCAGCTGCTGTCTGGTACTGATGAGGCAACAGCTTTTTCTTTTTTACTGCGTAATAATAATAAAAGTAATTGTGCTGGAAAACCAACACTGGCAGCTAAAATCACTGAAAACGCTCCAGAAACTTCTCATAATTACCCTCAAACTGTAACTACAACTCTGACCACCAGGGGGTGACGTCGCCAGCAAACTGTTGCAATCTTTCCATCTTTTCCTTCAGTTTCCTCAACAGATTTGACCTTATCCCAGAAAAAAAGGGTGTTCTTAATAACCTGGTTAAATAAAGGTTACACTGACTCGCTGCACCAGTTTGTGGTACAAATGATGAAAGTACAGCCCAGCTGAAGTTCATCCTCAGACGAGTCCACATCCTGTCGAGGCTTCAATAAAACCAGATAAATGCACAACTCTTTGTTTCAAACTTGAATGACTCCCCTCAGGTGGACCTGCGTGTGAAAACTGTGTTTTTTTCCACTGCAATGATGTCGCATCAGCTGCTGGGGGCGCTGTTGGTCTTGGGTAAAGATCCTGAGAGGATGTAAAATGATAATTAAAGCTATGTTATTTGAGGACCTCAGATCTGAATAATCAGGGCCGACTGGTCGACATCAGAGTGAGCGTGTGGGTTTTCTAGTCTTCGGTTCGGCGGCATCCTCTCGCTGCTCGGGCTTGTTGTTTTGCTGCAGACGGCAGTTTCTGAGGTCTGCAGCTGAAGTGCTGAGAACAACAACACAGAGGAGGTTTTAGACCTCATCAAATCCCCTCACACCGACTCATCACGCTCACAGCCACCACACTGTTGTTACTGGGACTGAACACCGATTGCTGTTTTTCTCTTCCTCTCATGAATGGAAAGTTTAGACGATGAGGGGGGAATACAAAAGTCCAGAGGTGCAGGAAAGAGCAGGGGAATAGTAAAAGGAGGAGATCACACTCAGAATAAGGCCTGAAATGTCATTTTTCTGCAGTCTGCTGCTGATGGACTTCTCAGACATCAATGATGCCTTTCGTTACCTAAAGCAATAAAGTCATCAGGATAGAGGTGATGCTAAAAACGATGGTTAAAAATTCCTCTCTTTGCCCCCAAATCAGGTTTTTAAAGCTTCCCTCTGGTTAAGTTGTACTTGTATCTTCCATGTAGCAGAATGATCCCACAGATTGAATTCAGGAGTCTCTGAGTCCTCTGTCGCTTTCCTAACAGTGTGTCTGCACACACCCCGGCTGCTCAGTGCTGATGCTTCCCAGTGTGCTCTCAGGGTTCAAATGGACATTTTATGATGAAAGCATTTTGAGAATCATCACATGAATGTTCAAATTTTCCCGTGTGATGTGGTGACACTGCATGAAATACTTTAAAAACAACGCGTCGCTTGTCTTGAATGTCATATCTGCCTCATCAGGGGCATTTCCAGGTTTGTTGTGTTCCAGGACTGACATGGTGGAGTGGGCAGGAAATCCGAAGAGGGGGTTGGAATTAAATAAATTTTTTTTGCCTAAAATATATATTGTAAGGTAAAGACCCTCCAACAATACAAGGAAAAAACAATGATATGACCCCCTAAGAGCAAGAACTTTGGCAACAGTGGAGAGGAAGAACTCCCTTTTAACAGGAAGAAACCTCCGGCAGAAGCAGCAGAATCCACATTTATGAGATTTACAAAACCATCACAAAAATACAAAAAGTTTCTATATTTTTAAAATTGTGAATCTAATTTAGTTGCATTTTTATAGTATTTATAAAACATAAAAAGTACATACAAAAATATTCGGATATTTTTAGAAACTATATTTTAAAATAGTTATGTTTAACAATAGCTACTGATTTTAAATGATGATGAAATTTAAAATGTTCAAAATTGTTAAATTTGTGGATATCTTCATTGATGTTATCTTATTATTACTTTTCAGCAAGTTTATCAATTTCTTTGTAGAATAATTTTTTTCAAGATATAGAACTCATACGAGTGAAATTACTCAGTTTATATCTTTTGAAAATATTTTATTATTTGCAGTTATTATTACTACTCCTGTATCATTGTTTTAATTTTTTTTTACAATGAAAACACATCCAATAATAACTGATCTTTGCGCGATTACAGAACTCAGACGTCTTTTTGTGCAATCTTCACTCAGTGCATCAGATGTTAGATTTTTAGTTACAGCATTAAACGAAACTTTAACATCTTTTCTTTTTAAATGAACATCACATGTGTGTGAAATTATGTTACATTTATAAATGTATTTTTTTTGTGGTAGTTTTCAGTTCATGTTTATTCACAGTTTTTCTTATTTTGTATGACATTATTTAAAATTCCAGGAAAATTCTGTAAAATTACAAATCTTCTTCTCCCCACTGAGTCAAACAGTTCAGTCAGTCGCGTCTGTGAAGACCAGCTGACTGCTCCTGCGTCCCTGATGATCACGGTCGGGTCCATCGGGACAAAGGCATTATTCACATTAACAAACACAGTTTTCTCGGGTTTGTTTCCACAATAATAACAAAAAACATATAAGATTCAAAGTTCTTGAGATCTTTTCGCGGATTTGGATCAATTAAAAATTTTAGATTTTGTCTCAGCCTGAGGCGATTTTCTGTTTGTCCCACGAGGTTTAACACCAAGGTGTCCACTGAGTGTCCATTAAAAAACACACCATCATCGTAAAGGTGGTGAAACTGTCCCCGGTGGGCGCAGACAGACACCATCACGTGGCAGGCAGAACACGCTGAAACAGACCACAGTGAGCCAAGGCTGAGTGGATCCATCCACGACACCAGGTTAGTCATTAATCTGCTTCTGTCTGGATTACTGCTCATCCTCAGCTTAATGCCCACGCTGACACCTCACTCAGCCCGAGAGGGATTCTCGGAGGGGCCGAGAGTGACGTTGGGGGTTTTTGTGTGTTAAAAAATGAAAAATGAGGCAAAGAGAAGAAAGCTCCCGATTCAAACCCCCGGCTGGTGTCTGCCGCCTGCCTCAAGGCTCCAGCGCTCCTCCGTCAGCGATCAAACACTGGCACATCCGCGGGTCGAGGGTGGCACAGGCGCTCAGCGAGCAGCGCTGCCTCTGCTGTGCTGAATCATCGGCTCGTCTGACAGCGGAGGCTGAGAGTGCCGCAGGGACGCCTTTGATAACAGGGGAAGGGGAAGAGGTGATTTGCATTCAGTGTCAAAACATAATTTCCAGGACTCCAGCACTGAAACGGGCTGCGAGGAAGAGAGAGCTCAAACACTGCTGCTGCGGCCTGATGGGAAGCAAACTGGGATTTTAATTTCATGCTACACATCCTGGACCCAGCTCTCAGAACAGAAGCGTAATGATTTTGTGCATTCCTGCGACACTTCTGATTCTGATCAGCTGGTTCGCAGCGGACACGTTTTACATAACCGGATTATGTAAATGTCAAAAGAAAACATGTTGAATAAATACTCGCGATTCTTCCTAATATCCAAGATGACTTCAGGGTAAGTGAGCGTGATATTATTCACTTTGTGAACTCTGCCTTTTCTGTCTTCCATCGCTCTTTGAATTTACAGCATCTTTATGTGAGGAAACATCCCACACGGTCCCCAAACACCTCTCAGCCCGAGCATCGCAATGCTGAGCAGAAAAGCCACTGTTGAGGAGAAACTTCACCACAAACTAGTTTCCACGTTAAGCGTGGAGGGAAAACACGCAAATGCTGGACGCTCAGAGAAAGAGCAAAAACAACAAGGAAAGGTCCGTGAAGAACACGAGGGATGTTGGAAGGCCTGAAAACCGAGCTAGATCTGAACAAGAGAAAGAGAAGAGCAAACCCTCACAGCCACTTTGTTAGGTACAGCTGCTTGTTACAGCAAGTATCTAATAAGCCAATCACGTGGCAGCATTTAGGCACGCAGACGTGGTGAAGATGACCCGGAGTTCAAGCTGAGCAGCAGATATCAGTGACTTTGAATGATGCGTGGTCGTTGGTCGGAGTATTTCACAAGAGTCGGGCCGATTGGAACGAGCAGAGCTTCACCTGAGCGCGTGCAGAGCTTCACCACGTGTGACGCCCGCTTTGACCGCCTGGCTGCTGATTTCTGCACGTGCAGGTTTGTGGCAGTGGATACCTGCGCGTGTGGAACTGCTCGTGAATATATTCGGTTTTGTGTGGTATTTAAACAAAACTCTGACTCCATAGTTTCGTCTCTCAGATCGCGTGGACCACATGCATCTTAGCACTGCTAAATCTCAGATCTGCATCAAACTTTCATGGTCCACATTTTTTGATGTGTGTGTGAGCGGACCGCTCTGATATTTAGCTTCATATATCCACCATGTATCTCCATCCATGTTCATATTTCAGTGTGAAAGTGGGTCGATGGGCCTTTTAAAAAATAAAAAGCTCAAACTTCACAGCACTCATTATATATGCTCAAACTCTGGACCATAACATTTTTAGCTAAAGCAGAAAATGTGATGATATGGGAGGAAATTACCCCTGTAGTGAAAGCTGTATTAATATTGCAGTTTAGTATTATTTTCTGATATTGTCGATGGGGGAAGAGAAGAGCAGGGAGAGCTGCTGTGTGGTCTGAAGATGCTTGTCCTGATGTAGAGGACCAGGACACGTCCTGACCAGCTAAAGCTGTCTCAGTACCCACAGGATGAGGATGTATGGAAAACAAGAGCCTTCGCTGCTTTGTCTGTATCAACACATTTGTGAATTTTGGAGTCAAAAATTGTGGAGGCACTGAGCTTGTTTAAAAAAACATGAAAGGACACCGTCACACGGGGACGGTGTAGTTTGGAACTGCTATAAAGCAAAGCTATTCCAAGGCAGTGTTTCCCAGCTCCCGCAGATAGGAACAGCTAGCTCCGCTAAAACAGATGAAAGGAGTACCTGCAGCATGCTGAGGCAGTGACCTGCATGTAAGCAAACAGTGCCATTTTTAGTTCATGAAGAACTCTCAGAAAGTCACAATAAAAGCTGTCTCCATAACTTTGTTGGAGCCGTCTGATCCTGTCTCAGACGGGTGTACACCTCCATCAAACAGCGCATAGCTCCGTCACAACGACATGACAGAGTGCTGTCCATTAGGAGAGAGATGAGGGCTCCACTGTGGCTGATGAGGCCACCTCCAGGAGAAGCAGAGAAAGTGGTGCTGATGTTGTAAGACAGAAGTCTGCACCTCTGCTTCAGGAAAACAGGAGAAAATCCGACTAAAGAAACGGAAACAACTGTGTCAAACGACGCCGTGTCGGGGGGCTGTGTCCCGGCATGTTTCAGGTTGTGATTTTTTTGTAGTTCTTTGTGTTTGGAATGTTTAGTTTCTGTTAGTTAGTATTAGTTACTCTTTGCTTTGATTGGATGCCATCTCAGCTCGGTGTCTCGTCTCCGCCGTCTGTCATGCGTGTCCATGTACGCCCATCATGTCTCGTTCCTTCTTCCCTTTCTCTCTCGTTCTCCTCCCTCTTTCTGTCTTTCGTACCAAGCTTGTGTGTCCCGGTTTACGTCTCCCTGTGTTTCCTGTTTTATTTTGAAAGTCTTGTGTTTCCATGTTCAGTGTGCTTAATTTTGCTTCCCTGTGGCGTCATGTTCATTTGTGTCAGCTGTGTTTCCACTTCCCTCATTATTGTGTAGTTAAGCCCTCTGTCTTCCTGTGTTCAGCGTCAGGTCGTCAGTTTGTGTGGCTTCATGTCATGTTTTCAAGTTTTGTTTTTTCCAGGTTCATGTTTATGTTTTTTCATGTCTTGATTTAGCTTCATCAGCTCAGATCATATTTTAGTTTTCGCCATTGTTTCTCGTTCCTACGTTTTTCTAACAGCCATAATAAAGCCTCGCTTTTTGTCAATCTTCAGTTCTGTCTCTCATGTTGTTTGTATTTGGGTCCGCTCCACAAACACCCGGCATCCCGGCTGTGACACACAGCTTCCCACAGTGTTTCTGTTTTCATTCAATTCAATTCAATTTTATTTATACAGCGCCAAATCACAACAACAGCCGCCTCAAGGTTCTTTATATTGTAAGGTAGCTCGTAAAATAATACATACAGAGAAAAACCCAACAATCATATGGCCCCCTATGAGCAGCACTTTGGCGACAGTGGGAAGGAAAAACTCCCTTTTAACAGGAAGAAACCTCCGGCAGAACCAGGCTCAGGGAGGGGCGGGGCCATCTGCTGTGATTGGTTGGGGTGAGAGAAGGAAGACAGGATAAAGACATGCTGTGGAAGAGAGACAGAGGTTAATAACAGATATGATTCGATGCAGAGAGGTCTGTTAACACATAGTGAGTGAGAAAGGTGACTGGAAAGGAAAAACTCAATGCATCATGAGAATCCCCGGCAGCCTACGTCTATTGCAGCATAACTAAGGGAGGATTCAGGGTCACCTGGTCCAGCCCTAACTATATGCTTTAGCAAAAAGGAAAGTTTGAAGCCTAATCTTGAAAGTAGAGATAGTGTCTGTCTCCTGAATCCAAACTGGAAGCTGGTTCCACAGAAGAGGGGCCTGAAAACTGAAGGCTCTGCCTCCCATTCTACTTTTAAATACTCTAGGAACAACAAGTAGGCCTGCAGTGTGAGAGCGAAGTGCTCTAATAGGGTGATATGGTACTACAAGGTCATTAAGATAAGATGGGGCCTGATTATTTAAGACCTTGTATGTGAGGAGCAGGATTTTGAATTCTGGATTTAACAGGAAGCCAATGAAGGGAAGCCAAAACAGGAGAAATATGCTCTCTCTTTCTAGTCCCTGTCAGGACTCTTGCTGCAGCATTTTGGATTAACTGAAGGCTTTTCAGCGAGTTTTTAGGACATCCTGATAATAATGAATTACAGTAGTCCAGCCTGGAAGTAATAAATGCATGAACTAGTTTTTCAGCATCACTCTGAGACAGGATATTTCTAACTTTAGAGAAGTTGCACAAATGGAAGAAAGCAGTCTTACATATTTGTTTAATATGTGCGTTGAAGGACATGTCCTGGTCAAAATGACTCCAAGGTTCCTCACAGTGTTACTGGAGGCCAAGGTAATGCCATCCAGAGTAAGAATCTGCTTAGATACCATATTTGTTTGAGTGACAAGGGTTAAAACATAACCAAGGATCCAGCTGAAATAACTGCTCTGAATATTATGTCCCCTGAGATGCTCACTGTGGATCAGTTCAAAGAAAAACGATTACCCCGAGTTCCTCTCGAACGACCGCGCTGCTCGCCCCGTCTCTGAGGGACACTCTTTGAATGATGTCACAGATGATGTGTTCTAGTCAGTATGTGTATTTGTTCTCCTTTGACAGCCAGATGTTTGACTGCGTCACAGTCGCTGATCGTCGTTGCACAGGCTGACATGGTAATAAATAAAGAAGGCTGTATTTTGCACTCTCACATCGGTGCTTTTGGGCTCTGTTTATGAACTTGAGCGACCGCAAAGTTAAGCAGACAAACTGAATATGAAGTAGGATGAAAGTGCAGAGAGGAAAGGCAATTGTGCCACTGGATATCTGGGCCTCTGCTTTGATTCTGACCCTTCCTTTGAAGCCGTGCCAGTGGCGTGGCTCACAGGGACGGCGATGTCTGCCCGTCCGTCGGACCGCCGCTTTGATCCAGACCGAAATATCTCAAAATGTATTTGAAGTTATAAACAGTGCAGTTTCTAGCGCACATTACAGCAGCGCTCCCCTCACTGAGACACTTACACAAACACGACTACAGGCACTTATCCTCCGCTCACTTAAACACAAGTTGTTTAAAAATGTTTACGTTGTAGGTTTTAGGAAGTGGGACGCCCCGCCGCTGGTCCTCCTCACAGATGTCCTGGGGATTGAAACGCGTGACGTCAGGTGGGTAAACCTGCTGCATGACCGTGAACAGCTGCTGGAGATGAGCGTGTTCACGTATGTGTGCTGTGATGCTGCGGTGCGAGCACGTGGAAACCATTAGGAACCTCTGGAGGATCTAAATGGAGTCTCTGCACTGGCTGCAGTGATGCTTTCTGAAAGTTCTCTGGGGACCAATCAGAGAGGCCTGAATATCTCTGAAGGGTCCAATTATTTATGAGTTTGTTTGCTTAGTTTATGTGAAGCCCTCAGAGTGTCCATGACCTCATATGCAGAGCATTAAATAACATTAGTGAGACTTAACAGCGGCTAGAAACAGATATCGCATTTCTCAAATACTGGCTCCCTGTTAAACCCAGAATTTAATTTAAAACCGTTCTCCTCACATATAAAGTCCTGCATAATCAGGCCCCATCATATCCCAGTAGTTCCATATTATGCTAATAGAGCACTTCTCTGTCAGACGGCAGAGCCCTCGCTCTCTCCGTGCTGTCTGGAACACAGCACCTCCATCCTGTGTCTGATTTTGTTGCTTCTTCATGTGACTGATGAACAGGACAGCAGGAGGTGGAGTTTGTTTGCGGCATACATCACACGTCTCTATAATCTATTAAACAAACAGACCTGTTTCAGGTTCTTAAAAGTGGCTGGGACAGGAAGTTCTGGGAGGAAACATGGCGGTGTCACAGGTGTCGTGAGCCCACATGTGGAAGTGTCAAAACCATGTCAGATGATGTCACAGAGGACCGTGCAGACAGATGTGCTGCTGCTGCACTGAGCACGGCGACAGCGGAGGATGAGGCCGCGGTGAAGACGCTGAGCTAACCGGCCACGATCGCCTCCCGTCAGGCTCAGCGTGTCTGAAGGTCTCCAGCAGAGATGCAGACCTCGCTCGCAGTTTATTCTCACGCAGCTCGTTGAGAAGTAGCCAGTGAAGCTTCTGCAGGAGGTTTGGAGTAAGCGGGGGGGGGAGGTTTGTGAGATGGGCTTAGAGAGACATGAATACATCACTTTTATTGTTGTTCAGAAAATGAATAATGAGTGTGCTTTTCACCCCAGCAGAGCTCAGAGTTACAATGGTATTAATAACATATCACATAAATGTAAAACTAAGATTTTTCATCCCTTTAAAGATGATGAGATGTTTTAACATCGGCTCATTTCACCCTAAAATCCAAACCGTCTACTCTAAAGCTGCGGTTTCGCTTAAACCTTCTTTCCCTCAGGACTCCAGCGTCTCTATCTGTCCCTCATGTGCAGCTGACATCACAGCTATGGAGCTTTGCTCTGTGGTCCTCCTAAGCTTGGTGTGCAGCTCACAGTATACCGTCCAGCTGGTGGGTTGGATCAGACTGAGAAAAATATTATGTAAAGCTACCATACATGAAACTGTGCAGATGAGGGTTTTGTGTCAAAACACGGTTAATTATCTGTTCTTTCACTGAGCTGAGAGCAACCATGTCGAGTGAAATGTCCTCTCTGGACAACAAATGCGCTGCTTCATCTCATCAACAATGAGAAGTGCGTGCTTTAGCAGCAAGTGATCCTTCATCACTCCTCCAGACCGGCTGATTATACGCACAAGAAGGGCAACGAGCAGGGTGAAATAAGCCGTGTGAGCAGTGCTTCAGTGGGAATCAGAGCTCCTTTGTGCTGTGACATTTTCACTTGTGTAACGTCAAGACAAAAAAGGAACAAACAGAATCCTGAACTCGGTGCATGCTGGCCATCATGAACAGGAGACGAGAGAGATGCACTTTCTACAAACTGCATTACCTCGGCCTTTCCGACACACCTGAAGGAGTGCAGACGTGGCCGGCGCTCTCATCTGCATGCGGCCCAGCCTTCAGCTCTGAGCCCGCTGGAACAAAAGTTGTGTCGCAAGTTTGGAAAGTTTTCATTCCCGCTCCTGTGACAAAAACAAATTTGTTTCTTGGTTCTGCTGTGCTGCTTCATGGTATCAAAGAGGCCCAGGCGGACGGCTCAGAGCTGCGAGATCCAGCGTGAGCGCTGGTCTGGAAAGAATCGAGGAATTATTCTTTAAACTTACAGCTGAAGACACATTCGTCACGAGGAGCATAAATGTGACACCGGTTGCTTTATTTTCTGTACAAACTCGTTGACAAGGATGTTTGTGTGGCGGAAAGTTTTCTGGGCAGTTTGTGAAGCCAGAAAATATCTTTTCCAAGTCCTCCGCATGCTGAACAGTATTTTTAAAGCACCGCAGGAGGTTTAAGTCAAATAATGCAATATATCAAAATACACCAGTCAAAAAAAGAAATGCAGGTTTTATGTCACGAAATACATTTTCAATCACTGTTTTAAATCCATCTCAGTACAAACATGTTCAGTCCCAGCCTGTCGGCCTGCTGAACGCTGGCATGCGTGTCGCTGTGCATTTATGAGGAGGTGAGTTAAATCTCTCAGTTCAGGAGAACAAATGGCCTCACGTTCATTTCGACTGTAACAACGTCCGAAAACTGAATAACAGAGCGCAAACACGGAGGGACGACAGATGAAGCAGGACGGAGGCCAAATAAACACAGTGCTGTGAAAGGTTTCCATACTTGGCACACATGCATGTGTCATAGCAAACTTTAATATTAGAGGAAGATAAACAGAGTGAAAATGATGATTTCATTTATTAAAGTTCTCATTTATGCTGTCAGCAGTGAACCACAGTGAGCATCACACACGTCGCCCTTTGGTTTATATTGTTTGCATATGAAGGGATGCCAAATGCTATCATTTTTCTGTAAAGCAAATTTTCCTTGCCTATGGGTATAAATAAAGTTACCTTGAACCTATTAATCCAAAAATGAAGTTCAAACCTTTAATATTAGACCTAATAAGAGAAAAGAAGCTGTCCAAACCTACCTGTCACATTAGAAAAGCTACCTGTTACAGAGACACTTCTAAGGCTTTGAGACTCCAGTGAACCACAGTGCGAGCTGTTATCCACACATGGAGAAAACCTGGAACAGTGCTGAACCTTCACAGGAGCGACCGGCCAACCAAAATTACTCCAAGAGCATCGACGGCTCATCCAGGAGGTCACAGAAGAACCCAGAACAACAGGGGTGTCCAAATTCAGGGGCTGCATCCTCTTGAGGAGATATTTGTAGACTGATTATGTCACAGTGATGGAATGAAGGCTGTCCCAATTCGAAGGCCAAATGCGTCCTCTTTTTCCCCAGATTCGAAGGATGGGTCGGGTGTGTCCTTCATGGCCCACCATATCCCAGAATTCATAGCGCGGCCAAGCCAAACTCCAGTTTCCAACAATGGCGGCCGCTAATTAGTTTTAATATTACTCTTATTACTCTTTCTGGGTCACAAAATAAACTTTTAAGATATTTTTAGGCGAGAATGTAGCTGTGTAAACTTCGAATATCTGCTCGGTTTATCAAGACATCGCATATTTGCAAAAGTGCTGCGACATTTTTAGAGACGTCTGTTACCCACCAGCTCGATAGCTAGCGCGGGGTTCAAGGCTCACTAGAGCCGGCGAGAGCAGCGGACTCCCGGCTTCATCGTTTTCAGCCCCCCGCTGTGTTTTGCTACTCAGGTTAAACATGATATATAAGTCACTTACATAAAAATGTTATTGTTTGGCTTTTTTCAGTGTTTTATTTGTTCCTGAGTAAATCGGTTTGGCCGAGATCAAAGTTCTAGTTTTCACACAGCTGAATAAACGTCAAACAGAAAACTGATTAAACAGAAGTGTGAGACGGTCGAGAGTTTACTCCAGTGTCCTGTTATATTTTAGACAGCAAGGAGCAGACGGCCGAGTTTATTAAACTCCACCGAGACAGCGGTGACGCAGGTCTGAAGGCTAGACCGTCCAATTTCACAGCCACTCACTTCCGGCCTTCGGAGGACCCGGCACACGTAGACCGCAAAGGCCGGGTCCTCAGGAGGATGCAGCCTATGAATTTGGACACCCCCAACATCTACAGACCTGCAGGCCTCACTCAGTTCAGCAAAGGTCAGAGGTCAACAATAACAATGAGACGGGATAAAGATGACCCCCATGGGAGAGTCAAAGGAGAAAACCACTGCTGAGCAAAAACATCCCAGCATACAGACGACTCGCTGCAACTGACAGAGCTGTGGCCTGAAAACCCTGAAGGAGGATCAGTCCATGCCCTGAAGCCCAAGAGCACTCGGGCAGAAGGACAGAAACACAGCAGCACGTTCACCTCTGATTGGCTCACAGACACAAAATGAAGGTTTCGGACACTCCAATGTGTCTGATTTCAAACAACTACTAAGAAAAGTGGGCCAAAATTCTTCTACACTGATGTGAAACACATGAAATAATTTCATGTAGAGAACTTTTCTTGGTGAAAGCTGTGTTGACACTGGGAGACTTTCTAGCAAGCAAAACTTTTTAAGATAAGATAAGATAACTCTTTATTGTACAGTAGTACAATGAAATTGGAAAACTGTCCCATGTCGTCCCACAACAACACGACACAGTAACATAACTTAGTAATAAAATGAAGAATAAGTGTATGTGTATTGCACACTGTTATTGCACATTAATTATTATTGCACCTTGTTTTTTATAAATATAAATATAATTATTGTTATTGTTGTTACCCAGGGAGGTATCCAATCAGGTCAGCTGTTAGCATTGATCAGGGCTGCTGCCCTGTTGTAAAAGCTGTCCTTGAGTCTGTTTGTCTGTGACCTCAGCAGCCTGAACCTCCTGCCAGACGGCAGCAGCTCAAACTCCCGGTGTCCTGGGTGTGTGCAGTCCCGTAGGATGCTGCGTGCCCTCTGGAGACAGCGAGTGCTGTGCAGGTCCTTCAGGGAGGGAAGAAGATGTCCAATGATGTTTTGGAGACGGTGTTGGGCCGTCTTCAAAGCCACAGAGGTGTTTGAGCTCCAGGAGGTCTGTGTCCATGTGCACACCCAGGAACTTGAAACTGGACATCCTTTCCACGCACTCCCCGTTGATGCTGACGGGCTGCAGCTCAGACATCCTCCTTCGGAAGTCGACTACCAGCTCTTTTGTCTTCGTCCAAGTTGTTGTCTGCAAACCAATCCGACAGCCTCTGACCCTCAGCTCTGTACGCCGTCTCGTCTCCCTCGGAGATGATCCCCACCACGGTGGGATCATCTGTGAACTTAATGACTGCGATATCTGAGTGGGAACTGACACAGTCATGTGTGTACAGAGTGTACAGTAGGGACTCAGTACACAGGCCTGTGGAGAGCCGGCGTTAAGGCTGAGGATATTATATTTTTATATTAGGTTTAAAACAAAAAGAAGTTCAAAGAAGCTCAAAAACCTCTGTCAAAGTGAGGCTAATGATCGTTAGCCTCACTTATCGACATGAGCTCTCCTTCTGTGACGGGTGGATGAGATGAGTCACTCAGGTGTGGCTCACAGTAGAGACGCTGCTTCTCCACATTCGAGGACGTAGCTGAGGTAGTTTAGACGTGATTAGACTCCCCTGGAGAGATCGCTTTGTGTTCGAGTTCCTCCTGGATCGATGGTTTTGTTAGTTACCTGTTCAGCAACACGAGGGGCTGAAAAATGAAGTGAGCGTGCCAAAGCCAGCAAATACAGTGAGGCCCGTATGTAAAATATACATTCTATGGTTAATTTCCCCCATTCACAAAAGGCTTCAAGTTTATCGGTATTAGGGGCGTGGCCTCTTTGATTGACAGGTGGATGACAGGTAGCTATAGCTGCTTGGAGCCTTTCTAATGACTTTATCTGACCCACAATATCTCTGCTGTGAGGTCACTGCACTAGTGATGTGCGATACCACTGATTTCCTTTCCGATCCGATACCAAGTAAAATTCAAGGTGGTATCGACGATACTGATCCGATACTTTGTACAAAAGCTTATTTTATTTATTGCATCTTTTATTGTATCTCAAATTATAGCGTCATAATGATTACAGGACATCAGATTACTTGTTCTTATCACTTAATAATGCAGAATTCATCATATAGAAATAAAAAAACTGAAGTTGTGCGCTATTTGAACACCTTGCCTGCCTGCAGCACTAAAGGACTCCGTGAGAGACGTCTGTCTCGCCCTAGCATCACCTGTCCCTGTCCACTCCTCCTCTTCAGTTCGCCTCAACATATGCTCGTCATATTCTGTGATATGATTTACTCTGAGGTGTTTGACAAGGTTAGTGGTGTTGCCACAACACCTCACTTTCTTGCCACATGTATCGCAAACCGCGTCTTGGCTGTTTGTGGATGTAAAGCACGTCCAACAACTCCAATTACGCTCAGCCATTGTTGGGGCTGCCACACATTTATACAGCCGCATTTCGCACATGACTATGAAAGGCGGAAGAGGAAGTAGTTCCTTCCAATGTAGACAATCCAAATGATATAGTTTCTTTCCACTGTGTTCCTGTTGATGATAAACTACAAATTTACCCTAAATTACTAAAATATCGATATTTTAATGTGAGAATCGATTCTAGAACATAAATGACTGGTATCGGAGGAATCGATATTTCAGTATCGATCCGCACATCACTACACTGCACCAACAGGCCGTCCCACAAGTCCCAGTTCCGGTTTGGTGAGTGAAATTTAAGGATTTTAGTTGTTGCTCAGGATGAAGTAACATCAGCCTGATAACCAAGCAGGCTAGCTCCACACCAAGATCCAGATGTGGTCACCTATGGCTCCTTAAACCCAACAGGCTAAAACACCAATCATGAACATGCACTCAGTCACATTTTCCCAAACTTTTAATGAATATTTTGATATTAAAAACAGATAAATTATTCTGCTCGCAGGACCAGATCGTCCTTGATGCTTTTCTGTAGCTGCTCAGCTCTACACAGAATGTTAAACAAACGCCTGATGGGACGGTTCTCCGTGTACATTATCAGGGACGTTTCCAGTCTTTTCTTCAGCGCTTCACGTCGCGATGAGGCTCAGAGGACTTTACAAGGACAAGCTGATGTGATCTGATTTAAAACCCAAAATAAATGACTTAGTAATTGATCTGTTTTCCCCAGTAAGCACTGGAGGTGAGTTCAATGTCTCAGCTGTATCTCTTAAATCAGCTCGAGAGAGAAAAACATGCTTTAAATACTGCGCATAGAGGATGCAGCAGAATGTCTAATGAACCGCATCGGGCTCGTTTTCAAGACAACAACAAAAATGATGCCTGTGAAACAGCCTTCAGAATAAAAGCACCGTAACAGCTGCCTCGCAGCAGGTGACGCTGATTTAAACACTTCTCTTTAATTGAAATCTTTACGATGAATAATTTGTGAACTTTCCTAACAAGAGCTTAACAAGGAACATTAAAGAGTTTTTCTGTGAGGTGACAAACACTCCCGCTGCTGCTCTGACGGGTGGCGCTGCTCTCAGGTGGAGCTGCTCTCAGGTGGAGCTGCTCTCAGGAGGAGCTGCTCTCAGGAGGAGCCGCTCTCAGGTGGTGCCGCTCTCAGGAGGAGCCGCTCTCAGGTGGAGCCGCTCTCAGGAGGAGCCGCTCTCAGGTGGTGCCGCTCTCAGGTGGTGCCGCTCTCAGGAGGAGCCGCTCTCAGGTGGAGCCGCTCTCAGGAGGAGCCGCTCTCAGGAGGAGCCGCTCTCAGGTGGAGCCGCTCTCAGGTGGTGCCGCTCTCAGGTGGTGCCGCTCTCAGGTGGAGCCGCTCTCAGGTGGAGCCGCTCTCAGGAGGAGCTGCTCTCAGGTGTGAAATATCCATCAGGACTCAGTGAGGAAGGTCAAATGTTCAAAAAATATTGAAAGGTATCAAACAGGTAGGACAGTAAAATGGTTTGAAATGAAAACTCTCTGTCTCACAAACGACCAGCAGTCAAAATGTGCCATCAACGTATTACATCTGTTAGACCTACGATGCTGCATCACCGATCATCAGACTTATTTTTAAACAATATCACACTTTTTCTATAATTCAGCAGCAACAACCAGGCCTGTGGGAAAACGTGAGCAACAAAGCAGCAAATGAAATGAACATGTAACAGTAACATCAAAGTGGGACTGAACTGAAGAGCAAATGATCAAATCCCCATCACCTACCAAGCCGCTGAAATCAGACTTTAGTCTACACGCACACGAAACAGTGGACACAAACGTGCTCATGAAAATGAAGAAAAAGGAGGAAAATTCAGAATAT
Source organism: Oreochromis niloticus (assembly GCF_001858045.2). Lineage (NCBI taxonomy): Eukaryota > Metazoa > Chordata > Actinopteri > Cichliformes > Cichlidae > Oreochromis > Oreochromis niloticus. Next base: position 976,920 of record NC_031972.2, on the reverse strand, counting down.
TTGAGAGAAAAATGGCAACAGTGTATTTCCATATACATCAGTAGGTTTGATGAGCTCGGTGAGTACAGCTGTATCGTGTTTGTCACCATGCCAGACCTTCATCTGGAGCACAGGTAAGGACAGCAAGAACTAAACTCTGTGGACCTGTCTGCAGGTTACCATGATAAACACAAAAACCAGTGGACCTCAGAGACACGTGCAGGTCTGAATCCTGTTTTGTCCAAGCACAGAATAAGACAGTGAATCTGGGTTCAGACAGGAAATATCCAGGTAAAGAACAGAAATCTTTATTTGTAGCTAATGCTAAATCCATCCACACAACAGGAAACAACTAGGACAGAGGACAAGAGAGCAAGGTCAGGAAACTGGAAACTCACGGGGGAAAGGCCTGACTCTCAGTAGGCCATAGAGGGTGACAGCGACCTGGCAAAGAGTGCAGGTTTCACTCTGCATTTAGTGCCAGAGATCTGAGGAGCAAATACAAACCAGGTGTCCAAGCTGGCTCAGGAGACATGGCAGACCTGCCCGGGCTGAGCAGCGAGCCGGAGCACTGCCCAAACTCCTCCTGACAGGAAGAGAGGAAACAGGGAAAAAGGGCCCTGACAGTTATATTCACAAGCCTGCCATTATTTCTGTCTGAAACACACCAACATTAGACTCCTTTTTTCACACACCCATTTATCCCTGGTTAGATAATAGATGGTATTAATGCTCTTTAGTCTATAATATTTTTGTGAGACCACAGCATGCAGGTGCATTAGCAGGTTAGCCAGTTGGATAGTTAGCAGTCACTTCCACTGTGGGTGTAGTCTTCTAGCTTCAGCTGAAGCACCAGCAGGAAGACAAGACAGAGAGAGGAAACGTTAGCGAACCGAGGCAGATGGATTAGTCAGCACGACCCTCACATGTCTCAAAGGACAGTTATTCAAAAGCTGTTGTGTAGCACGCACACACACACACACACACATGCATATATATATACATATATATATATATGTATATATATATGCATGTGTGTGTGTGTGTGTGTGTGTGCTATATACATATATATATATATATATATATATGCATATATATATATGTATATATATATATATAAATCACACCATGCAAGACCCCAGGTGGAGACTGTGCAGGCAGGGCATACATGGAACGCCATAACCAAGCGTAGTATACAGTAGTCATTCTCAAACTGTGGTATGCGTACCACTGGTGGTCCTTGGGCTCTCTCTGGTGGAATGTGGGAAATCTCATTTTTTTTAAAGATTAAATAAATGGTAAATGGCCTGTATTTGTATAGCGCTTTACTAGTCCAGTCCCAAAGCGCTTTACATATCCAGTCATCCACCCATTCACCCACTGGCGATGGCAAGCTACGTTGTAGCCACAGCCACCCTGGGGCGCACTGACAGAGGCGAGGCTGCCGGACACTGGCGCCACCGGGCCCTCTGACCACCACCAGTAGGCAACGGGTGAAGTGTCTTGCCCAAGGACACAACGACCGAGACTGTCCAAGCCGGGGATCGAACCGGCAACCTTCACGATTACAAGACGAACTCCCAACTCTTGAGCCACGATCGCCCACAATAACATACCATTGAGGTATGCAAAGATGACACGAGAGTTCTATGAAGAGCAGCCTTTCCTTATCGCCAGCGGTCGTGGCCGCTACAGAGCGCTAGGGGGCTCATTGCCCTGGGACTTAAAAGTGCAAGGCGGCAGACAGCACCGTGCTGTGGCACCAAAACGCTGATGGTAAAAACACAGCCCTTTTCCGCGGTGCCACCGTGCCGCAATCCCAGCCACTATCGATGAGTCTGAGGCCCCCGGGAGAATCGGTGGGGGCGTGGGAGATACCGTCAGAACTGGATGCCAAAGCTCCTGGTAGCCAGGAGCTTGCGATCTGCTTCTTCTGTGAGTGAGCGGTAATCCTTCGAGGCCAGCTCGCACTGGAGCCGGCAACTGTCTGAGAAATACGTGAATGAAGAGGAATCCGGCGTCATCCGTTCCTAGCAAGGACAGCGTGCTCTCCGTGAGCTCGAGCGCAGCACCATCAGCCAGGACCGAGGGAGAGAGGAGTTTCTCGGCCGCTCTGCAATCGAGAGGAAGTAGCGCCGCAGCAGCAGCGCCTTGTATGGGGGCATCCCAGAGGAGGGTCGTCACACGGCAGGTAGACAGCGGATCCAGCGAGGCCACCACATGATGGTATTTTGTGTTGTTGGCTGAAACGCCATGAAGAGCAAACTGAGCTTCGATGTGCACCAGGGTTTTAATAGTTTTGCAATTTTCATTAGTTTTTATTTTTATTTCGTTTTGACTTCAGATTTTCAATTTTATATTAGTTTTAATTAGTTTTTACCAATTGTTTGCTAGTTTAGTTTAGTTTTTATTTTTTTGGAAATCCTTAGTTTCAGTTTAGTTTTGATTAGTTTCAGTTATAGTTTTAGTTGTGTTTGCAATAAAGTGTAACAAAATCCCAGTTTCATCATATCAGGCATGCTCTTCTGCTTATCCTTGGGTATGTTGCTATTCCAGCTACCATACCCTGCACCCTGCACAGGTCGCCTGTCTGTCGCAGGGCTAACACGCAACAACTCACATTCCCACCTATGGGTTCTTTAAATAAATAAATAAATAAATAAAGGCAGATGAACAACTATTGATACCAGGCAACTATAAAATGTATATCTTGGCCCCAATGAGACTATTAACTCTTGCAGCACCGGGTGTTAAGGCAATTGACTCACACAGTTATGTAGATATCCCAGTCCTGTTGTCTCGGGATGCATCACGCTGCCTTGCCTGGGGTTAGCTTCTGTTTCTGGGGATGAGGGTTGGGCGTGCTCCCTTACCTTCTCAAGGTAAGCTAGGTTAACCTTCTTGTGTGAGCTTTTCAAGTGCACTTTAAGGTTTGTGGGATTTTTTTTCCTTTTAGAAATGTCCCTCATAATTTGTCTCTTTCCACTACAAGACACTTGCTTTATCCAAAACACAGTCATATTCAAAGTAATCCCAAATTGGACTCTGGCGCTTTCTCCAGACTTTTCCTGACATGATTCTGCGCGTGGACGGAGCAGCGACACAGACGACTCGACTAACGTACTGCCACCTGCTGGCATAATGAGACACAGTAAGAAAAAAACCTGGAAACTAAACTTCATTTTCACCCTTGACTATTGTATGACACGCACACATCAACGAAAACTAAACACATTTTTGCTATAAATTCAATTAATTTTAGTTAGTTTTGTGAACACTCATTACAGTTTTAGTTAGTTTTCCTTTTTTTGTTTTTATTTTTATTTCCGTTAACGAAAATGTTTTTTCACTTCTAGTTTTCGTTATTTCGTTAGTTTTCGTTAACGATAATAACCTTGATGTGCACGAACCACAAAAGAGCGTCGCGAAGCCAAAACTCCGGCAGCTTAACCGCCACAACAAAAATTCAAACGTACAGCTCTGCTATCACTTCCAACATAAATGAAGACAGAAAACTAAACAGCAGTGACGTTTGTAGGGTTACTGAAGTTGGGCTAGCTGCTATATAATGATGTGCTACGTGATTGCTAGCGACACAGCTATGTTAGCATAACATAAACACAGTGAAGCTTGAGGATGAACTTTTTCCACTCAATAAAAGTTAACGTGAGGGTTCCCGGTGGTTAGGGACAGGAACAGGAAGAAGAAGATCCGGGCTATCAACACCTACGCCCTGCATGTGATCAGGTACGCTGCTGGGGTAATAAGCCGGCTAAAGGAGGATGTAGAAGCCACTGATATCTAAACACCCTCCTGACTATGCATGGAGGCTTTCACCCCAGCTCCAGCACCCTGAGGCCGGGGACAGATGAGACAACAAGCATCCATGAGTACATCAGGAAGAGGGGAATAAAAAAACATTCAGGAAAAAAATCTTGACTCAGGTTCTCATAATTCATCCATGAAAGGGTTTTAATGGGAATCACCTGCTGACGAGCAGAGAAACCAGTTTTATTATTTGACGACTGCATCAGTGCCGGGCATCGTGGATGACGATGGTGTGCTGACTGATACAAAAGCAACAGCTCCTCCAAACTTTGCTTTTAAAGGTGCTCCAGGTTTAACGCCATGCGGTGAAGGACAGATGCAGCCTTTTGTCTTGTTCTCGAGAGGCCGTGTGTATGTTTTGACTTTGGCTGCTTTCCTGTTCGGGCCTCTGCTGGAATACAGATTACCTCTCAGTGGGACTTCCTGATTAAATTAAGGTAAATAAGTAAATATGCATGGAGCTGTTTTGATTTAATGGTCTCAATTACAGGACACAGAAGTTTATTCAGAAAGTGAGAAGCTGCACTTTAACCACTTTCTATGTCTTCTCTTTACTGAGAGATTAAATGACTTCATTATTTGATCATTTAATAAAGCAGCCATCACAGTGGGAACTCAAATCTTTTTTGAGATGTAATTTAAAACGATAAATAAGATTTGTTACTGACATTTTTACAGTTCCACTTCCTCTCTGTGTTTTCCTCTTGGATTAGCTTCTCCATGTAGTTTTTAGTCTGTGGAGAAAAAGCATTGCAAAGTAAAAATGTGGGTTGATGATGGGTTTAGATTTTATTATTGTCATTTGTATTAAGGAATATTTAACCATATATGCTTAGAGGTGTATAATCGATTGTGTAGTGATAGGATGTGTGATCTTTAGTAGGCTTTGTGTGCATTCCAGAGTGCTCTGGCTTTCACACCCACATTTTGGGAGCATGGGAGAGGTGGTACCTTGTCTTATTGTTTTATGGTAGGATAAACGTATCTATATCTGCTTTAGTCTAAGTGCCTTTTGTTTAGCTGAACTGCTGGATTTCCAGACCAGCAGGTTTAGGGAAGCCCCCCCCCACACACACACACACGGGTATTCTTTGTTCACATGTATACCTATGTAAGATGTTATATGTTAATGACCCTATGCATATTCATGTAACCACAATAAAAGGAGTGCTATGGGGAACCTGGCTGAGAGTCTGACGGAGGTCAAGTGGGTGGAACGACACTTGGCTCCAGGCAGGCCTCCTCATGCATGAGTAACACAAAGAACTTTGCCTGCTTGTGTCTTGTTTTTGCTGTGTAGCAAATTGCCTTGAACGTTCCAGCGAATAGGTTTATGCTACAAACCTATCAGTTGATATAAGGAGCTCGTTAAACTCTCTGATTGGTTAAAGACACATGAAGCGGCCCCGGATCCTCTGAGTGTGCTAACATGGCTAATATAGCATCACTGCACGTAGCCGCACTGTTTCAGGTTCACGTTAGCTTGTTGTTGTCAGACTGTTGAATTTAAACAATGATGCACATCTCACCATTAGACGTCAACACTGTGAAGCTTTGAGTATTACACAGCGTCTGTCACATATACTGGTACTTAGAAGCCAACTGGTTATTGATAAGTCAGTGATAAGCGAACGATGAAACTGACTTGAATGTGTTTTTTATTGAACTCTTTCTTGATTTTATAGAGTTCAGCAGTTGTGGATGTATCTGGATCTCTGCTTGGATCTCTTTTCCTTTCCTGTGAGCTGAGTGATGGTTTAATCCTGACAGAGCAACAAACACTCATTAAGAAATCTGTTCCTTCCTGCAGCTGTAATCGAGCAGGGTAATATGTGGAACAGATAATCAATACCTCAGCTTCAGGTAGATGATCGACAGTTTGCATTCTTTGAACACTGATGGGGCATTTATGGTCTGTCAGAAACAGGACAGGGATGTGCTTATTTTAACTTCCTGTCAGTATGTCCTCATGTAGGATATTACATTCTGGCTTTTCTGTTTCTCTCTTTGGCTGTAGCTCAGCAGGTAAACCAGGTGATCTGCTAATCAGAAGGTTGGTGGTTCGATCATTGGCTGCACCCTTGGGCAAGATACTGAACCCCGAGTTGCTCTCCAGTGTGTTCATGTGTGAATGTTAGACGAGTGGTTTTATGAATGAGGCATGCTGCATAAAGTCAGTAGAGTGAAAGTGATGAAATGTTCCTGCAGTGAGAAACATTCTGGGATTATTGAGCGTGCATGAAGACAATCTCTTTCTTTTTGCACTAAACTTTTCTTTTGTCTTTCAAAGCAAACTGTAGTTTTCAGAATGAAACTCGGAGCATCCATGAAAACATCAGGAAGATGACCACCTGAGATGCTGCTTGCTCATAGGGGGTCATGTGATTGTTGGGTTTTTCTCTGTATGTATTATTGTAGGCTCTACCTTCAGCTTCAGCTTCACCTTCAGGTGACTGTTGTTGGGATTTGGCGCTGTATAAATAAAATTGAGTTGAACTTAATTGAGAGTGAACAGGAACCTCTTCATATAGACTACAAGTACCCAGGTCCTGATGGGAGACACCACTGGTGACCAGCTGACACAGCTGCAGAGGAGCAGAAGACTGCTGCTGTGACAGATGCAACAATCGCAGCACAAAGCAGAGACGTACCAGAGGCTGAGGGAGCAGCAGATGTGGAAGGTCCAGGTATTCCCTGCAGTAACAGGAACGTTAGGAGCTGAAACCACGAAACTGAATGAAAACACTGACTTAGCTACAGGACAGCAGCTGTATGTTGGATTGAAACTACGTGTTCTAACTGTGTTGTTTCAGCAGCTCCAAAGGTCCAAACTTAAAAATACAAAGCTTATCAAAAAAATAAAATAACATCTTTTTAACTGGTAAAAGAAAAGTTGAGCATTTTCTCTGGTTCTGGCCTCCTTACACTGGCTTCTAATTGAATTTAGGATCTATTTTAAAATCCTTTAACTGGTTTTTAAATCCTTAAATGGTCTGAAGCCCCATGTCCCCCCTCGCTCACTCAGCTGAGCAGCTGCTGCTCTCAGTCCCTCGATCACGGCTGAAACTTGGAGCGAGCGTTCTCTACTGTGACCCCGAAGCTTCAGACGATCTTCCTCTGCCTGTTAGGTTTTCTCATTTTTATTCGCTGGCCTTTGACTCAGTGGGTCACTGACAGTTATAATATTGTTATTTATTTATTGTATTTATTATTCTTTTTGTATTTTTTATATGTTTTTATTGTATTTTGCATATTTCTGCTGTACAGCACTTTGGTCGGCCATGTGTTGTTTTTTAAAGTGCTATATAAATAAATTATGGCTGTGGTATTTTCCTGCTGGACAGATGGTCCAGCTCCTTTCCTCCGATTAGTTTAGGATTTCTGTGACAGCAGTAAATTTCCTCCATCCATCACATTCACTTAACACATAAAAAGACCAAAGATGGCCAGTTTCTGACTGGGAGGAGACACAAACCCAGCTTCAGGGTGGAGGCTGTCCTGCAACTGTCATTATGAGTGTGCACTCCTGTTTGGCCCTAAATATCATTACACAACAGTTATGCTGCATTTTTGGAATTTTCTGCTGCCTCTCGGCCAAATCACTTTAGTAAAGGATGTTTTTCATCTCACAGAGATGTTTTTACCTGGATGAATGCAAACGTGGCTCTGATCTGTCCTGTGACAGGAATATTCTGTCTGCTTCAAAATGACTCAATATCATTCATGAGCCATATGTTTGGCATGTGTGAGATTATTATATTATCTTATGCCACGTTATACCCCTAATTAAAGATTGTGAAATCACTATGTAGTTTTAGGTTGCATTTAACTCTTGACTTAGAAGAAGGTGACAACTATTAGATTTATTAGACTGATTTGTATTACATTAGACTATTTTTTTTTTATATTGTAAATGAATTACATTGTTTTATGATGCATTATACTGCTGATTTATAAGAAATACTGTTTTCTGAAAATCATGGCCTTATTTTTCTGATTACAAAGAGAACAGAGCATACCGTAGAGGTTTTCTGCCCCATCTCATCAGGAGGAGATAAAACAGGAAGCCAAGGCCGTCACTTAGGCGCCGTAGGAGAGAAAGAATGTGAATGCTTAGTTTGGAGGGGGGCTGAAGCTATAAGAATGTGAGAAACGCTCAGACACTTTGAGATCTGGCCTTTCACAGATTACAGGCGAATATATAATTTACTATGAATTCCTTTTTGGCAGGACAGCGGTCACAGCCCGGATAAATGGGAGGGTTGTGCCAGGAAGGACATCAGGTGTGAAATCTGTGCCAAAACAAGCACAGGGATCTCTGCTGAAAGCACTTCTTCTTCATGGCTTATCTGAGGCGACAAAGTAAAGACTAATTGATTGGTGGGAAAACTCGTGCAAAATGAACGGGAGCTAAGCTTTAATCATTTTAATTTAGCTCCTAATCTTGATTTGGAGACTTTGTGTAACGCTGCTGCACAGATGCTCACAGCTGTGATGTGATGCTCAGCTGTGCAACTAAAGTGTTGAAAACAACAACACATTTAGCTGATCTGCACCGTTCTATCACACGTGTCGATGGGTTTCATGGATGGTTGGGTGGTGCCATGCTGTGAATGAATGAATCCATGAAGCTCCCTCCATCCTTTATCCTTTAAAGGAGGTGATAAAGGTTCTCTGATGCTCCTCTCCTTCATAGTCAGACATTTAAAGAGATCCACTCATTTCACTCAGTGTGACTGTGTTCAGAGATCCAGCTGGAACCTGTGAGGTGTGCGAGGACTATGAGGGATGTGGGTGTGACCGATCATCCTTCATAGTTTATTTAGATCAGTGTGATTCACCTGTGGCCTCCCTCCATTCTGAATGTGTAACATCCTTTCAAAGATAAATGAAACACACACTTCTCAGCAGAGACTCATCAGTATTCACAAGTTCTTCTAAATCCAGTCCACTTCCCTGCAGGCTGTACTAATATATTCCTGTTAAATGTGAAGTATTCCACTTCATTAGCTCAAAGATACCAAGTGACTCGCTTCCGAATGTCACCCACATTCCCGTGCCGATAACAGCTGCTTATTATTATTGAGCTGCGAGGCTTTTCAGCACGACTACCCACGCAGCTCGACAGAGATTACTCGCGCGTTGTTTGTCTCGCTCGCCGCAGCAGTTAGCGTGCATCTGTTCGTTTCCAGCCTGCAGTTATTGAACATGAACGTCTGACATGTTCAGTGAGACTCGCAGGACCGCTACTCCTGCACGCGTCTGGCTCGGATACTTCCGACAATCTCTTCAGGTCAGCGCTGCTCGTTCTTCAGAGCACGTCCTGCTGATTGTGCATCTGGTCTCCTGTCACATCCTGTAAATCCATCGTCCACGCTCCACTCTGTCACACGCAGGGACAAGCAAACACAGACAGACCTGTTTGTTTGGGCTCATTTCCCTCCGGCCTCATACCTGGATGGTTGGCGGTGCCCTGGCCTCTTTGTTTCTGTCTGCAGCTCCAGCAGGTGTCACAGCAGCTGGAGGACACAGTATAAAGTCTGCTGCAGGCTCTGTAAACGCAGCCACAGGGGATACAGTTTTGGGGGATTAAAGCCCCCTCGCGTCTTAAATGTCTTTGGTTTTCAGTGTGCACAGTTATGTTTTACTCCTGTGTATGAGGCTGACTTTAAATCTCAGGCTCAGGGATGGGGGGGCCAAGGGTGCGCCAATGGGCGACATGTAAGAGATGGATGTCTTTGTGGACATTATCAAGCTTAATATTAATGTTTCGGACTACGCCATGCTGTGTTTGGAGCCACAACGAAGTACAAGAAGATTATTCCAGTTTCGATCGGTCGGGTGAGGATCAATAACCAAAGACTCGTAGAAGTGTGCCGATGATGCTGTCAAAAGTTATAGGAGCTGGGAGCAGAGACTCGCTCCTCTCTGTGTTCCCGAGACATTTGTTCATTCTGTGAGTTTGCTTGAAGTGGCAGATGTGTCACTGCTGAATTGCAGTAATCAGTTATTGATTCCCGCCCGGGCTGTAGGGAGTAATTTCATGTCGAGCATTCAGGTACCGATAAGATGCTCAGACCGAGTGAATGGGAAAAACAGGACAGAAAAACACTGAAGCTCCGTGTTCTGCAGTTTAGAGTCTGTATATGTTCATGTGAAGTAATTATAAATATTTAAACCATAACTGAGGGTTGAAGCTGGTGCAGAAGTGTGCTGCAGTGGGGCGCATTCACATAACTGAGCCTTCATGTGTGCTTGTGTGGACCAGAGAAAGCTTAAAATACATTCACACTTGTTCTTGTTTTGATGATTTCATGATTACATCATATCCTACCTGTCTGTTTGGCTCATCGTGATTGGTCAAAAAAAGCTAGATGCCTCACTTCGTAGGATAAGATATCACTCACCTATACTTCACCTTTATTGTTGTGACAACTGTTTATTTCACAGTCTAAGGAGCTTGGAAACAAAAGTGTCCGGACTTCTTTAAGTTTCGTTGAGAAGCTTCTTCAGTTCTCAGAGCAGCTGGTCCCAGATTTAATCCCTGTGGGAGTGTCCCCCCCAAGAGGGTCATGGACCTCCTATTGATCCTCTACCTAATCACATGAGCCAAGGTGTGAAAACAGGTGTAGGTCACAATCAGCCAGGGTTTCAGGTGAACCCGCTGCGACACCTAACCCCACCCTATCATGTGATTTCCTGAGGTCAAATGGCCCAGGATGTGAGTGGGCGTTACGGTGTCTGGGAAGGATCTCAGAACTGGATTATAGATGGCAGACAGTTGGTGTGTAAGCCCCGCCCTCTGTTCAAAGATGGCCCCTCACAGTGGACATAGATGGCTCTGACAGCACTGAGCAGCTCCTTCAGTGGCTGCGGCACCCACGGTGTGGGACGGAGAGATTTCGCAGGTCTTTCCTCCCCACTGCTGTCAGACTCCACAAGAAAGACTTTGCAGCTATTCTGTACAGTTGTGTCCAGTATCTTATTCTTATTGTATTCCAGTGTTCTCTAATTTTTGCTACATAACTTTGCACAGTCCACTTTCTGCTGTAACAAATCAATTTCCCACGTGTGGGACTAAGAAAGGTTATCTTATCTTCTTTCACTCCTCTTTCAAACCATCTGTCTTCTCTGTCCAACATGTGAACATGGCATCCTCAAAGTGTGACCTTTGACCTTTGGATGCAGAGGCTCTTGAATGTTGTGTCGAGCGTTTATGAAGTGGCTGTTTGGTCTGATCATGTCCATCTGGGACTCTCCACCAGCTGCTCTTAGAACTGAAGAAGCTTCTCAAGGAAACTTAAAGGAGTCCAGACGCTTTTCTCTCTGAGCTCGTTGGACTACGACGAGCTGGATGACTGAAAACCTTCACAGAGACATTTATTTCACAAATAAATAAAAAACTGTCCAAACATGAACAGGGAACACTCCCTTTGCTGGACTGTAAACCTGATACAGGCTCCATGGTGGCTGTTAAACTCTGTTATGTGTAAAAGAACACAATGAGAACAAAATCAGGCAGTAGAAATGTTGGAGGCTGCAAATATAGGAATGAAAAACCAAGCGAAACATGCAGGGTGTGATTAACAGCAGCAACAGCACATTGGTCTTTGTCAGTGTGTGTCTGTAATGAGATTAGTGCCTGCAGACACACCGCGGGCACACGGTCTGTCACACATTCTTCTCTGTCGCACCGACTTTTCCGAACATAATCAAGTCTTTAATTCAGGGGTTAAAATGTCAACACGAGCTGTTCTTGTTTTTAGCTGAGATGAGAATAAGGCTGTTATATAAGAGGATGGTAAATACGAGGAGTATTTTTTTCCACCTATTTTAAAGTGGATCAACTCTGGTCCTTTCCAGCTCCATACTTTTATTTTACCCTCCTAGAGTAGCTGTGCATGATTCATGGTTTAAAATAATCCTTCTTTATGTTCTTCTGAGACTGAAACAAGCTGTTTTAGCATCTTCCACTTTCTTCTGATTGGCTGGGCCTCACAAACATGCTGGTGCGAGGGTCCAGTGTCACACAGACACGTCCTGACTGTGGATTAGATCAAACAAATATTCTGAAGCTCTCTGGATCATGAATGTCTCTGAAAGCGCCCAGCTGCTCGGCTGAAGGCGGGATCACAGGAAACACTTGGTGAGCAGTCATCTCTGTTCTGTGGACGCTTTGAATCTTTACAGCCGAGCCAAGAGAAGAAGTGCAGCAGAAACTGCAGTTCCTCTAGTGTCCACCAGAGGCTCCAGCAGACACTTTCATATTAAAATGTTTGCAGCAGAAATAAACATGTTCACAGCCACAGAACTATTTTCCCCTTCACAACACCTGTACAGAGGAAGAAGACTGTTATAACTCACATTATTAGGTTTGCATTATTAGGGGCGTGGCCTCTAACAGGTGACAGGTGGATGGTGTAGCTGCTACGCTCTGGGTGACCTCAGCCGCACGATCTGATATCGTCGTGTTGGTGTTGTTCCCAGATCATCATACTAAATGTTGTTCCAGGATCAACATTGCAAGTGACCAATCAGAATGTTGTGACATCATACTTTTGCAACTTCGGGAAAAACTGCCGTAAAACAAAAAACTGTACTTAAGCTGCGAGAAACCGCCTCTGTCCGCCGATCAACGGACCCTAACCCTGACCCTTTAATAAACGGTAAGCAGAACTGATATCGTCCTTGCAACATTGGAATTTCATAAATGCACGAATGGCTTGGCGCGCAAAAGAATAACGTCACAACATTCTGATTGGTCACTTGCAATGTTGAACCTGGAACAACATTTTCATGATGATCTGGGAACAACACCAACACGACGATATCAGATCATCCGACCTCAGCCAGTTAGAGTCCCTGACTTGAGTCCAGTCTGTTTGCAGGATTGTTTGAATTCAGACACATTGGAGGTTTTTCCATCATTAAGGTCACGGCACAGCATCTCGGTCTGATTTAAGTCCAGACTTTGACTGAAGACTCCAAAAGAATCATGACCTCTGACCTTTACTGAGCCGAGTGAGGCCTGCAGGTGTTTAGATGTTGTTCTGGGTTCTTCTGCGACCTCCTGGATGACTCATTGATGCTCTTGGAGTAATTTTGGTCGGCCGGTCGCTCCTGTGAAGGTTCAGCGCTGTTCGGGGTTTTCTCCATGTGTGGATAACGACTCTCACTGTGGTTTACTGGAGTTTCAAAGACTTAGAAATGTCTCTGTGACCTTTTTAAAGGTAGTTTTTCCTCGTAGGACAGGTAATAAAGGTTTCTCAGTAAATTAGCTCATCATTTAAAAACTGCGTTTTGCATTTCTCTAATATTAAAATAAGTTTGATCATCACTTTTGGATTAATATGCAAATAATATAAATCAAAGTGCGATGTGGGTATGTCCTTATGTATGCTCCAAACTTGTTCTTTGCTTTTTAAATAGTTTGTTTTATTCCTGATTTCAGATGAGCTTCCTTTCCTCATGTCTGAGTTTCTGTGAATATTTTGCTTTGTTTGCTTTTCCACATACAGATGAGAGTTTGGCGTAAACGTGGTCCACATGTGATTTCTCCACGGACCAGCTTTTGGTTTTTCCAGGAGTTCTGACAAAGCTGAGCTGTAATCACCAGAACGAGCCCAGATTCATCCCAGATGTTCCTCCTGTGTCATTTATTTAAAATACACAAACAACAATTTAGTGTTTACAGTTTTTTCTGAACGCTTAAACCCTAACTGTGATTCTTATAGCACAATTTCTAAAACTATTAATACTTATAGCAAAACCACTCACTGAGTTTGCAAAACTAAAAGCACAAACACTGCTTTGCACTCAGTTTGCCATTTTGTAACACACACCTTGCAAACCTGTAGCTACAATCCACTGCACAGCACTCTTTTTGCAGAACTGTAAACACAACTCACGGCTTTACACTCAATTTGCAAATGATCAACACACTCCTAGCAAAACTATACACATTTAAGGCCATTATTTACACTATTTTATCAACTGTCTGGCACACTGTCACATGTGAAAACTTTTTTAGATAATTAGTTCACTTTGCAATCAGCCTAAGCACTATAATACAGGTAAGCTGTGTGTGTGGAGTACAGTGGAGGGAGCAGGAAGAGTGAGAAGTAGAGGAGGCCGAGGAAGAGGACGTGGAGGTGAAGAAGTAGGATGAAGAGGACGACAAGGACAAGGAGGAGCAAGAGGAGGACGAGGAGGGGGGAGAGGAAGGGTAAGAAGAGTAAGAAATAGAATTGCTGATGACATCAGAGCTACAATAGTGGACCATGTAATCAACCATGGAGTGACCCTGAGGGAAGCTGGCCAACGGGTTCAGCCTAACTCGAGCCGCTACACTGTAGCAAGCATCATAAGGACATTTTGAAATGAGAGACGGTTAGTACAGTCACTTTGCACTAAGATCTGTAGCACTGCCATGCTAATGACAAACACAACAATACCATAGATGTAAAAATACTGAAATTGTTACTTTACAGAATTGCTAGATGACCAGATGCTGGGGGCAGAGGAAGCATGTTCACTGCAGACCAAGAAACCCATATAGTCAATATGGCGATTGCAAATAATCCTATACTTGGAAATAAACACTTGTGTTTGTTTTGATGTGTGTGAATAAACACCAGTACTTGAAGTTTGGATCCCTCTATGCTTACGGATCTATGACAAAAGTATGACCTCAAACTGACATGGCCTACCTTGTGCACAGAGAAAGCAAAAGCCAGATGTGTTTTTCATTCATACCATCAGTGTGTAGTTGGTGCATTGTGTGCTTATTAATGTGATGGCTTGTGTTAACTGTTGGATACGAAAATACCATTTTTACAAAGGTGTGGAGAGTTAAGCAAAGGTTATTCGCTTTTACAAGAAAACTACAATGTTTTGCTGATTGGGTGAAGAGTTTTCTTATTTGTGTGCAGAGTTTTGCAAAAATAGCCAATAGTTACAAAAAATGTGCTCAAGCCATCAGAAAAAACTGTAAATGATGAAATAACAGCGTCTCCACACCTGTGGACTGTGGCTGAAGATGCACCTGAGTTTAATTTTACGATGACTGAGATTTATGAAAGTGCTGTGCACATACACACACACACACACACACACACGCACACACACGCACACACACACGCACACACACACACACACACACACACACGCACACACACACGCACACACACACACACACGCACACACACGCACACACACACGCACACACACACACGCACACACACACGCACACACACGCACACACACACGCACACACACACACACACACACACACACGCACGCACACGCACACACACACACACGTGCACGCACACACGTGGGCACCTTTCTGCCTGTGTGCACAAAGATTTCACACGTGTGGCTCTCGGAGAGAAGCTGCAGGTGTCGCTTTGATGTCAGTAATCGTGTTGGCACAGTGGGCGTCAGAACTGCAGGAAAACAGTTTGAATAAGATTAGAAATACTCATCAGGCTCACAGATCCTCCTCGTCTGCAAACCTCCTGTCCTCGTTTCATCTTCCTCCCTTTCTTAGTTTTCTTCATCTTAATCAAATATCTCCTGTTTAATGCCTCTTCTTCCTCTCAGCTCTCTCCGCTCCCTCGCTTTATTTTGATACTGCTGCTCTGTCTCCTTTCTTGTCTGTTTCCTTGAACCGTTTCCATCCTTTGGTGTGTGGGAGATATTCCTGTGATGCTGTGTGTCAGTCGGTGATGGGTCTGTCTGAGGAGCACTTTAAGACAGCAAATTAGAGCTGAATTTTAAACTGAAATGTTCTGTCTGAAAGATTACCCCCGAGTCTCTAAAACTTTAAAAGCAGCGGTCCAATTAGACTGAATGTTGGAGGCAGGAAACTCAAACCACCTGGCATCTGAACTCAGTCCAGTTTCTGCCGTGGTTACATACAAATACTTTGTTATATAATATTACTCCAGCCAATACGCCGTGCTTATCGATTCAGAGAAGCTAAACTTCACTGTCAGAACCTAATTCTCAGCGTCCTGTGCCAGTTTCCTGAATCCATCACTGTCTTTGAAAATCTTTAATCGGTTTTCACTTGGACAAAATTGGCAGATCTCATTTGGACCAAACTGAACACATTCTCAGGGACGCAGGTTCCCAGGATTTATGACCTGTGGGGTGGCACGGAGGGGAACCGAGGACACGGTGGAGGGAGGCCGTGGGAGATGATCAGAAAAACAGAAAAAGAAATACAGTGAAAAAATATCAGATTTGATTTTCCAGCTCAGGCTTGGACCTCAGCAGCCACGTCATTAGAATAGAATAGAATTTTATTGATCCCCTCGGGGAAATTATGGTTCCAGCAGCACAACACCAGTTCACCTTAAATACAAATACGAAGAAAAATACTAAGCAGGTACAAATAATTAAGAATTAAGTACCCGTTCAACCCAAATATCTAATCAGCCAATCACATGACAGTAATCGGTGCATTTAGGTATGTAGACATGGTGAAGACGACCTCGTTTTCCACGTCTCAGACCCTCCTCGGACGACAAGTTCACTGAACTCAGACGTCTCCACGGTCGCAGATCTCAGAGCACCTTCGTGCTGGGACGGGAGATTCTCATCATAGATGCGGCCAACAAACCTGCAGCTCGGAGATGATGTCACGATGATGTCATGTCAAATGGACACACTCTATCGGACATGATCGGTTTGATAGCCAGACACAGGTGAGACAACCTCAGTGCAGGAGACAGTGACACCAGAGAGACCAGCAGAGTGAGCGCAGGTACGGCTCAGCACCCAGAGAGTTACCTCCCACCTCCTAACCACCTCGACAGAAAACACCAAGAGGACACGGAGAGGTCAGTTTACACGATGGACTTCCTCCCAGCTCTGACTGTGTTGTTTCAGCAGGTCGAATAAACTCACTCAAATATTCTTTTTTTGGTGGAAAGTGAAACTGAATTCTTGATGAAGGACAGAAAGCACCAACTTTGATAAAACGCAGATTTTACCGTCTTCAGAGATCAGCTGTTCACATTCGATGGAAACGGGACGAGCCACCTGACAGCTGATCATTTTTATGAGCAGCTGGATGGTGCGCCTCTGTGAATTATGGGTAGGATTTATCTCCTTTCCTTCCATAAACGATGCCTCCCTGTGTCGCTGCTTAATAAGGTAATAAAGGAACTCAGGGTGTTTTCAGAACATGGTCCTGCTACGGTTCCAAACAAACTCCAGAGAGGTTCATTTATGGTGTGAATGTGATTTGACCTCGATCCAAATCTCACAGGTGTACGTTACAAGTTTTGGTTTAAAAAAAAAAATGTCCCGTAGCCTCGCGTGCTTTGTGTTCTCAATGTGGGAGGGTACGATAGATGTGCACAGGTCTGTACGGGCCGGAGGCTCGCTGTGAAATGAACCTAAATTCTCTGTTAGTCCAGAACACAGCACCTTCTTCCTGTATTTACTTTTGTTGCACCCGCCCCAAACACATCTGGCCAATGAGCGGACTGAACGTTGTCATGTGATTTCTGTTTTTCCTCTGTGTGAAAACAAACCAAGTTTACGAACTCATCAGCTGACTGGGACCAGAGGAAACAAGCTGGAGGTGTGAAAGCTTTCCTTAGCTCGGATCGTGACTGTCAGTAAGACACTCGTGGGTCCCGTCAGGCAGTTTGGAAACTTTCGAAGTGGAGCCGACAACTCGGCTTCATCCCAGGAATGACAAACGGAGAACAGAGACCCTGAACCGCAGACCTCTCCTTCTGTCATCTTGGCCGAAGTGGAACTAAACTGCAAGCAGAAGGGCGAGTTATTACCCCGATGCACCCAGACACTCCTACATGTTTAGACCAGCAGCTGCTGATCAGTCAGTCTGACAGCAGCTCCACTGTCCAGAATTCATCAGCAGTCTGTGTGAACGATCAGCCAGCCTCCACTTTGCATCTCTGATGGGCCAGCAGTCTCTAAAAGCAACAGCTGTCTGTTCTTTTCACACTGATTATATTTCCTGGGAGGGTTTCTCACTCAATCTCTTGAAATAAAAGCAGACGTCTCAGTTCTTCCCCCAAATTTAAAGTGTGTGCATTAACCCTTTAAGTCTGCTGGAGCTGTTTGAGATGCACATGTAGGTCAGCAGAGACTTTCCCCCCAAACCTCTCAGGTTTCTGCTCGTGTTAAGCAGCTCTGATGTGCTGTGTGTAAATCCTCTCCTGCAGTTATTTTTTGTTATTTGTGTGGGATTATGACAGCTGCACGGCTCATCCTCATCGACCCAAAACACGCCCATCTCAAACCTCTGCCCCCAGATGAGCACTTTCCGTGTGTCATCAGCTCCTGGCCATCACTGCAGCCACGCTGGAGTGTTTCTTTTTGCCCTTGTCTCTACTCCAAACCTCTCCAAGCTGCTATTAGAGGACTCACATTATGCCCAGAATAGTGTTTTGTGCAAACCCTTGTTTTCTCTTCAGACCACTTCAGTTTTCAATTCAATTCAATTCAATTCAATTCAATTTTATTTATACAGCGCCAAATCACAACAGAAGTCGCCTCAAGGCACTTTATATTGTACAGTAGATAGCACAATAATACATACAGAGAAAAACCCAACAATCATATGACCTCCTATGAGCAAGCACTTTGGCGACAGTGGGAAGGAAAAACTCCCTTTTAACAGGAAGAAACCTCCGGCAGAACCAGGCTCAGGGAGGGGCGGGGCCATCTGCTGCGACCGGTTGGGGTGAGAGAAGGAAGACAGGATAAAGACATGCTGTTAGCTGTTTGACAACTACTCTTTCAAGGATGTTTGATATGAAAGGAAGGTTGGAGATTGGCCTATAATTAGCTAAGACAGCTGGGTCTAGAGATGCTTTTTAAGTAAAGGTTTAACTACAGCCAGCTTGAAGGCCTGTGGTACATAGCCGATTATTAGAGATAGGTTGATCATATTTAAGATTGAAGCATTAATTAATGGCAGGACTTCTTTGAGCAGTTTTGTAGGAATGGGGTCTAAAAGACACGTTGATGGTTTGGAGGAAGTAATTATTGAAGTTAACTCAGAAAGATCAATTGGAGAAAAAGAGTCTAACTTAACATCGATGGTACTAAAAGTAGCTGTAGATAATATTACATCTGTGGGATGATTATTGGTAATTTTTTCTCTAATGATAAGAATTTTATTTGTGAAGAAGTTCATGAAGTCATTACTAGTTAACGTTAAAGGGATTGTTGGCTCAGTAGAGCTCTGACTGTTTGTCAGCCTGGCTACAGTGCTGAAGAGAAACCTGGGGTTGTTCTTATTTTCTTCAATCAGTGATGAATAGTAAGATGTTCTGGCTTTGCGGAGGGCTTTCTTATAAAGCAGCAAACTATTTCTCCAGGCTAAATGATGATCTTCTAAATTTGTGACACGCCATTTCCTCTCCAGCTTACGAGTTATCTGCTTTAGGCTACGTGTTTGAGAATTATACCACGGAGTCAGGGACTTCGGATTTGAGACCTTAGTTTTCACAGGAGCTACAGTATCCAGAGTCGTACGTAGTGAGGAGGTAAAATTATTAACAAGATAATCAACCTCTGTTGGAGTAGCGTTCAGATAGCTGCTCTGCTCTATGTTGGTACAGGGCATTGAAGATGATAACAGTGGGTGGATTATATTCTTAAACTTAGTTACAGCACTTTCAGAAAGACATCTACTGTGATAAAGTCTACTCTCCACTGCTGTGTAATCAATTATTGTAAATGTAAATGTTATCAGGAAATGATCAGACAGCAGAGTGTTTTCAGGAAACACTGTTAAATGTTCAGTTTCTATGCCATATGTTAAAACAAGATCTAGAGTGTGATTAAAGTGGTGGGTGGGTTCTTTTACATTTTGAGAGAAGCCAATTGAGTCTAATAACAGATTAAATGCGATGTTGAGGCTGTCATTTTTAGCATCTACATGGATGTTAAAATCACCCACAATAATTATTTTATCTGAGCTGAGCACTAAATCAGATAAAAAGTCTGAGAAATCAGAGAGAAACTCTGTGTAAGGCCCAGGTGGACGATAGATGATAACAAGTAAGACTGGTTTCTGAGTTTTACAGCTGGGGTGGACGAGGCTAAGCATCAGGCTTTCAAATGAATTAAAAGTCTGTCTGGGTCTTTGGTTGATTAATAGGCTGGTGTGAAAAATTGCTGCCACACCGCCCCCTCGGCCTGTGCTTCGAGGTTTCTGGTAGTTAGAATGACTCGGGGGTGTTGATTCATTTAAACTAACATAATCATCCTGCTGCAACCAGGTTTCTGTAAGGCAGAGTAAATCGATTTGTTGATCAATTATTAAGTCATGTACTAACAGAGACTTGGAGGAGAGAGACCTAATATTTAATAATCCACATTTCACTGTTTTACTCTTTGGTTCAGATGTGGATACTGTATTGTTCTTTCTTTGTGATTTTTTATGTTTAAGTTGTTTATTGCTGGTTTTTAGTTTGTTTTTTGTCTGTTTGGGAGCTGACACAGTCTCAGTGGAGATGGGTTTTTGGGGGGGTAGCAGGAGGAGAGAAGCTGCAGAGAGGCGTGTAAGACTGCAACTCTGCTTCCTGGTCCCAACTCTGGATAGTCATATTTTGGGGGTGTTGGGTCTGTTCCCACAAACCCGCTAATTCTAGAGACTTATTCATCATGAAAGAAAACAAGACAGTCAGCGATCGATTGATTACTTGCGCAAGGGAGGCCTCATCTGTGTCCAGCACGAAAATGACCCCAAATCCGGCCTCCTCTCGCTGCCTTTTATTGAGAGACAGTTCACATAAAACACAGCAAAGCAACGCCCACATGGTTCTAAGGCATTGTATGTATATGTGTGAACTTTTATATGTAAGTAGGAATGTGTGTGTGTGTGTGTGTGTGTGAGACCTCCTGCTGACCAAAGGGTCGTAAAAGCAGGAAGCTTACAACACAAGAAACAGATCTTTCAGATAGGATGTATCTACAATAAAACCTCCCCCAACACAAAGTGGTTAGAGGTGCTCAGGATCAAAGGAATGGCTTTGATCTTACTGCTTGAACTAAGACTGTACAAATTTAAGAAACACAATGGCAACATTCAACAATTAGACCTAACAGGGGGGTTTAATAAATTGGTCCATATTTCTAGAAATGAGAGCTGCTCCATCCAAAGTGGGATGGATGCCGTCTCTCCTAACAAGACCAGGTTTCCTCCAGAAGGTTTGCCAATTATCTATGAAGCCCACATCGTTTCTGGGACACCACTCAGACAGCCAGCAATTTAAGGAGAACATGTGGCTAAACATGTCACTCCTGGTCTGATTGGGGAGGGGACCAGAGAAAACTACAGAGTCCGACATTGTTTTGGCAAAGTTACACACCGATTCAATCACAAATCTTTACTGTGTCGATTTAATTTGAAAGTGAAAAAGTATTTTCCAGTCTGCACTAAATGACCACCGTGATGAAGTGAAAATGTGTTTTTAAGATTTAAGTCTCTACAAATGTTTGAAATGTGGGAGCGCAGATGTGCTGTTAGTTAGCAGAAATAAAGAATTCTGTGCTTAAATAATGAATTGTAGAATAAATTTTCCATTAGTAAATTCATTTTTGAATTCCAATTTAATAAAGTGATTTTTAAAACACCTTTTTAATCTTCATTTCAAAATCCTTTTTCCAATTGCACTTTAATAAACTGCATTTCAAAATCCATTTCCCTTTCCTGTTCGCTCAGGGATTAATTTTTGGATTAGCTGCTGGATTAACAACTTCATTTTAAAAATCCTGCGGCTATTCAAATTAGCCACACCGTGGGATGTAAGGAGCTCTCTGATTGGCTGGTCAGACACAGGCTGTCTGCCAGCCTGGATTTTTCTAGCTCATAGCTTCGCCCTGCTACGAAGCGTGTGTGCTTGTACAAAGGCCGTTCAGCCTCGGGATTTACACTCGGCTCGACACGGATATGTGAAGAATGAAGGGAGCCTGCAGCGAAACGGAGAGCCAACCTCTGACTGAGTGCCCGTTTACTCAGTCTGACCACCTGTTGAAGGTAACGTGCTAACGTGGCTAACGCTAGCATCACGTAGCCCCGTTATTTTAAGGTCATCTTAGTTTATGAAAGTTTTACGTCGCAGCTGTACGAGCTCGCTACGTGTTTTGTAAGCTGCTGTGCTCTTCACAAATAAAGCTGGAAGCAGCTCAGACTGTTAGAACCAGCACTGAGGCCTGTTACATTTATACAGTGTTAGAGCAATGGCTGCAACCTACAGCCTTTAAACTAGCGATTAAAATGCTGACAGTAAACTCGTCAGTCCAGATGTTACCACATTACTCTATGGTACTTAGAGTTAAAACAACTGAGACAGGCTGATTAAAATAACAGCTGTCAGTTCTCTCATTCCTTATATCAAGACTGGAGATCACACTACTGATTTCAGTTCATTTAATATGTGAGTGCACAGATTCATTCTCAACTGGACATAAATGATGATCAAAGGTTGTATATATGATGAATTCATCAAATCCCAGCCTCTAACACAGTGCGCTGAATCTTAGCTTTGGATGTCCAGTATATTCTAATCAGTGCAATGTAAGCATTCACTGAACCTACAGTATCTACACCTGTGTGGCAAATGTGTGGTAAAGATACAGATAATGAAGTTTAATTATTAATACAATATACATCATGAGAAACGAAAGCTGAAATTGATTCAGTTTAGTACTTTTCTCTGTATACTATAATATAATTATAATTTATAATCACAGAGCATACAGTTTTTCATCATAGCGACGCTATGAGCTAGAAAAATCCAGGCAGACAGCCCGTGTCTGACCAACCAATCAGAGAGCTCCTTACATCCCACAGTGTGGCTAATTTGAATAGCAGCAGGATTTTTAAAATGAAGTTGTTAATCCAGCAGCTAATCCAAAAGTTAATCCCTGAGCGAACAGGAAAGGGAAATGGATTTTGAAATGCAGTTTATTAAAGTGAAATTCGAAAATGTTTTTTGAAATGAAGACTTAAAAAGCATTTTAAAAATCAGTTTATTAAATTGGAATTCAAAAATGAATTTACAAATGCAGATTTTATTCTACAATTCATTAATTAAGCACAGAATTCTTTATTTCGATGCGCGTGACTCTTGTGGTCCTCCATACCAGACGGCTGTCGAGGTTGAAGTCATACCAGTGGCTAAATCGCTGTGGTAGCTGTTGCTGATCACATCACCTGGTCGGGAGCAAGTTACGTTCAGAGCTTCAGTCTTGCCACGTTTTTACTGATGCTTTTAATTCACAGTATGATTCTCTGCTGGAAGCATACGTTGCATGTGCACCAAATGAAGCGCAAACCGTGCATCACAGGAGCGAGCATATACACACAGTGATGCAGAAAACAGCAGCAGTCATCTGATAATATCTGTGATTACAGTAGGACCCACTCATAGGATCATTTAGTGAAGCATCACATGTCATGTGAAAACCTCTTGCCAGCCAGTGTTGTTTATTAAAATAAGCTAGCATTAACACGTTGGGCCTAGCTACAGCAAGGAATAAATTCTGAAACTCAGTATAGCACATAATGTCGTCCCCCATTTAAAAAAAAAGGTTTAGCCCATATTTCTTGTTGTCAGTAGAAACCGACACCGGTGATTCGAGTCAACACCATGGGTATCTGACATTTCAGCACAGGTGCATGACTGTGACTCTCTGAAATGGAATGAAGGTGAGTGTTAGCGGGGTCGATGGAGGTGCCGGCGTTGTGCCGAGGTGCCTATCTATTGTTTCCCCTGCGTCGAGAGTGTTCGCCGGGCAGGGAGAGCAGATCCAGTTGACTCCGCCTCCATTACAACCGAGTAGACCTGGAAGTAGTGACGTGTTACAGTTAGTATGTTACACGCTGGAGCCCAGAGGGTTAACACAGGAAATCCTGAAAAATGGGCTTTAAGCTTCTGGTGAAAAATGTGTTCATGACATTTTGTATCAATTTAAACATGTAACAATTTAATTATTTATAAAAAAGAAGTAAAAAGTTAGACTTGTATTTGTAACTGATCCTCCTCATGTTGTGTAGCTTTCAGGCTTATTGAACATCTCCTGCTGTGGTTAAAAGGTAAAGGCCGGGCCGCTCGCTGACGTGCAGCCTCTTCAGCGCTGTCGTGGCCTTTGAGCTGTTGTCGAGTTCTTTTTTTTTGGCCATCAGCACAGAGAATGCAGTCTGGCAGCTCCAAACAGCCTATTGTGTGTGTGTTTCCCAACAGAGGCTGCTGTGAAGCCTCCTGGGTGTCTGACTGCTTCTCCCGTCTGTGCTGAAGAGCTCTGAAGCTCACCTCCCTCAACTTCATTTTTCCAACAGTATACTTTTAAATAATAACAAACCAGAAAGAGAGAGATCAACAAAGAAACACTGTATGGTTCACAGCAAGCAGTTATTCTGAATGTCACGTCCAAATATTTCAGAGCCTTTTGTTTCCAACAGAACCAGTGTGTCACATTCAGTTAAACTTTAATGAAGGGTTAATTCATTGTTGTTCATTTTCAATTAAATTTTATGTATATAAGGATATGCATCGAGCGCTTACGTCTGCTGTGTCTGCAAACTTGGCAGGAGTCGCAGACATTTGCATGAACTAATTACAGCACGTTAGCAGAGCATTAGAAATCAAATGTGGCGCCTCAGGCTGAGATTTTAGGCTCCAAATCTTCGTTTAGCTTCTAATAGGACCCCTCTGATGAGGAGGATATACACAGATTATAAAACCCTGATGTGGGACTCGTTCTTAAATACAATAACATTTCTGTTTTTTCCATTTGAAGCCTCACAAAGTGACGTCCTTCCTTTTAACGAGAATGTCTTTAGCAGTGTATAAAACCAGCTCCATCGTCACCGTCCCACCCACAGTTTCCTTGATCGCCTCTCCAACCTAAGGGGCCAGGTGTCACCGGGCAGCTCTCCGGCTGCATTTAAACCCTGGCTCACCATTACTCGGCAGATTGTTGCATCAGTTGTGCTGATTATAGAGCAGCATCAGAGCAACTTTGTTGCTTCAGGATGGAAACAAAACCAGTTTGCAGTTAAAAGGCATCGAGCTGGCAACACCATGAAACCTGTTAGTGTTAATACAGAAATCAGCTCTGAAGTCTCACATCTGTAGCCGTCTGCATACACAGAAATTCACATAAACTGTTTACATTCGGGATTGCAGCAGGATGGCAATTTAACTGCAAAATGACTGGAATGCAGCCGGCTCAGTCGAGACCCTTATTGCAAAGAGGCGTGTCACAGACGAGGAGCTCGTTAGTGCAGACTGAGGGTTCAGCTATACCTGCTCAGCTATACGAAGCATACATGTGTACATTTTGAAGCTGCTGGTAACAATTTCACACACAGCTACAAATCCACCTGAAACTACGCTGAAGGTGGCTAAGAATAAACTGTTTTTCTCTGTGGTTTTGCTTTGCGTTTTAATGAATTTTCACTTTCTAGTAAGCGTCTCACTGTGTAGTAACTGAGTAAATTGTAGATGGATTAAAGTGGCTGTTTCACTGGATATAAGCTGGGTAGGTAACAATAGTCTAAATAAATACTAAGACTGAATAATAAAGTGCTAATGAGTTGTTCTCTGTCTTTTTGTGCTCTCCCCAAGCGCTGATCAAACCCCTCGAGGCGTGCGAATGGATGAATGTGGCTGATGTCACAGTTCCTGTAATCACTGAGCACCAAGCCTCCCCGACCTGCCGGGTCTTTCTCTGCAGCGCAGCATGTGAACAGAGTCCTGCTGTGCTTAATGTGCACTGTGACCCAAAATAACAAAGCGGAGACAGACAGGAGGCCGGTGGGAGTTTTCTGTGGTAGGTGGAGACGCAGCAGGGAGGAGTTGGTGCTGGTGTCAAACACTAATTAAA
This sequence comes from Oreochromis niloticus, assembly GCF_001858045.2. Taxonomy (NCBI): domain Eukaryota; kingdom Metazoa; phylum Chordata; class Actinopteri; order Cichliformes; family Cichlidae; genus Oreochromis; species Oreochromis niloticus. Next base: position 951,225 of record NC_031972.2, on the reverse strand, counting down.
TTCTGTTTCTGTGCTAAAATGTGCCAAACACAGATTCCAGAGGGGTGAGCAGAGTCTTTTAAGTGTGCGAGTGCTGCATGTGTATTGCTGCACGACGTGATTCCTAATCATGGAGCAGGTCCTGTACGGCCGCTCATGAAGAAGAGCTTTCTGACAGCGCTGCACGGGACCGCTCCAGTAACCGTGCTCTCTAATTACAACTAAAGCACTCTGACACGGTCTTTGTTTGTGTGAGCAAAGTTTTTACATCAGGACCGCCTCACCCCCCTCACCCCCCTCACCCTGATTGTGGAACATGTCCTCTCAAAGCTGTGTGGCAGTTTTCCCAACCACCCATGTGCCCTTTAGAATCATGGGATATCTGACATGTTGTTACGAGCTGTCCAGTCAGGTCGACCCACCAGGTCCAATCTTTGGTTATTCTGTTCATACTTTGTGGACAGCAGCCAAAGGCTGGATGGACCTCGGCTGTTGCAGATGACGAGATTCTTGCACTGGCGGTTCGTAGCCGAGTGTGAAGCAGCTGGGATGAAGGATGGGAAGGAGTTTCTGCCCAAAGTGGAGCATCCTGTATCTGTGTTCAGGAATCAGGGGTGGAACGGTAGAAGAGAAGATGTGGTGGTGAACAGAGAGCTGAGCATTAATTTATCTATGCTCCTCACCTGTGGCCACGAAGGATAAGATCACTGATAAAAGCTATAAAACCAGTTTCCCTGAAGCGTGTCTGGGCTCTTGCTTAGAGATAGGGAGGGAGGGACTCAGAGCAGAGTCCTACCTCACGTCAAACACCAGCTGAGGAGCTTCAGCGTCTGACCAGGATGGGCCACATTCACTAACACCAATCTGTTGGTGTTTACAAAGAGAAGATTGTGTGTAAGAGGTGTGAACTCTGACCCTGCTGCATTTGCACTTCTGCAGTTCCTTTATCAAGGAGTTAAATACAGGGAGGAGAAAATTTAAATCAGGCATCCAAACTGATTAGCTCATGTCTGCGACACACAGATTTCTCTTTATTTACTTGATATTAAAATAAACCGACTTCATCTGTGTTTGGAAAAGACTTGGAGAGCTAACCACACCTCTGAGTGCTACTTGGCCCTTAGTTGAGGTGTTTTTGAGGAGAGATTAAAGGTTTTACAAATGTCTGCCTTCTGATTTATGAATGCAAACATATTGCCAGCATGTTGCAACCAATCTGAGGCAACTCGTCTGCAACCTGGGACTCGACTCAGCTGGTTGGACTTGGTTATATTCCTTTATAACCAAGACGGCATGGCAGTAACCACGTCACTGTTTGTGGACAAGTTTCTGTTGCAGATCTCGGAGGTTCTGGCTGGACTCTGAATGAAAGTAGTTCAACCCCTGTGCTAGTTTTTGACCTTTGTCATGTTCTTATAAATAATCCAGCCTGACTGATTCGGTCTTACCGTCATAATTCACTCAGTTTTGGAACCAAACTGAGCTAAACTACAGAAAGCTAAAATAAGAAGATGAGACCTGAAGAAAGCTGGGAGCTGGAGACACAGCTGAACTGAATCTGACATGATGAGAGGAGGAAGCAACACTGATCACAGGAGACCGTCAAAGTAAAACAGGAAATACAACACAGGCACAGAGACGCAGACTTCACAAGGTGACACGGCTGAGAAGGAAGACACAGCGAACAGAAGGCTGAGGACTAGAACTAAGCAGTGTCATTCAAGTCACTTGAAATAAGTAATTAGTTACTTAGTTACTTTTGAAAAACATGATACACAACCTGAATAAGTTATAAAGGAACAGACCTTGCAGCAAATTCTATTTTTTCTGCATAATCCATCATATAAAATTGAATTGAATGGAAAAGCTGAAGAAGCTCTTTTTACAAATTGGTTTATTACTTTTAATTTTTTAACTTTATGCACATTGCATCAAGCAAAAATTAAATTTTATGCAACAGTCTCTGACTTGAAGAAATGTGTTAAACATTTAAACCTATTTTCTGCATATTCCAGCATATGAAATAAAATAATGTTTTGTGGCACTGTCACTTGGTGTTCGCTCGCTCTGCGGCAGTGTTGCCAACTTAGCGACTTTGTCGCTATATTTAGCGAGTTTTCAGTCTCCCTTAGCGACTTTTTTTCTAAAAAGCGACTAGCGACAAATCTGGCGACTTATGACGTGAAAGCGCGTATCGCTTTTACTCTCAACAAGCAGCGGGTGCTGCCGTGGGCACCTCGCCCGTTCCAAAGCACTCACGGGTGGAGGATAGTCCTCCCCCACCTGCTATCAGGGCAGGAGATGTTCACACCTGCGTCCAAACTGCAAATGAATTGCGCATGAGCGAAGCCGCTGCTCCCGTACTGACTGTAACGCAGTCAGTTCTTCTTTTACTCTTATGCTGTTTTGTGGATCACAAGGTTTAAAACTACTTATAAACACACACAAAGTAGCTCCACCAGAGTGCCTATTTCGGGTCACTTTTGCCGGTCCAAGCCCGGATAAAGGAGCAGGGTTGGAATTGTAAATGGACTGATTCTTATATAGCGCTTTTCGACTCTCCCGGAGTACTCAAAGCGCTCTATACAACATGCCTCATTCACCCAATCACACCCACTTCTAAACTCAAGTGCAACTAATAAGCATTCACACACATTCACCCTCCGATGGACGCGTCGGAGGGCAATTTGGGGTTAGTATCTTGCCCAAGGATATTTGGCATGCAGACTGGAGGAGCCAGGAGTCGAACCACCAACCTTCCAATCAGTAGCAGATCTGCTCTACCACCTGAGCTACAGCCACACCAATTGTGACATTAAAAAAACAATAATTGCTAAAAGAAATTTAATTTGTAGTTCTAAATAAACTCTAAATGCATTTAGGACGTTTTTTACTCAATTTATGTCTCTTCCACGATGTTATTTCTCTCTCCAGCAACATAGGTTACAATTACATTAGCATGACCAATTATGCAAATTAGGCGATGACGTCATTTAGCGACTTCTAGCGACTTTTAGGACAGCCAATAGCGATTTTCCTTACTGAGGAGTTGGCAACACTGCTCTGCGGTAGAGTATCACTTCCTGTTCCTGCTCAAACACAGTGGTGTTTCTGAGTAGCTTTTCTGCTTAGCATTTTAATTAAAAACTTCTAAATACTTTCTTTCTTCATAGTATAATCTTCATGTGCTTCATCCGAAGCACACTTTCTGTGTACTCACTACCTAATTTATAGCCAAAGTATTCACTCACTGTGTTTTTACTGTTTCGCTAGCTTAGCTTAGCTCGTAGCCGACTCGTTAGCACCATGGCTACTTCACCTGTCCCTCCTGCACTTTCCTGCTCATTGTGTCAGATGTTTAGCTACTCCTCGGCCTCCTTTAGCAGTATTGATACCTGTAACAAATGTAGCATATTTGCAGCTCTGGAGGCCAGGATTACTGAATTGGAGACTCGGCTTCGCACCCTTCATTCACCCGTAGCTAGCCAGGCCCCTGTAGCTGGTGCAGCCGAAGATAGCGTAGGCCCCGCTAGCTGTTCCCCGGCAGACCCCAAGCAGCTGGGGAAAGAGGGCAGCTGGGTGACGGTGAGGAGGAAGCATAGTCCTAAACAGAAGCCCCAGGTACACCACCAACCCGTTCATGTCTCTAACCGTTTTTCCCCACTCGGCGACACACCCGCCGGGGGTCAAACTCTGGTAATTGGTGATTCTGTTCTCAGACATGTGAAGCTAGAGACACCGGCAACCATAGTCAATTGTCTTCCAGGGGCCAGAGCAGGCGACATTGAAGGAAATTTAAAACTGCTGGCTAAGGCTAAACGTAAATACAGTAAGATCATAATTCACGTCAGCAGTAATGACACCCGGTTACGCCAATCGGAGGTCACTAAAATCAATATTGAATCGGTGTGTAACTTTGCAAAAACAATGTGGGACTCTGTAGTTTTCTCTGGTCCCCTCCCCAATCAGACCAGGAGTGACATGTTTAGCCGCATGTTCTCCTTAAATTGCTGGCTGTCTGAGTGGTGTCCCAGAAACGATGTGGGCTTCATAGATAATTGGCAAACCTTCTGGAGGAAACCTGGTCTTGTTAGGAGAGACGGCATCCATCCCACTTTGGATGGAGCAGCTCTCATTTCTAGAAATATGGACCAATTTATTAAACCCCCCAAAATATGACTATCGAGAGTTGGGACCAGGAAGCAGACTTGCAGTCTTACACGCCTCTCTGCAGCTTCTCTCCTCCTGCTACCCCCCCAAAAACCCATCTCCATTGAGACTGTGTCAGCTCCCAAACAGACAAAAAACAAACTAAAAACCAGCAACAAACAACTTAAACATAAAAAATCACAAAGAAAGAACAATACAGTATCCACATCTGAACCAAAGAGTAAAACAGTGAAATGTGGATTATTAAATATTAGGTCTCTCTCCTCCAAGTCTCTGTTAGTACATGACTTAATAATTGATCAACAAATCGATGTACTCTGCCTTACAGAAACCTGGTTGCAGCAGGATGAGTATGTTAGTGTAAATGAATCAACACCCCCGAGTCATTCTAACTACCAGAAACCTCGAAGCACAGGCCGAGGGGGCGGTGTGGCAGCAATTTTTCACACCAGCCTATTAATTAACAAAAGACCCAGACAGACTTTTAATTCATTTGAAAGCCTGATGCTTAGCCTCGTCCACCCCAGCTGTAAAACTCAGAAACCAGTCTTACTTGTTATCATCTATCGTCCACCTGGGCCTTACACAGAGTTTCTCTCTGATTTCTCAGACTTTTTATCTGATTTAGTGCTCAGCTCAGATAAAATAATTATTGTGGGTGATGTCTGTGAAGGTTCTCAGTCATCCAGGTCATCGTAGTCAAAGGAGTTTGCAAAGAAAAGCGTCTGGACTTCTTTAAGTTGCTTGAAGACGTTTCACCTCTCATCCGAGAAGCTTCTTCAGTTCTAAGGTCAAATGGCCGAGAGTCCCAGATTTAAACCCAGTGGGAGTACCCCCCCAAAGAGGGACAAAGGACCCCCTGGTGATCCTCTAATCACATAAGCCAAGGTGTGAAAGCGGGTGTGGGACCTAATCAGCCAGGGTTTCGGGTGAGCTCATTGTGAAACCTGGCCCCACCTTGTCATGTGATTTCCTGAGGTCAGATGGCCCAGGATGTGAGTGGGCATTAAGGTGTTTGGGGAGGGAACTCAAAACTGGATTATAGATGGCAGACAGTTGGTGTCGTAAACCACCGCCTCTGTTCAAAGATGGTCGCTCACAGTGGACATAGATGGCCTCTTTCACTCCTCTTTCAAACCATCTGTCCTCTCTGTCCAATATGTGAACATTGGCATCCTCGAAAGAGTGACCTTTATCCTTAAGATGCAGATGGACTGCTGAGTCTTGTCCTGTGGAGGTGGCTCTTCTATGTTGTGCCATGCGCTTGTGAAGTGGCTGTTTGGTCTCTCCAATGTAGAGGTCTGGGCATTCCTCGCTGCACTGTACAGCATACACCACGTTGTTCAGTCTGTGTTTTGGAGTTTTGTCTTTCGGGTGAACCAGTTTCTGTCTGAGTGTGTTGCTGGGTCTGAAGTACACTGGGATGTCATGCTTGGAGAAAACTCTCCTGAGTTTCTCTGATACACCGGCTACATAGGGGATGACAATGTTGTTGCGTCTGTCTTTCTTATCCTCCCTCGCTGGTGTCTGATCTTCTTTGTGGGTGATTTTAACATCCATGTAGATGCTAAAAATGACAGCCTCAACATCGCATTTAATCTGTTATTAGACTCAATTGGCTTCTCTCAAAATGTAAAAGAACCCACCCACCACTTTAATCACACTCTAGATCTTGTTTTAACATATGGCATAGAAACTGAACATTTAACAGTGTTTCCTGAAAACCCTCTGCTGTCTGATCATTTCCTGATAACATTTACATTTACAATAATTGATTACACAGCAGTGGAGAGTAGACTTTATCACAGTAGATGTCTTTCTGAAAGTGCTGTAACTAAGTTTAAGAATATAATCCACCCACTGTTATCATCTTCAATGCCCTGTACCAACATAGAGCAGAGCAGCTATCTGAACACTACTCCAACAGAGGTCGATTATCTTGTTAATAATTTTACCTCCTCTCTACGTACGACTCTGGATACTGTAGCTCCTGTGAAAACTAAGGTCGCAAATCCGAAGTACCTGACTCCGTGGTATAATTCTCAAACACGTAGCCTAAAGCAGATAACTCGTAAGCTGGAGAGGAAATGGCGTGTCACAAATTTAGAGGATCATCATTTAGCCTGGAGAAATAGTTTGCTGCTTTATAAGAAAGCCCTCCGCAAAGCCAGAACATCTTACTATTCGTCACTGATTGAAGAAAATAAGAACAACCCCAGGTTTCTCTTCAGCACTGTAGCCAGGCTGACAAACAGTCAGAGCTCTACTGAGCCAACAATCCCTTTAACGTTAACTAGTAATGACTTCATGAACTTCTTCACAAATAAAATTTTTATCAGAGAAAAAATTACCAATAATCATCCCACAGATGTAATATTATCTACAGCTACTTTTAATACCATCAATGTTAAGTTAGACTCTTTTTCTCCAATTGATCTTTCTGAGTTAACTTCAATAATTAATTCCTCCAAACCATCAACGTGTCTTTTAGACCCCATTCCTACAAAACTGCTCAAAGAAGTCCTGCCATTAATTAATGCTTCAATCTTAAATATGATCAACCTATCTCTAATAATCGGCTATGTACCACAGGCCTTCAAGCTGGCTGTAGTTAAACCTTTACTTAAAAAGCATCTCTAGACCCAGCTGTCTTAGCTAATTATAGGCCAATCTCCAACCTTCCTTTCATATCAAACATCCTTGAAAGAGTAGTTGTCAAACAGCTAACAGATCATCTGCAGAGGAATGGCTTATTTGAAGCGTTTCAGTCAGGTTTCAGAGCTCATCACAGCACAGAAACAGCTTTAGTGAAGGTTACAAATGATCTTCTTATGGCCTCTGACAGTGGACTCATCTCTGTGCTTGTCCTGCTAGACCTCAGTGCTGCGTTCGATACTGTTGACCATAATATCCTATTAGAGCGATTAGAACATGCTGTAGGTATTACAGGTACTGCACTGCAGTGGTTTGTATCATATCTATCTAATAGACTCCAATTTGTACATGTAAATGGAGAGTCCTCTTCACACACTAAGGTCAATTATGGTGTTCCACAGGGTTCAGTGCTAGGACCAATTCTGTTTACATTATACATGCTTCCCTTAGGCAGCATCATTAGAAGACATAGCATAAACTTTCACTGCTATGCAGATGACACGCAGCTCTATCTATCCATGAAGCCAGGTATCACACACCAATTAGTTAAACTGCAGGAATGTCTTAAAGACATAAAGACCTGGATGGCCGCTAACTTTCTGCTCCTTAATTCAGATCAAACTGAGGTTATTGTACTCGGCCCTGAACATCTTAGAAATATGGTATCTAAGCAGATTCTTACTCTGGATGGCATTACCTTGGCCTCCAGTAACACTGTGAGGAACCTTGGAGTCATTTTTGACCAGGACATGTCCTTCAACACACATATTAAACAAATATGTAAGACTGCTTTCTTCCATTTGTGCAACATCTCTAAAATTAGAAATATCCTGTCTCAGAGTGATGCTGAAAAACTAGTTCATGCATTTATTACTTCCAGGCTGGACTACTGTAATTCATTATTATCAGGATGTCCTAAAAACTCCCTGAAAAGCCTTCAGTTAATCCAAAATGCTGCAGCAAGGGTCCTGACAGGGACTAGAAAGAGAGAGCAGATTTCTCCTGTTTTGGCTTCCCTTCATTGGCTTCCTGTTAAATCCAGAATTGAATTCTAAATCCTGCTCCTCACATACAAGGTCTTAAATAATCAGGCCCATCTTATCTTAATGACCTTGTAGTACCATATCACCCTATTAGAGCACTTCGCTCTTGCACTGCAGGCCTACTTGTTGTTCCTAGAGTATTTAAAAGTAGAATGGGAGGGAGAGCCTTCAGTTTTCAGGCCCCTCTTCTGTGGAACCAGCTTCCAGTTTGGATTCGGGAGACAGACACTATCTCTACTTTCAAGATTAGGCTTCAAACTTTCCTTTTTGCTAAAGCATATAGTTAGGGCTGGACCAGGTGACCCTGAATCCTCCCTTAGTTATGCTGCAATAGACGTAGGCTGCCGGGGATTCCCATGATGCATTGAGTTTTTCCTTTCCAGTCACCTTTCTCACTCACTATGTGTTAACAGACCTCTCTGCATCGAATCATATCTGTTATTAATCTGTTATTACTGGCATTGGAGCGGATGATGCCATCATTCACCTCCTACATCGTTCCCTTGCTCACCTGGAGACCGCTGGGAGCACTGTGAGAATCATGTTCTTTGATTTCTCCAGTGCCTTCAACACCATTCTTCCCTCGGTTCTGAAGGACAAGCTGGAGAACTCTGGAGTGGACCATCACCTCACTACCTGGATTTTGGACTACCTCACCGACCGACCACAGTATGTGAGGACTCAGGGCTGTGTGTCGGACAGGGTCGTCTGCAGTACGGGGCCCCACAGGGAACGGTTCTGGCTCCGTTCCTCTTCACCATCTACACTGCAGACTTCTCCCACAACTCCACCCAGTGCTTCCTGCAGAAGTTCTCTGATGACTCTGCAATAGTCGGCCTCATCACTGATGGGGACGACAAGGAGTACAGAGGACTGACTCAAGACTTTGTGGACTGGTGCCAGCTGAACTACCTCCAGATCAACACCAGTAAAACCAAGGAGCTGGTGGTAGACTTCCGCAGGCACAAGCATCCTCCACTGCAACCACTGAACATCCAAGGTATGGACATCGAGGCTGTGGACAGCTACAGGTACCTTGGTGTTCATCTGAACAACAAACTGGACTGGACTCATAACTCAGACGCCCTCTACAGGAAAGGGCAGAGCAGGCTGTACCTGCTTCGGAGACTCAGGTCGTTTGGAGTGGAGGGCCCACTCCTGAAGACCTTCTATGACTCTGTGGTGGCCTCAGCCATCTTTTATGGTGTGGTCTGCTGGGGGGCAGCATCTCTGCTGGGGACAGGAAGAGACTGAACAGGCTGATCCAGAGGGCCAGCTCTGTTCTAGGATGCCCTCTGGACCCAGTGGAGGTGGTGAGTGACAGGAGAATGGTGGCTAAGCTGTCATCCCTGTTGGACAACATCTCCCACCCCATGCATGAGACTGTGACAGCACTGAGCAGCTCCTTCAGTGGGAGACTGCGGCACCCACGGTGCGGGACGGAGAGATTTCGCAGGTCTTTCCTCCCCACTGCTGTCAGACTCTACAATAAAGACTTTTGCAGCTGATCAAACACATAAACCCACACATGTGCAATAAGACTGCTATACGTGCAATTCTTCTTCTGACGAAGTTGTGTTTTTGTATTTTCCTACTCAGTTGTATATAGTATTTGTATTTCTATTTTATTCTATTGTATATATTATTCTATTCTATTTTATTCTATTGTATATAGTATTTTATTTTATTTTATTGTATTTTATTGCATTCCAGTGTTTTCTAATTTCTGCTACATAACTTTGCACTTTTGCTGTAACAAAACAAATTTCCCACCTGTGGGACTAATAAAGGCCATCTTATCTTATCTTATCTTAATCTCTGTCTCTCTTCCACAGCATGTCTTTATCCTGTTTTCCTTCTCTCACCCCAACCGGTCGCAGCAGATGGCCCCGCCCCTCCCTGAGCCTGGTTCTGCCGGAGGTTTCTTCCTGTTAAAAGGGAGTTTTTCCTTCCCACTGTCGCCAAAGTGCTTGCTCATAGGAGGTCATATGATTGTTGGGTTTTTCTCTGTATGTATTATTGTGCGATCTACTGTACAATATAAAGCGCCTTGAGGCGACTGTTGTGATTTGGCGCTATATAAATAAAATTGAATTGAAAGTGAATTGAATTAAAAACTGATTAATATGGGGAATGTGTAGGATTGATAAAGTCTTTGGGGAGATTAAAAAGTTAATATTAAAAAATTACGTTTTAAAATAAATTTTTAATTAAAAGTTTGAAAATATAATGTGCAAAACATGATTTGGGGGTGTAAAATGTATTCAAGTAAATAAATATATATATATATATTTATATATACTATAAATTTAATATATATAAAAAATACAATAATTAATTCTTTTGCTGAAAGACTATACTTGCGACCTGTAATATGTTTGATGAAGTCGCCGTCTTTAAATGGTTTTCCTGCCTTAGCAAACATCTCACTCACCACGTAGCTAGCTTCGACTGACTCATCACCACTGTTCCCTGTAAGCTGTGCACGTGTGTAATTGCGCACTGCTGGCACGGTCTCTGCGCACAGAAAATCTGCGTTGCGCACAAAAAGAAAAATCTAACCTGAATTGAAATTAAAGTAAATATGTTAACAATTCTGTTTTGCAGTATTAGTCAATAGGGCTATGTTCACACTGCAGGTCTTAATGCTCAATTCCGATTTTCTTATCAAATCCGATTTTTTTTGTCTGCTTGTTCACACTACAAATAAAATGCGACAGCAAACGCTCTCCAGTGTGAACGCTCAAAGCGGCCGCATGCGCAAAAGAAGACGTCACACACAACGCGCTCTGTTTAGACCCAGAGCAAACAGTATTGTTTGACTGATGGCCCTTAATATAAAGACTTCGGACTTTATGTTTCTCAAATTGTGCTTTAAGGTATTTTGTTATTTACATAATAATGTAAATAACCTAAAAATGATCCTTATTGCTGTTTTAGAGGAGCGGTGCTTCAAAGGATAGCTGCAGATTTCTGTCAGAATCTGCAGATTATACAGTACAAATAAAATGTTCACGTTTCTCCACCGTTGTCTTCCCAACAGTTTCACTGACATCTACACTGGATGGCCAGGAAGCGTTTGCGATGTCTTCTCAGGCGCTGATAATTGGCGTCTGTCTTGTGTCAGTGACGTAAAAGACGGATTTAATGCGACATGACCGTTCACACAGCAGTCGCTTTCTAAAACATCGGATATGTCAAGTCAAGTCAAGTCAAGTTGGCTTTATTGTCACTTCAACCATATACAGTTAAATATACAGTTAAAACGAAACAACGTTCGTCCAGAACCAAGGTGCTACATGCAACATAAATTTACAGCATAAATTAACAGAAAACACTAAACTAGCTAACTAAGAGGCCTAGTTAGCTGGCTAGCAGAGACAAGACAGACTGACCTCACATAAATTACAACATAAATTAACAAAAACTAACTATCTAAGGAAAAATCCAGTAATAATATAATATTGTGCAAAAGAGCATTTACAGGTTGGTGTGTATGATAGTTTGGTGGTGTAGGTCAGTGTGTTTGCGCTTGTGTTGATTAGTCAGTCCAGTCTCAATGCTTTGAGGTAGTTGAGTTAAGCTGAGTGATAATGTTTGTGTGTGTGTGTGTGTGTGTGTGTGTGTGTGTGTGTTTATCAGTCCAATCCCTTTTTGTTGAGGAGACGGATGGCTTGTGGAAAAAAGCTGTTGCACAGTCTGGATGTGTGTGCCCGAATGCTTCGGTACCTTTTTCCAGATGGCAGGAGTGTGAAGAGTGTGTAAGAGGGGTGTGTCCAATCAGCCACAATGCTGGTGGCTTTGCGAATGCAGCGGTCCGATATGGCACAGTTCCCAAACCAGACAGTGATGCAGCCGCTCAGGATGCTTTCAATAGTTCCTCTATAGAAGGTGGTCAGGATCGGTGGTGGAAGCTGGGCCTTTCTCAGTCTTCTCAGAAAGAAGAGATGCTGTTGGGCTTTCTTGTGCAGGGAGCTGGTGTTGAGGGACCAGCCGAGGTCTTTCTCCAGGTGGACGCCCATGAATTTGGTGCTGTCGACGATCTCCACAGAGGAGCCGTTGATGCTCAGCGGTGAATGGTCGCCTCGTGTCCTTCTAAAGTCAACAACCATCTCTTTTGTCTTGTCAACATTCAGAGACAGGTTGTTGTCTTTACACCAGATCGTTAGCCTCTGCACTTCCTCTCTGTACGCTGACTCGTCGTTCTTGCTAATGAGACCCACCACGGTCGTGTCATCAGCGAACTTAATGATGTGATTTGAACTGTGTGTTGCTACACAGTCATGAGTCAGCAGTGTGAACAGCAGAGGACTGAGCACACAGCCTTGTGGGGCCCCAGTGCTCAGTGTGGTGGTGCTGGAGGTGCAGTTCCCGATCCGTACTGACTGAGGCCTTCCGGTCAGAAAGTCCAGGATCCAATTGCAGAGGGAGGTGTTCAGGCCCAACAGGCTCAGCTTTCCGATCAGCTGTTGGGGGATGATCGTGTTGAATGCTGAGCTGAAATCTATGTACAGCATTCGAACGTGTGTGTCCTTCTTGTCCAAGTGTGTGAGGGCAAGATGGAGTGCAGTGGAGATGGCGTCGTCCGTTGAGCGGTTATGGCGGTACGCAAATTGCAGTGGGTCCAGTGAGGGGGGCAGCAGGGTCTTGATGTGTCTCATGACGAGCTGCTTGAAGCACTTCATGATGGTGGGTGTAAGTGCAACAGGACGGTAGTCGTTGAGACAGGACACAGAAGACTTCTTGGGCACGGGGACGATGGTGGTGGCCTTGAAGCACGTGGGAACGACGGCACTGCTCAGAGAGATGTTGAAGATGTCGGTGAGAACATCTGCCAGCTGTTCAGCACATTCTCTGAGCACTCTGCCTGGGATGTTGTCTGGTCCAGCAGCTTTACGTGGGTTGACTCTGCGTAGAGTTTTCCTCACCTCAGCTGTAGTGAGACACAGCACCTGGTCGTTCGGAGGAGGGGTGGTCTTCCTCGCCGCCACGTCGTTCTGCCTCTCGAACCGAGCGTTGAAGTTGTTCAGCGCATCTGGGAGGGAGCCGTCACCATCACAGGCAGGTGATGTGGTCCTGTAGTTAGTGATGGCTTGTAAGCCCTGCCACATGCGCCGTGTGTCGCCGCTGTCCTTGAAGTGGTTGTGGATTCTCTGGGCGTGTGCACGCTTCGCCTCTCTGATGGCCCGAGAAAGTTCGGCCCTAGCTCTACTAAGCGCCACCTTATCTCCCGCTTTGAAGGCAGAGTCTCGGGTCCTCAGAAGTGCACGCACTTCCGCAGTAATCCACGGTTTCTGGTTGGGTCGTGGAATGATGGTCTTGGAGACAGTGACGTCATCGGTGCACTTGTTGATGTAGCTGGACACTGATGATGTGTACTCCTCCAAGTCAGTGAAGTCGCCATAAGTTGCAGCCTCCCTAAACATGTTCCAGTCAGTGCTCTCGAAACAGTCCTGAAGAGCAGAGATGGCTCCTGCTGGCCAGGTTTTCACCTGCTTCAGAACCGGTTTTGATTGCCTGACGAGTGGTCTGTATGCTGGAATTAGCATAACAGAGATGTGGTCTGAGTAGCCAAGGTGGGGGCGGGGCTCTGCCCGATATGCGCCGGGGATGTTCGTGTAAACAAGATCCAGCGTGTTTTCCCCTCTCGTTGCAAAGTCCACATACTGATGGAATCTAAGAAGCACTGACTTGAGATTTGCGTGGTTGAAATCTCCAGCAACAATAAACAGACCATCCAGGTGTGTATTTTGCAGTTCACTGATCTCTGTATACAGTTCCCCTAGCGCTTCCTTAGCATTAGCGCTATGTGGAATGTACACTCCGATAATGAAAACAGTGGTGAATTCCCGTGGTAAATAAAAAGGTCTGCATCTAACAGTCACAAACTCCACCAGCGATGAGCAATAACTAGAAACTAGCACAGAGTTCTTGCACCATTTCGCGTTGATGTAAACACACAAGCCGCCACCGCGGTATCGGATTCAGTACCACATACGAAAGTGACCCAGATCGGAATTGAAAATATCGGATTTGTGCGGTTCACACTGTCATACCATGATCGGATATGCGTCGCATAGGGTCAAAAAAATCGGATTTGATGCGCTTTCGCCTGCAGTGTGAACGTAGCCTAAGTGACTGGCAACTCCTGTATGGGATTAGAACGATGCCACCTTATCCTATAGTCCAACCAATGATGCGATTCACATTCGTATATACGCAGCTAATCAACGTCGTTAACAGGCTATGACAGCGTCCTTATGTGCCGACACCGGTGTTTTAGCTAGCAAAGCGGCGTGGCTGATGTGGAGTGAAGCCATGTTAATGACAACGTGTACAACCATTGGAGATGTGAGCAGGACAGACGGAACAATTGACGGAAAAAGTGTGGACTTTATACCAGTTTTTAAATTGTGTTGATAGGCCACGTAAAACCAGAGTTATGATAAAAATATCTGCAATGTTTGGTTTTCTTCCTGAATACTGTCGTTGTTTATATTTACTGCGGGAAGAAACGGTAAAAACGGCGTTTTATAAGGAAAACGCTCGAAAGCACTCTTCGCCTGTGAGCAAAAATGAAACCAAAAACCCCCACCCTTTCCTATTGGTCGAAAAAAGTACCGTGTCGACCAATCAAAAAATGATATGGCAACGTGGCATCTAGTTGTTAAGAAACGGGGGGAAGTTTTAGGAGTGACGGCGGTGTTCTGAGATGTGAGAGATTTGAGACGTTTAGCGCAAATCTTGTGTAGTTAGTGTGTAGTTAGTGTGTAGTGTAGTCAATAGTTTTGTTGTGTGTGTCAGAACAATGAGGCGGCTGCTGAATGTTACAGGTGTTACAGCAGTGATACATCTCCTGCTGTCAGGCCTGCAGGTATCAGGCTGTTGTTCTCCTTTATCTCATAGTGGACAGAAATTATTTTTTGGAGTGGCACAAATAATTTGTGTGGCATCAGATTTGATGCAGAACAGCTGATTGTTCTGTAAATAGTTTGAAATGTTTATTTAAAAAAACGCCTTGGCTGCATTAAAAAAAAAAAAAAAAATAGCTGCAAAAAACTTTGTTGTTTGCCAAACTGAGTTACTTTTTTGAAGAAGTAACTATATAATTAATTGCTCAACATTGGTCATTATATACTGTATTTTGCAGACAGAGAGTTACAGACTCTCTCCCAGACCACAGAATACAAATCAGAGCTATATATATATATATATATATACACACTGACACTGTGTATATATATATATGGTACTGGTGCTGACACTCACCAGTCCCCGGCCCCCTTCCTTCCGCTTAGCGTACAGCCTCAGGGTGCTGGACTTGGGGTGAAACCCTCCATGCATGGTAAGGAGCTTTCTTGTCTTGATGTCAGTGGCTTCTATCTCCTCCTTTGGCCAGCCTATTACCCCAGCAGGGTACCTGATCACGGGCAGGGCGTAGGTGTTGATGGCCCGGATCTTGTTCTTACCATTCAGCTGACTCCTCAGGACTTGCCTGACCCTCTGCAGGTACTTGGTGGTTGCAGCTTTCCTAGCGGCCTCTTCATGGTTCCCATTCGCCTGCGGGATCCCCAGATATATATATATATATATATATATAAAATATACATACCTGTGTGTGTGTGTGTGTGTGTGTGTGTGTATATATATACACACACACACACACACACACACACACACACACTCTCTGTGTGTATATATATCTATATATATACACAGTGTGTGTGTGTAAAAAAGTTGTGTTTTCAAAATTGGAGTTCAACTTACTTTTACTTCCAATAGTGTTAATATACTGCACAGGTCAATGAACAGGATTTTTTAAATTTTCATTGTAAGTGGGCTAAAGCAGTTAATTAAAAGTAGTCTAACAGAAATGTAAATGCTGTGATTTGATTATTTTAACAAACCATGTAACTTGGATGGATTAGATGCTGGCGTGACCACAGTGCGCACGTCTGATGTCGCTCACAGTGGTCCAAGGGACCGCTCAGGGAGTTTGTGTGTTCGCTCAGACACATTAAAAATTAGAGGGAACATTGCTCATCACTTCCTTTACTTGCTTTCTTGAAAAAATCTTGTTGCCTCAGTCGGCATGTTTTAGGTTTGGTGACCCGGTCCTCTCGCTCATCTCCCTGGTATTCTGCATACTCCTCAGCATGTCTAGTTGAGTATGCTTATGTTCTACTGCTTGTCACCGCAACTTTTCCCGTGCATATTAAACATGTCAGGACACCGCTGTGCTCAACAATAAAATATTCCGTCTCCCACTTCTCCTGAAATTGTCTGTGCTCATGACCAACCTTTCTCATCATGGCAGATTTTGAAAAAGGCATGACTGGGGCTGGGTGACAAAAAACGTATTTGAACTGGGTGACAGGTTAGATTTTCTCTCCATTCGGTGACCCGGAACATGTTACAAGTGACCAACGTTGCTAATTTATGTTGTTGTCACAGCTATGGTAGCACACAAGTGTTCAAAAATATAAAACACCCAGGGCAACGACTCATGCAGGGGCCTGGGAGAAAAAACGCGCTCTCCTCTCCTGCTTCATCAGCACGAACACGAAGTGGAGGAAGGGTGCTCAGATGTTTGTGTGGGCAGAGTGGACCAACCATTACTGATCTGCACACGTCTGTTACCACGGACGTCGCACGCTTGTACGACGTTGTCGTGAGACACTCTCACCAACAAAATCACGGTTTAGTAACGCAGTAACCCAGCATGCTTACGGGAAAGTAACAGTAATCTAATTACTTTTTCCAATAGTAATCCCTTACATTACTCGTTACTTGAAAAAAGTAATTGGATTACAATAGGCAGAAAACAATAAAGAGAATCGAAACCACGAATAACAATAATGGAGGAACATAAATTAATCAGGAAACCAAACAGCTGGTCACAGGCCGAGTGTCGTGGCCAACACTGAGGGCGTTCTGATGACATCGTCGATGTTTCCGGTTCTGATTTTAAATGAGAAAATGAGTCGTTTGCACTTTGGCACGTTGAGCGTTTTTCAGTCATCAGCTGAAACGTGTGTGCTGTGCTCGAAGTCTTCGTTCTGCTCTGTTCTTGTATGTTTGCTCTGCTACAGCGCTGTGCGATCATTCCTCCTCTCTGCAGCGTGGAGCACACAGATAAGAACACACAGAGGTGCAGAAGATGGCAACAGGGGAATAAATATGGAGATGTGCTGCTGCTGTTTTATTAAACATGAAAGCACAAAGAGAGAGAAATAGCATTCATGCAGCAAAACTCTGACGTTATCTAACACCTTGATCAGGTCAACATTTTAATCCATGTGGATTATCAGAGACTAGCAGAGAAACTTGTGATGATTCCACAGAGAGTGCAGATAACAGACAGTAAACACGCTCAGACTGGTTAGCACTGATGTGTGTTTGCAGGGCTGATGCTGTTCTGACTCAGAGTCACATGCACAGCATTATAGTGTGTGTGAGGCTATTAATGATGCAAGCTGCCCTCAGCTCTTAAGCACTTAGTCACTAACGACGTTGGACGGTGTTTAGAATAAAAACTGAGTGATTTATGAGGCTTTAGTTAATGGATCAGCCCGATGTTTATTTATTTATTTATTGTTTAAGAGATAAATATTTATTTTATTCCTTTTGACATGTGAAATCATGTTTGTGTGAGCTACCTGAGTATATGCAGCCCGGCCCATTTAGTGTGAATCCTGGTGTTTTAATTAGCTGTGATTCATTTAAGCTGAACCTCATAAATCAAACTGCAAAGCCGAGACCTGAAAAAGACATAATTACCATCAGGAATGTGTCTCAGGCAGCTGTTCGCTCTCTCAGTCAAACAGAAAAACCACACTGAAGGAAAATTAAAGCTGCAGGCGGCACTGAGAGGTTCCTGCTGCAGATACGTCCGTGTCACAGACTCAAGCACATTTTGTTCCCTTCATGCAAAATGCCACGAGGAGGAGAAAGAGGACAGGTGCAAGGACTTCAGAAAGGAGAAACACCAAATTTAAATGCTGACTGTGCAAAAAATGTGCTTTTATTTGCATTGGAAATGTTTTGATATGTTACTCAGTAAAAGAATGGCAAAGCTGAAAAAACCTGAAACGTGAAGCAGAGTGTGTCGATGGAAAGGACATCAGTGCAGGCAGAAGTGGACACAAATGCCATAAAGCAGTAAAATTTCTCTGATTATTGCTTCATCAGCGGCGGCTGAGAGCTCGCACTGGGCTGATTTGCAGCAGTGGGAAGTGGCGGAGATGAGAATCAGCACCTCCAAGTCTGAGGTCACGGTTCTCAGGTGGAAAAGAGGGGCGTGGGGAGAGGCTCAAGTATCCGAGGGAGGGAAGGACGGAGCAATGCTGCAAACATGAACTGCAAAGAAGACAGGACCAAAACTCCTCCCCAGTGACTGACTGAAGTCACACAGAAACCATCACTGCACAGTGTGGACTCACTGATCTGCAGATCCTGCGGCCTGGCTGCAGGAACCTTGATGGTACAGAACGATAAAGGCACGTTGAGACGGCTCATTTGCAGCAGATGGGACGTGCAGGCGTGTCAGCACTGATCCCTCACCTTCGTGCTCCTAACTCAGCCCAACGATTAGTCCGGCTGCCTCTGGACGAGTTCCATCTCTGTAAGAAGAACAGACGTTTGTTCCACAGAGACCCCGGCGATGACGCTCGGCGGCCTCTGTGTTCGACTTCTGCTGCTGACTGAGTGTAATTACATTGCTGATACAGGTTGAGCTCGCTGTTAAAATTCAGCAGGTAAACTTAATTTCACCGACTGAATCGATGCCTTTTTTTATTTGTTGGTCTTTTTATTTGCTCTGCACAGCCCTGGATAGATTTTACCTCTCTTTGAAGTTGTTTTCTTAAAAGTTTTAAAGCTAGTTGACCAAGTTTCTCCTAAAATTGGAAAAAAAAAAAATCTAGCCAATGGACTTTTTTATTTTGCAGTGAAAAAAGCTGCAGCTCAGCATGCCCCGAGAAGACCATCCCCTATCGCCTGCTTTAGCTCCTCATTAGTCCTCCTCAGTGCAGATCTGTAAGAAGCATTGGCGCCGCTGCTGATGCTTGAACCCAAATAGCTTCTTATTCGTCAATTCAACCAATATTTTCTCTGTCCAGTTGATAAAAGTGGATAATTGAAGTCAGCAGCACAGAATGCATGTACTCTCTTTATCAGAGAGTCTGTCGTCCTCGCCGTCCGTGAGAGCTTTCTCGACACTTTCCGCCGGCCGCTCTCTCAGCGACATTAAACTTTTATCTCAGTCCATTACTTTGAGCTCCCAGACTCAAACTGGGAGTACTTCCCTGAGTTTTTTTTAGGTTAAGTTTAAGAGTATTTGCAGAAAGTTTGAGAATGTGGCCCCAGGTGGATCATGAGATAGCATTTCAGTAAAAGGACATCTCAGGTTTTGCAGCCCCCGTTTGATCTTTTTGACATCGCTCTCGCAGCTTGTGCTCCTCGCATGTAATAATTCTGTTAGACGTCATATCGGAAAGGAAATGGCGTGAGGTCTGACCTTTCGCCCGCTGAAGGGAGATCGTAAGCAGCGTTTGGTGGCAATATGTCCCGTATAAACGGAGGGCTGTGCTGGTGCCGCTCCCTCGTACAGAGAGCTATTTCAAACACAGCTTTGAACTTCCTGCAGCCTGAAAGCAGCGTTTATCATGAGGATAAACTCCAGGGGAGGTCTGGCAGATGTCGATGTTTTCCTGGCTGTTGGGAGGTCTGGTGTTTTGATCCCGGGGTTTTGGGCAGCTAATCTTCATATTAGTGAAGTTAAACTGAACAGACACAATTTATTTCTCCCTTTTTAAACTTGAGATAAAGTCCAAATCTCTGCTCCGTTCCTGATATTGACTGGAACAACGTCACAAACTCAGTAACTGGAAAAATAAGACTCTTCTTGACCCACACGTCCCGACTGACTGGGACAGTCTTCAAAGTACAGCTCTTACTCGCTGCTGTTTTAGATGTATATTTTTGCATAAAGACATTAGCATAAATAGCTACCAGCGGGGAAAACCTCCCAGTGTCCCATATTTCCAGTCCTGCGTTTCTGAAATGTAGAAATATTTGGAACCAATCGCCAGACGGTGACAGTTGTTGGTTAAAAGGATCATTTTTCATGCTTTACACTTTTTCCTTAATCTGTGCTCAGTGTTAGCATGCTCGAGCAAGGTATTTTTATACATTTTATTTTCTTTGTTCCATAAGCTTTACAGTAAACATATATAAGATCGGTATCACTATAGATTTAACATTCTGGCTGCCCCTTATTGGGTTTTGTTGCCAGAAGCGACCACCTGTAGACAAGAGGGTAAAGTCTGTGGATGTTAGCCAACACCAGCTAGCCTGGTTAGCATCCATAGACTGTGACACAAACACAAATATCTGCTTAAGCATTTAAAATCACTAAAACTGGAGCTTAGACTCCAGGACAGACTGATCAACTATCCGCCACCTATCACTTATCCGATGATGTCATTCAAAATGCCCAAACTAGCTCCAACAGCACACACCTGGTCCAAAGGTCCAGTTCAGGTGAAGCTAGAAGACAGCTAGCAGCTACAGCTGCCTGTGTCACCATCCACCTGTCAGCTACAGAGACCTGTAAAAATGCAGAGAAAAATTAGTGTTATGCTGGATATTAACGTAGGAGCAGAAAGTTCCCATCAAAGTGATGTTTGCATGTAAACCTGGGAACAGTTTGACATGTGCAATGAAGACGACACGTTTCAGATTCTGTTGTTTCCAGGTCAGCTGCTGTCACTGACCACATTAAGTCCTTTACTGAAAAGGTCACACTTACTTGAGTTCTACTCTCATATTGATGCGCACAGCATGAGTCTGTGTGCAATAAAAGGTCGAATTTAAACGATTCTTACAGCAACTTTCAGGGTCTTCTACAGATGGAGCCATTACAAAACAATGCTGACTAAGCAGCGCTTTAAGAAAGGCAGCAGTGCTGACTGTTCTGTATTCATATACTGGATATCAAAGGTAATGCTTCATTGTGAATGTGCACTCTACAGTAATCCATATTTCTGGGACTCAGAAGTGACAATAAATAACACGGGAGGTTATTAAGAACGGCTTTGTGAATTATGTTGTTCTGTATGAGTGGAAGTGACAGACAGGGCAGAATAACTGATATACGCTGCATCAACAGGCTTATGCATATCAGCAGCAGCCAGCTTTTAAAAGACATCAGTGCAGTGAAGAAATCGCACAGTGCTGCTAGTCTGCATCCTAACGCTGGAAGAGAGCCTCGCTTCTAAAAAAGTCAACATATGGAAGTTATGCGGAGCCTGGGAGTTTTTATTTTTATCAGCATACGTCCTTCCACATGCACATAAACATGCACGGCTGCTTTACATTTGAGTAAAGTCTCTAAAGATAAGCATCCTGTCTCAGAGTGATGCTGAAAAGTACGGTGCAGCTCCTGTATTCTTGCTGGTGTTCAGTGACTCAGTTCATATGTGACTGAAGTGCAGCTTTAAGGAGAATAACAAAGGTTTACACGAGCTGTTTAAGAATGACCTTATTTTATTTCACTGTATTATTTCATAATCGTTACGACAAACGAAGCAAATGAAACGTTCAGTTTGTATTTAATAACTTTTCAATAAATCATGTTTGCTTCTTCTAAACGATTTCTCCTCATTGAAATGAACTGGTGATGTAGCTTTGAAGGTGGGGACCAAGTGTGCAGCCAGTTGTGGCCGGTTGCTTTCTTTTAGCACTTTTGGTGCATCGACACTGAGGTAAAATGAGATACATCACACAGCAAAACACAGGGCTTAAATACGACATGGAGTAACGAGGGAATGGGAAACAGGAGGGGAACACAGCTGGGACTAATCCGACGTAAGGAGACACAGGGGAAGCAAAACTGAACACATCGGACACGAGACTATCAACGTAAAACAGGAAACACAAGACAGACAAGACACAGACTTGACAAGGAGGCACGACAGAGAGGGGAAACAGAGCGAACATGGAGACCTGAAGCGTGGGACACGGGAAAGGCACAGAGCAGACATACATGAACATAGAAACCAGGAAAACTAGATGTAACACAGGGAAATCAGGAAATAGTCAAGAACTTAGGGAGCGGACTAAACCACGAGGAACCACCAAGTCAAAGCATGTGAAATAATCAACAAACACAAACATGGAGTCACCAGACTGCGGACCATGACATAAAACAACCAGAGTCAGTGCGCTATCGATTTGTGACAGAATGGGTTCCAGCTGGCGACATACATGCCAACGCTCCCGATTTTTCCGGGAGAATCCCGAATTTCTGTCATGGTCTGCGTAGTTTTCCACTGCATCGGTTCCTCTCTGGGTGGAGTCTTTGTTGTTCCTCACCTGATGGCAATCACACCGGCAGTATTTATGACCTGCGCACACAACTAGTCTTCGCCAGATTATCTGCCAACTTTAGTCAGCTCTCGGCCTCACGTCTGTACCTTGGTGTATCATCGTGTGTACTTACCTAATTCCTCTGTTTTCTCGTCAGCATCTGGAACCCACCTACCAAGTCTCATCCGTACAAGCTCTCCTGGATTCTGGTTTGCAGCTGCCGGTAACGTCTCCCCTTTCAAACTGCCAGTCTCTCCTGCCTGCCTCCCTGCATTGCATGCAGTACCCACCTGGACCTTCGTCTCCTGCCTTCCCCCTCCAAGCAGCCTCCACCTGCAAGCACATAAGGCAGTCCAGTGTAATTATTCTCGGATTAACTCGCAGCTCTCTGTTGGATTCCCCTGACTGCTCTCTCCTCTGTTTCAGTGCCCTGGCCAGCCACAGTTTCCCCTGCCCAGTCCCTGCACCCAGTCGTTGCTGCTATCTAGTCATAGTTTTGTTATGGTCATAGTTTCTCTTGCCTCAGACGTCTAGTTTACGTTCCTTAATAATAGTCTGAGTTTTCTGTTAGCTTCCAAGCGTTGTGAATAAAGACTCTTTTGTTACACCGCACCTCAAGCCTCCGGTTTTGAAACTGCACTTGAGTCCATCCCTTTTCCACGGGCCACCGAGCCGTGACAATTTCAGTGCCCCTCCTGAAAATCTCCTGGAGCCACCATTCTCCCGAATTTCTCCCCATGTTTTACCCGGACAACAAAATTGAAAAACCATATCCCAGAATTCATAGCGCGGCCCAGCTAATTCCAGTTTCCAACAATGGTGGCAGCTACTTAGTTTTAATATTACTCTTATTAATCTTTCTGGGTCGCAAAATAAACTTTTAACATATTTTCAGGTGAGGATGTAGCTGTGTAAACTTCAAATATCTGAGCTGGAGAGAACAGCGAACCCCGGCACAACGTTTCCAGACCCCCGCGGTCTTTCGCTACTCAGGTTAAACATGATATATAAATCACTTAGATAACTTAAACATGTTATTGTTTGGCTTTTTTCAGTGTTTTATTTGTTCCTGAGTAAATCGGTTTGGCTGAGATTAAAGTTATTAGATTAGATTAAATAAAACTTCATTAATCCCCCGGCTGGGTTCCTCCTTGGTTTTCACACAGCTGAATAAACGTCAAACAGAAAACTGATTAAACAGAAGTGTGAGAGTTTACGCCAGTGTCCGGTTATATTTTAGATAGCAAGGAGCAGACGGCCGAGTTTCACTCCACCGAGACAGCGGTGACGTTATTCTGAAGGCTGCAGCGTCCAATTTCACAGTCGCCCCCTTCCGGCCTCCCGAGGACCTGGCCCGCTTAGACCACGAAGGGTCCTCAGGAGGACGCAGCCTGAACACCCCCCCGAATGTCTCCCTAATTCTGAGGCCTCAAGGTTGGCAAGTATGGTTGGTGATGAAGATTAACTTTGATAAACTGCCACAAATGTGTCTGTTTATGGTACAGAGAACATCTCCTTTCCTCCAAAGTCCAGCCAAACTCTGCTGCTGTGTTCAGTCCTCCAAATGTGATCAAATTCCCTCAATCATGAAGCAAGTTTGCTGTTATTTGTTTCACTCTAACTGTTCCAGACCTCATGATATCATACTACCCCAGTCCAGTCCCAGTTCAGCTTCAGCCCCCTCCCAGTGGGACCAGCTCACAGCTGTTTATACTGTTTTCATAGTCGTGTCTCAGGATTGTAAAGCAGTTTGTGCATTTCCTCTTTGAAACGTGCCGTATGAAGAAACCTCCCTTACAGGACACGGCCTCTCCATTTCAGCGTGTGTTGTGGGATTTGTGGGAACTGTTCCCTGATTACAGGGAATGTTTTCTCTGCAGCTGCCTGAATTTCATTTCCCTCACAGAAACAAACGGCTTAAATCCATTTAGCTCACGTTCGCTCGTTTGGGCACGATGACGGCTTCTGCTGCAAACGCAGGAGGACGGGAGCCATCATTCATCTGTTCCCTGCATGCTGCTATGAATCCACA
Organism: Oreochromis niloticus; assembly: GCF_001858045.2. Classification (NCBI taxonomy): domain Eukaryota; kingdom Metazoa; phylum Chordata; class Actinopteri; order Cichliformes; family Cichlidae; genus Oreochromis; species Oreochromis niloticus. The sequence continues at coordinate 926,976 of NC_031972.2, read as the reverse complement.
TGCTTCTCTGTGTCTGACTCAAAATGAGTCTAAATAAATTAGTAAATATGTCGTTATGATTTTTAAATAGAGGGAAAAAGAAAGTGTGTTTAGTAAAATTAGAGAATGTCAGAGTTTTCCGCCCCTGTGGCTGTACCTGTTTATGCAGCAGTACAGACGGCACTTCATTTGTATACAGACGCGTCAGTCCTCCAGCTTCTGATAAACTGAGAACATTTCGTCGCCTTCTGTAAATCCTTCTCCTTTCTGCCCTGAGATACAAGTTTCCCCTGAAAGTTTCATAAATGACTCCTAAGCTGGGAATGCTCCCCAGGAATACTTTATCCTCAGAAAGTGTGTGGCTGCAGCCTGAGGTGGAGCTTTTTAGTAAAGGTCATTTCAGGAGATACAACGAGAACACAGGAAACCTCCGCTGCTTTCTCGCTCTTTATTCTGTCATTTTCTGCAGCTTCTATTTGCATTTCACAATCGTGCCTCGCAGGAGCCGAACATAATTCCTGGTGCGGATGGAAATTAAAACTCCTTCCTTCGTGCCTGCTTCACCCGGCGGGGTTTCTGTCCGAAGGACTCGGAGCTTTGCGGTGAAATTACCGTGCAGGTGTGAGGTTTGATCTTTAACCCACAGGAAAGCAGGATACTGCTGGGTTCTTTAACTGTAAAGAGACGACTTCAAACACAGCTCGGAAATTTTAACTTCACAAAACTTGAAAGCAGCGATTTCTCCTTGGGGAGTCCGTCTGAGGTTATTAGAGTCAGCTACAACGAAACGTGAGACTAAAGCACTCGTCTTAACTAAAATGAACAAAAGCAGAGTTTCAAAAACTAAAACTAACAAATGATTTTTGGATCTTGTCAAATTTGTTGTTCCTGCTCGACTTCAACATTATTTGTTAAAGTTTGTATGAGCTTTGAATCAGATGCATCGCAGCACGCTCCATACACACTGCAGAGAAGCCAAAGCCAGGAAGCAGCATGTTGAGAATAAAACATCAGCAGAATCCCCCAAAAACAGGAAACAGAACAAAGATAAAACCAGTCAAAGAAAAAGTCCAAAATGTCATGGAAGCAATCATTTATATATGTGCATGTATACATTTTAAAATGCATCTATATCTGTACCTGACTTACAGGTAAAAGAATTAGTGTTACGTTGTCATGGCCGGGATGGGCGGTGTGTTTGAGGAGCAGACCCAAAGGACAGGACCACAGCTTAACACAACACAAGCTCTTCATTCAGGCTGATGTGAAACACAAAAGGTGAACAGAGGAGAAACTAAACGATAATCTGAACTGGGGAAAGCTAAAGCCAGACATGGAAAAACACCAACTATAACTGTGAACATGAATCAGAACCTGATGACATGAAATCCATGAAACATGGGGCGAAGGAAGCAGACAAACAGACGAGAGAGAGGACGTCAGTACACATAAACACAGGCACATGGATGAAACATGAACTAGAATAAAACCCAACTAAACCCTAACTAATTATCACAAGAACTTAACATTATTGCAATTTAACATATGAAAATCAAAAATACAAAATAAACTCAAAATGCTGCGTCACAGACCGAGCCCCCTGAAAACCACAAGTGTGACTCCACATCTGTCACGGTCCGGACTCTGGTGACTCCATGATTTTTGATTATTAATATTTTTATGTGTAGTTAGTTTAAATGACATCTGCTGAGGAGGATATCCAGCTGCTAATTACTGCTAATGAAGTCTAAGTGACGACTGTTTGCTTTGTTTCAGGGCGAGGAGTGAGCTCAGGATTATTTTTCGCTGAACCCTGTCAGCATGCTAGTGTGACATGCTGCGAGCGACAGTGACAGCTACGAGCACAAAGCTGGCTCCAGTTGTCGCATTATAAGACCTGGGAGCAGACAGATGCGAGACCATAGGTGAACCTCATTGAAGGTACACATCAGCTTCTCTCTGGCTGCTCAGAAAGAACAAACAATCACACTGAGTCATTTTCTGAGGCACACGTTCACACTCAGGTACGCGTCCGTTTGTCTCAACATCTCGCTCGCTGTCTGCGGCGTCCTCGCTGTGGAGATGCTTGTTATTAGCCGAACAGAGTGATTATCACAGGAGCAGCTGTCACTGAGGAAGTTTGTTGTGGGGTGAAACGGGCTCGAGGAGCGTACGAATCACCGCTGTGAGAAAACAGCTGTAAAACATAAAACATCAACAGAATCATAACTGAAGACACCGATGGAAAGATGGATGACGAGGCACGTCGAACGCTCCAAACATCGCCTGTTGGGTTCTTCTTAACTGCCTTTAACATTAACATAAGGGTCATCCATGACTGACAGTTTATTAGGTACAGCACTGCAGGCCTACTTGTTGTTCCTAGAGTATTTAAAAGTAGAATGGGAGGCAGAGCCTTCAGTTTTCAGGCCCCTCTTCTGTGGAACCAGCTTCCAGTTTGGATTCGGGAGACAGACACTATCTCTACTTTCAAGATTAGGCTTCAAACTTTCCTTTTTGCTAAAGCATATAGTTAGGGCTGGACCAGGTGACCCTGAATCCTCCCTTAGTTATGCTGCAATAGACGTAGGCTGCTGGGGATTCCCATGATGCATTGAGTTTTTCCCTTCCAGTCACCTTTCTCACTCACTATGTGTTAATAGACCTCTCTGCATCGAATCATATCTGTTATTAATCTCTGTCTCTCTTCCACAGCATGTCTTTATCCTGTTTTCCTTCTCTCACCCCAACCAATCACAGCAGATGGCCCCGCCCCTCCCTGAGCCTGGTTCTGCTGGAGGGTTCTTCCTGTTAAAAGGGAGTTTTTCCTTCCCACTGTCGCCAAAGTGCTTGCTCATAGGGGGTCATATGATTGTTGGGTTTTTCTCTGTATGTATTATTGTAGGGTCTACCTTACAATATAAAGCACCTGGAGGTGACTGTTGTTGTGATTTGGCGCTGTGTAAATAAACTGAATTGCAGCGCCGTGAAAAAGGATCTGCCTCTTTCTTGATTTCTTATTTTTTTGCATATTTGTCTCATTTGCCTGTTTTGAGATCATCTAACAAATTCCGATTTAGACGACAATAACCAGACAAAATACCAAATACAAGTTGTGATGGAAATTTCTTTCACCTTAGTGTAACAATGGTATACATACAGTTAGAGAGATAGAAAGGATTCCCTCCACACACAGCTGAGTATTGTAAGTTAGATGTAGACTGGCACATCCAGGCACTTCAAACACACTGGAGAAGAAGAGACCGCTCTCTGACCCTTGAAGTAGGTGAGCCTGACTCTGTTAAGAGGAAAACAAAAAGCACTGCGCCCGTGGTTGCAGACAACGGCTCAGGGTGTCTGACCAGACTGTTCTTTCTCCGCTGCAGTGTAATATTAAATTCAATCAAAAACTGCTCGTCAGGTGTTTGAAGTCTATGCAAAAAACTTCCACGACATGATGAGTGGATCAAAGTTCCTCCACACTGATGTGAAAGACTCACTGGAGGTATTACAAACACAGCAAGAAGGTCCTGAGTTCGACTCCACCAGCTGGCCGGCCGTTCTGTTTGCATGTTCTCTCCGTGTCTGTGTGGGTTCTCTCTGATAGACCGGCTTCATCCCACAGTCCAAAGACGTGGGGTTAGTAGGGTTACATCAACAGGTGATTCTGAGATGCCCGTAGGCGTGAGGGCGAATGGTTGTGTCTCTCTGTATTAGCCCTGAGTCAAACTGGTGACCAGTACAGGGTGCACCTCGCCTCGCTGTGGTAGCTGGGACAGGCTCCGCCCCGCTGTGACCCTGATAAGGTTAAGTGGAAAATGATGGATGGATAAAACACTCATTAGTGATTGTTTCTTAGCACACGTGTGTGTCAGATGCCATGCAGCCCCTCTGTGACCACGGGTGCAAATCTGAATCTGAACAGGTGAAACACAAAGCCTCACCTGCAGGGTGGTACTTCAGACTTTCCTATTGGAAGTAAATGGCCTGTATTTGTATAGGGCCTCACTTAGTCTGCATGGACCCCAAAGCACTTTACACTACATTCAGTCATTCACCCATGCACACACACATTCACACACTCAAATGTGAAGTGGCTAAAAACTCAACCAAACAGCCACAAATTGTGTATTGAAGTTATCAAGAATAGCTGCTGCAGACAGCTTTTTAAACCACACTGGTGATTTGTGCTCTAGTGGTTCTCAGATGTGCTTTCTAGTTTATGAGAGATTTTCTCTGGCTGCTGAAATTCATACAAAAAGTGTTTTCTGACTAAAATGATCAACCAAAGCTGAAAAACATGTCAATTTGGTAAATACTGCCTATAAGAGGAAAATAATTCTCACAGAAGAGTTAAACTGGCTGATGAGAGTAAAAAGGGTCAAACGTCTTAGAAACGATTCAGTGTAAGATGCAAACAGGATGCAGAAAAGCAGAAAGGCTGAGCTTCAGTTCACAGGAACATTTAAGATATACGAACTTCTTTTCTGCCTCGATCAGAATGATGGATGGACGAGAGTGTGCAGGGAAAGAACACAATTCATGATCCCAAAGCAGCAGCTCATCTATCAGATAAGGCGGTGCATCTGCTGAGGCGTGGGCATGTATGCCTGCCAGAAGCTGGCATTTATTAATGATTACAGGACTGAAAGTCCAGGACATGCAGAGGCTTTAGCTGTGCTCACATTCAGCTAAATCCACTGAAGCTCCACTTTAGCCATTTGTTTCTGCTCATCGTTTGTCTCAAGGTGCTTTATATTGTAAGGTAAAGATCGTAGAAAGATGGGGAGGCAAGACCTCCAGCTGAACCAGGGTGAGGGCGGGGACGGTCTGCCTCACCTGGTTGGTTGGTGAACCAGGTGAGGCAACCAGGTGATGCTTGGGCATCAAGCCTGAACTCCTCCATGGGCACTGGGTCAGAGCAGCATCTGATGAATGTTAATGTAAAACTAGAAATCACAACTCTGATTATTCATCCATCGTATAGTTATTAGCTTTCCCCCCAGCCTTACCTGTGCAGCCTTACCTGTGGCAATGCCAATCAATGAAAATGAGGGTTTGCTAAATGCTAACAAACTGTTGTTTCTGTAGCTCTTCCCCTCCTGCATCACCTCAGTCACTTTGTTCTTTTATACAGACGATACCGAGCACATAAATAAAGACATAAAGCACAGAGGAGCTCCTCCAGTGTTGTGCTGATAAACTTGACTGTCAGAGGATCACAGAGCTGACGGGTATCAAACTGTGCAGCTGCCGCTGCGATCAAACGTGTATCGCTCCAGGAGGGCCAGACCTCTCCCGACTTCATCCTCCTCATAAATCCTTCTTTCAAGAAGTCCAGCGTATTGTGTGTGCTGTGAATATTTCAGTGCAGCTTTTGAAGATGTGGAGTTATTTTTTGATATGAACCACAGCAGAGCTTTAATCCCCACGTCCATGTGCTCAAACCTCTCTTCACTTAGTCTGGAGAACGCACAAAAGTTTGGAAGTTTGTTGTTGATGTGTCCTTCTGATCGCGTTAAAGGAGAACAAACAAAGCCTCAAACTGGCTCCCGTCCAGAAGCGCCTGATTTATCGTCGTAATTTACTTTCCTGATGAAGCCATTCATCCTCGGGCTTTTCGGCCACATCTTCCCTTAATTGCATCCGTGTTTCCCTGTTTGGTCACACCCGGCTGTGTAGGAGCTGAAGGTTCAAATGAAAAAAATCACAAAGGGAAAAAAAGTTCTTACAGTTGTTTCAAACTGATTATGATAAGAAACAGGCGTGCACACTCGGGCGACGCACAGCAGCACGTCCACGTCTGAACGACTCACAAACACAAAACGTGTCCGAGTCAAAGTCTGGACTTTAATCAGAGGGAGGTGATTCAAATAGACGTTCACGCTGGAATTATGTGTGAATTATTATGCTGCCAAATGGCAAATAGAGAAGTCTTTTCTCCAAATATTCTTCTGGACACTCGATTCCTCTTTGTCCACAAACAGCAGACTGCTGCTGTCCTCTGCTCTGTTTCATCATCAAGCTCACTGAAACTCACAAACACAACCTGTTTGTGTGCAACTGGATTTAACCCTTGTGTTGTCCACGGGTCATTTTTGTCCTCTACAGAAATCTTTTGCTATCAAAAATATGTTTTTTATTCATCAAATGGTCTGAAAATAACAGAAGTTATTCATTACTATACTATGCATGATTGGAATAAGTTTTAAGTAATTTGATTTATTTATGGGGTTTTTATTCGATTTTATAACACCTGTTGTCCTCGTGGACAAAAATGACCCCAAAGTACAAAGTGTTGCAAAAGGCCGTATTTTCACAACATACTGCTATCAAACATCTTTGATCTTGGATCACTGATGTTTGGGGTCAAGCACTGGGCATAACAACCAGCACAATGAGGAGGCAGGTGCTCTATATTCAATAAAATGTTATTTATACTGCGCCAAATCAAAACAACAGTCGCATCAAAGTGCTTCGTATTGTAAGGTCGACCCTACAATAATACATACACAGAAAGTATGCTCACAAGCCTCCATTGCACTAGAGATTTGCATACTTTGATGAGCATACTTTTTTTTACCATGTTGTGCAAAGCAATGACCAGTAGGACAAAGCACATATTGTCCTCTAGTATAATGAGGAGGAAGAATCAATGTTCAGGAAGATCCAGGGTTAGAAGATATAGAAAATATTGTCAATATTTAGAGCACATGCTACCCTTTCTCTGAAAAAGCACATCACCCACCTGCAGAAGTGGAAGAAGGCTATGAAGTGAAGAAAAGTGATGAAGAATCTGAACTATGTTCAAGTAGGTTCTTGGGCATCCAGGGCATTGTAGTCTGAGGAACTTGGAAAGAAAGTGACTGGGCTTCTTGAAGTTTCTTGAGTTTTCAGAATGTGAAACTGGAATAGAAGATGTGTCAGAGGACTGCACATCATCCATTTCAATTATGATGAAGACAAAGAATCAAGCAGGAAAGAGGAGTCAGCTGAGACAGAGGAATATTTGCAGTAATGTGAGGACATTGATCTGGTCTTCTAACATCCCAATGACAGACGATGCATGACTCTCTCATGTGCCACAGAGAAAGATAATCTATCACAGTCCAAGCACATATGCCAGGTCCCATACTCCTTCATTGGCTTTTCTACTCGAGCACTGAACGCATTATACACAGTGTTCTGCTTGTATTCTGCTTTTTAACGTTCACATGCCAATGGATGCATCAGAGACCAAGTTGGGGTTCAGTAACTTGCCCAAGGACACCTTGGTAAGAACTCCAGACTAGAGCACACAGAGACTGAACCAACAACCATCCAATTAGCAGATGAGCTGCTCTACAGCTAACTCAATGACGAACAAGGAGGGACAACGAGAGGGGAAAAAGATGGATCGAATGCAGCTGTAGGCATATGTGGGTATGTTGATTCTACATCCGGTGGAGTCGCTACGGACAGTTTATGACATCCTGAGTCTGGTAGAGCAGTTTTAAAGGTGACACAAGATTAATCATAGAAGCGCAAAAAGGATATAATTTCTTGATAAAGACACAATAGATGATCATCGTGCAGGGCCCCGCCCGTCGGGCTATATGATCGCCCGACTGGAGATATCACTAGCTCCGCGACGTTGGGCTAGCGATTTTGCGAGCCCTGTCGTTCATGACACAAACGCGCTCCCATTTGAGGTGTATGGAACAAGTGGGTGTTTCTCCTGCTGTGATGTAAGATCCTGATACTGATGTGACTGTATGAGCACAAAGTCCCGTTCAGAGGACTCTGTCCATTCCAACAGAACATCCCAAGTAAACCTATGAGATAAAAACATGGCAGTATGTCATGCCAGGTCCAGCTGTACATGGAACATGCTAGTGTACCGATGGCAAACGTCTGGCCTGCAGTCAGGACACGCGAGTTGTCCCTAACATTGCAGGTTTCCAAAAGAAAACAATCATCTGTAACAACTTGTTTACTGTATATGACCCTTGCCTGCAACTGCAGAAAAGAAAGCTGTCCATGATGGGACCAGTGCAGAGTTATAAACCTGAGCTTCCTCCTGCACTTGTGTCAAATATGGACATGAAAGTTTGCCTTCACTCAGACCCATGCCCTGGTGTCCTACCATGCCAAAATATAGAAAACTGTCAGGTAATGAGTTGGAATAAAGTTGAATAAAACCTTGAAACACAGAGATGGATGATATTTTATACTTATGGCTTTATAAACAGTCAAAGCAAACAGGGTCATTTTTGAGCGCAGAGGACAACAGATGTGATTATTTGCTGCCAGTAAAAAACTTGAAGTAGTTTAAAAACAGCTTTCTAAATTAACTTTGACATATACCCGTCTGTGATCATCTGCTAAAGCAACTGACTCTGGTTGTGAAACGATAATCACAATAACTGATGATTTGATTTATTTTTTACCCGAAAACAAAGAAAAAATTCATTTTTATGAGGTTTTTAACAGACTTAAATTTGAAATGGAATAAAAAAAATGTGTCAGAATGTTTGAATTAAGTTTTAATTAAAAGTGGGGGGAAAATCCACTTCATAGTAATTAAGTATCAATCAAACCAGATGGGGACATTTTTGACCCCTGAGGACCACAGGTGTGATTATGTGCTGCCATTTAAAAATTATAAATGGTTCAAAAAAAACTTTTTCACTAAAGTTCAACATAGAGCACTCTGTAGTTAGTCAGATAGTCAAAATTATCTGAACTTTTAAATATTTTATTTTCTTGTTTTGTTTCCACTCGAAAACACAGTGTATTTTATGTAAACAAGGTCTGGTGGCCCTAAAATGTAAAATGTTGGGTAAATTTTGTGTTAATGTGTTGGTCTTAAGTAAAACTAAGACGTAACATTGAATTGATTGACAAAGTATACTTTATACTTTAAAAAACACTCAAATGAAGTGGGGACATTTTTGACCCCTGAGGACAACAGCTGTATGGAAATCGGGAGGACATTATGAGGGTTAACTCAGAATCCCACCGCTGTGTGTGCCACAGCCAAAATCTGATTTGCTGTTAGAAAAACATCAAAACATGCCAAAAAAAAGCAACCTAAAACCCCGACACACCCAAAACTCCAAAAACCATCGTAAACTGCAGCGTGACAGCGACGTCTGTCCGGTCAGCTTACAGAGCAACACAGTAATGATGCGTTCAAAGGTCGAGCACATGTCAAGATGAATACCACAAATCTTTTATTTCTGAGATTTAAAGAGGAATATTTTGTTTATATGTTTTCTTTAAATAAGAAAATCTTAAGAAAACAAACAAAAAACAAACAGGCTGATAAAGTTTCTGTCTGAAGCTTTAAGTTTCTGCTTTGGCAAAATCAGAACCTGAACCTGAAAATAAATAAACAGCAGAAGTGTGAAATGAATGTGGAAATGCGGCGACCTTTGCCCCCAAACTGAGCTGAAATATTTGAAAGCAGATTTTTTCTTTCAAGCTGAGGACTTCCTCGAGCTGTTCTCCATCATGAAGCTGTGGGACGCAGAGGTGAAGGCGAGTGCAGCACACACACACACACACACACACACACACACACACACACAGGAAACTCCCTGCTGACCTTCTGCTTCTGAGAAAAGTCAAAATAACTTTATTCATATTGAAGATTACATCAAACAGACGTCACATTGAAAAGTGATGAACAGCAGCTCTGTCATGTAGTTAGTGAGTCTACAGGTCCACAGGAGCAGAAGAAAGGACGCTTTAA